>NC_081828.1:5367500-5697500 GCF_030867095.1 Alligator mississippiensis | reverse complement strand
TTGGGTCCTCATCCTCAAAGTGCTTCTTGGCCTGTGCCCAGCATCTCTCAAAGATCGCCTAAAGCTTTGGGATGAAGATTGGATGATGCCCCTCATCAAGCACAGCACAACTTTTCCCTGTCACGTAGCTGTCAAAAAAGCTCTGTTTGCAACAGACATTTTCACTGGAACCAAGAGCCACCCCACACCTGCAAGTGCAATGCAGGACTTCCTAGACTTGCCTTCTCTGCTCACAGACACATGCAACAGTTGAAACATTCAAACTGCCTTTGTAGTACTCCAAAAAGTGAGTGCAAGGATGTACGTAGGTGATCAAGTACTTCAAATCAAGCCATTACACTTCCAAGATGACCCATGAAAAAAAACAGAAACAACCCTGAAGGGTCTGAGAAAGGCTCCACATTATGTTTGCATGCTCCGTCAACAAGACTGAGTTGTCTGGTCTGCCTGTGGGGGTAGCAGCTGAGGGTCTTCAGACTCCAGAGCCATGAGCGCACACAAGAGAGTGAAGAAATATTCACCATTGATGTCTACCTGCCCTTTACTCTCCAGCTGCCCTCTGAGAGCCCACTACTGTCACCGAGAATTGGGCCCCGACTGCTCATTCCTGCTTGGGACAAAGCCCAGTAATTAGGCAGCTGAGGCACAAGCTCAGGACTCCTTTTAATTGCTGAGTGTAGACACGTGTGGAGCAAGTGGACAAAGCTGGATCGTTGGTAGCCCCAGGCTCTGAAAGGACCACCAACCCTTGTATTGTCCATAAATGGCAAGGATCTGGGTTTTCTGACATACTAACCAATTGCCCGTCATGAATGATGGATTAAAAATAATGAAGGAGTGTTTACCTGGCCACCCCCCCCACCCCTCCCCGGCTCACCCTACGGAGTCGGCCATGTAAACACCCCCTGTGCCTCTGCCACCTCTTTCTCCAGCCACTGGTGCAAGGGCTCCCTCCTCCTGCCTGCCTCATCCTCTTTCCCTGAGCAGTGGGGCTTCCCCCCACCTCCCTGCCTCCCCTCCATCCCTGCCACCACCCCCTCCATGCCAGCTGTTGGGTGTGTGCACGCCCTTCTCCAACCCTTGCCCAACTCCACCTCCTCCACTGAGCAGTGGGGCTTCCCCCGACCTTCCCCCCACCCCCATTGGCTGTTGGGTGCATGTGTGCCTTCCTCCATCCCCGCCTGGGCCCTTGCAACCAATCACCCCCCACCCTCTCAGCAATGCATGCAGAGTTGATCAAAAGTGTTACAGACAGACAGACTAAACCCTTTATTATATTAGAATTTAAAGAGGCAGTACCCTCCAATAAAACACAGCCACCTCCCTTGACATCATGTAGACACATGGGTTCAATTACAGTGGAAACGGATACCAACTGTGCTTTCAAGAACACTTATTTTTCTGGAGCTCTCCCATGCAATTGCTGACCTGGAACAGCTCCATTTAGTTGGTGATATGTGACAGGATCGGGTCTATTGCAAAAAATTCATAAATCATGTCCATTGGAGTAGGCTGGCTGTTGACCTGAGCTCAAACTGCATCAACAAGACAGACATTTGATAGGCAAAGGAGATCTCTACTGGGATTCTCTTGTTTTTCTGGCCCAGTGTGTAAGAAGAGTTCAGTCCAGCCGACAGCCCTTTTACATTCAAGCAAGCCCAGCAGTTCGGCCACGTGCTTCCAGTATGGTATCGTTCAGAGAGGAATTGGATTAAGGATAATCCATGATGTGAAACACTGGTAGATGGGCCTTTGGGTCTCCACAACTTCCAAAATACAACTCCTCCAATTTGAAATTACACAGCTGATGTTTGTTTTGACAGCTGTTGGGAGTAAGAGGTGTGCATGTGTTGGTTGGGGGGGGGGCGGGGAGCAATACATGTGGTTGCCATGTGATGTGACCCAAGAACAGATGAAAGAAAGTCGTCTAAGATCTTCCAGCAGGGTGTCTCAAATTCCACTCTAACCAATTGGATGGTGTGACAAAAAGCCAAACTAGCACCTTTTTTCAGACTTTATTTAATAGACAAAGTCTTGCACTTGATCACCGGCATATTGTTATTTAAACTATGCCCTAAATCTTTGGGACAAAACAAACCCAGGGAAAACCTGCTGGTCATTAAATCATTTCACTGTTTTTCTAACTTCAGGTTACTTTTATTTTTTTTAATATGATGTTTTGCCTTCTGAGTGGAGTACTGCTTTGACAACTCTGGAAAGTCAAACTTTGTCCCCAGGACTACAAGAGCCTGGAGAATTCACAGCCCTGCCTGCTGCTGTGGGAAACAACCATAGGCCAACTGGATCAGAGCAGTAGTCCTTATGTTTAATATCCTTGGCTATGACAAGAGCCAGCAGCAGATGCTTCAAGAGGCAGACATTTAACATATCCATAAAGGACATTCATTTGCCTTTAGGGTGAAAGAGCCTTCCTGACTCCTTGCCAGTAAGTGGTTTCATTATGTCCTGAGAAGCATGAGTTTAAATGCCCTATCCATTTTTATTCTTTCTGTTTCAAAGACTCAGACCTGCCTGTATGGATTCTCATTTCATTTGTTCTATGGTCACACAGCAGTTTGCACAAACCTGGATAAAGAGGAGCTTAGTCGGTTGCCCTTGACTGCAGAGCAAAATGACTTGGATCCTGATCTTGCCTCTGCAGTGCCCATTTAGATATTACCCGCAACTATTCTGAAAGAAAAAAAAGGGAAGATAAATCTCCAACTATGTTGTTACAAAGGTTGGCAGATGTGATAGATAAGCTGAAACCTGAAGTGATTTGACCAACCCTTGACAGTATTCGCCTGGAGCCAATGGATGTGTGGAACCCGAAGGGGGCTGCTCCACTTCACAAGAGAGATCCCCAGCTGAAATGATGGACTGAAGTCTTGGGAAGACCTCGGTGGAGGAGACATGCGAAAAGCTGACCACGATGGTGGACATCGCAGGGCAACCAGTGTGGACCATCATTGACACTGGGTGTGCTCAAACATTAGTTACACACTACTTAATGCCCCATAAGGGGGTATAAAGGCAACTCCCATAAGAATGATTTGCATGCATGGATAGGCCTCAACCTACCCTAGGCAGAGGGTCCAGGTGATAGCTCATGGGATTATGAGGGAGATGTTGGTTGGTGTGTCACCTGAATTGCCATATCCAATGGTGCTGGGATGAGACTGGCCAGAATTTTATGATATTTTGGAGGCCATCTGGGCAGGTGACAACCTTCATTTAGGCCTGGTGGGAGAAAAGAGAGAATGGAGGTGACTGAGGAAGGTCAAGCCACCTGTGATTCTGAGGTGCTTGCATGTGGAACTCAGTTTAGAGAAGCCCAGAGGGAAGAACCATCCTTCAAAGCCATTTGGGATACTGATATAGCTAGGAGACACCAACAGGTAATTCACACGGAGGTGTGCAAGCAGTTAGCTCAGTGTGCAGTTAGAAAAGGGCTGTTGTATTGTACTGAGGGGGGGAAGGGGAGGAGGTAGCAAAAATAATGGTGCTGCAGGTTTGTAGGATAATTTTGCTGCATTTAGCCCATGCTAATCCCCTTGGGGGGCATTTGGGAAAACAGAGAAAGTTATAGCCCATTTATCTTGCTGGGTTTTTTTGGCCCCATTTATATGAGGATGTGGAGCAATTTTGTGCTATATGCCCCAAGTGCCAGAGGGTAAGCTGAAGAAAACCCCCCAGGGTCCCATTACAGGTAATGCTGGTTCTTACTGACCTGGTTCTCAAGTTGCATTGGATGTGGCGGGGTAATAATTGATTACGCTACTCAATATACCTCTACAAACCATCACATGTCCGAGAGTGGCTGAGGAATTGATAAAGTGTATTTTCAGGGTCAGAATTCCCCAAGAGGCAATGATGGACCAGAGAACGAACTTTATGTCCCATGTCATTAAAGGGGTGAATCAGGTGCTCAGGATTAAACATCTTCATACTTCTGTCTACCATCCCCAAACCAATGGGTTGCCGGAACATTTTAATGGCACCCTTATGAACATGCTTCAACATTGTGCCCAAGAGGACCCAAGAAGTTAGGACTTGTTGATTCCCTCCCCATTATTTGCAGTTAAGGAAGTGTCCCACGCCTCCTTGGGGTATGCCCCTTTTGAGTTAGTTTATGGGCATTCCCCACAAAATCTGCTGGGCCTGGTTTGAGAGGGGTGGGAGAGGGACGAGGCTAGTAGAGTGACCACCACTCAATACATGTCCTCCTGTGATGAACCGCCTTTAGTGTCTGTCACTAAGAGTTAGGCCAGGGAAAGGGCAGGTGCCTGATGAGGATGGCCATTTAATGCTCAGCTCTCTGGGCTGATGAGAGGCAGTTTGTGACCAGCCAGCAGGGGAGAAACATCTACCTGTTGAGCTCCTGCCCCAGGAACAACACAGAGGTAAAAGGGAGGCTATGGGGGAGGAGAAGGCCTCAGTGGTCCTGGGTACAACCGAAAACTGCACCCAGCTGGAAAAAAATAGCCTAGTGGGGTTCCTGGTGGTGTGGGAGTCCCCAAGAAATGCCAAGCCAGTTGCCTCCCTAATGAAAGGTGAGGAAGGGTGCCTAAACCCTATCCTCCACCATTCGGTGGGTTTTTTAGTTAGGCTCAGGTGCCTGCCTAGACATGCCTGACCCACCAGTTCTATGAGGGCGGTGGGGTGGAGGATCCAAGAGAGCCCCGGCCTCAGCGAGGGGGCAGAGTGGGGTCCTAGCGAGGGGGTGGAGTGGATTCCTGTTGAGGTTGTGGAGTGGAGCCCCAGAGACATAGGGGCATAGAAATGACCCGGAGATAGGCATGGGGCAAAGTTAGCCTCAGTTTGGCAAATTGCCTGGCAGCCACTCAGATGAGGGCATGAGAGAGGCCCAAAAGTCTACGTACCTGCTGGCCAAAGAGCCAAAGGATTTAAGCCCAATGCCCTAAAGGGATTACTCAGAAAGCAAGGGCAGAGTGTATGTGGCCCAAGAAGGGTGTTATGAATGGGGCCATGGTGACATCAGGGGGAGTGAATGAGGCCCCTGTGAGAGGGGGGCTATCTGCATGTGGCCCATAATTGGGCAGTATGGAAGAGGCCTAACGATGGCCAAGTTCGGCCCGGCCTTGATCCGGAACCAATTAGAACTTATGATGACATCTGCGAAGCACGAGTTGCTGCATAGGAAGAGGTTTGGAGCTGTGGATATCATCCCTAGACATCAGGGTCTTAAATGGGCAGCCTCCAACCTAGTTAAGATCATAATTGAATCACACCAAGGCATGGCAGGATAGATGGGCGGGCAAAGTGCCCATGGACAGGGGACGGCCCAATAGCAAGATCGGGCCAGTGAGTTTGCCCCTGTCACACCTCCCCTAAAGAGACATTGCAGGTTGATAACAGCGTAGCAGGGAACAACTTACGTAATGCTCAGGAAAAACAGAAAAGAGCAGTATGATAAGAGTATGAAAGTGGGAGAGTTTAGGGTGCTAGTTCTTCTTCCCACCTCCACAAGAGTCTTTCACTTGCTGGCAAGTTCCATTTAAGATCGTGATGTGGGTGGGTCCGGTTGATTATGAAGTACTCCATCCTGGTCAGAGAGGAGAAGCAGGTTTTCCATGTGATTGTGACAACATCTTACAGACGGGCAGCAAAGACAGCTTATGCAAATAGTGCAGGATTTTGCTGATGTGTTTAGTGAAGCCCCAGAAAGAGGCAGAAGGGTTATACACAAAAATCATAACCCCAGAAGAAATGATTGTCTGTGAAAAATGGAGAAGAATACCTTATCACCAATACCGACCTATTGGGAAGGAACTAGAGAAACTGCTAGAACAAGGGGTGATCATGGAGTAACAGAGCCCCTGGAGAAGCCCAGCTGTGACGGTCCTAAAGGCAGACAGAACACTTCATTTATGTATTGATTTTTGGAAACTGAATGCAATGACACAGTTTGACGCATTCCCCATGCCTCAAGTGGGGGAGCTTTTAGAAAGTATAGGGCAGGCAAAATTTACTTTAACTTTTGACCTATCTACAGGGTACTGGCAAATCCCACTGCAAGCAGAAGATCAGGCCTAAACAGCGTTTGGAACACCTTAGGGATTGTATGAATTCAAAAGGATGGCATTTGGTCTTAATGGAGCCGCAGCCACCTTTCAGCAGTTGATAGACTGGGTACTGCTCTGCATTAAGAGTATGCAGCCACGTATATTGATGACATCATGGTCTACATGAAGGAGTGGGACCAACATATAGCTACTGTTAGGGCATTTTTATGGAAATGAAAACAGGCTGGGTTAACAGTTAACTCAAGAAAGCATGTGCTAGGGAAATCTGAAATTAAGTATCTGGGGGTTCTTAGAGGGACAGGGCCAGATCAAATCTTTGGCAAATAAAGTTGACATAGTAAGGAACTACAAGCCCTGCAGAGTAAGAAGCAAATGTGAGCTTTTCTTGGTCTGACTAATTATTACCATAGGTTTATTCCTCGGTTCGCAGAACTAACAAGTCCTTTGACTGATGCCATTCGGGCACAAAGTAACGGCCCGATCAAGTGGGATGCTAGGTGCAAGGAAGCCTTTGAAGGTGTTAAGGAAGCCTTGCATCAAGAGGTAGTTTTGCACTCCCAGATTTTTCACAGCCCTTTGTTCTACAGGTCAACGTGTCAGGAGCAGTGATAGGTGCAGTATGGTCTCAAAAGGTGGAGGGAGTGGAAAGGCCAATAGCGTATGCCAGCAGAAAACTCAAAGAGCATAAGAGGAGGTATGTTATGGTCAATAGAGGGTGCTTATTGTTAAAGTGGGGAATGGAATGTTTCAAATATAATTTGCTAGGCCATGAATTCACATTGATCCCAGATCATGCCACGTCAATGTGGCTCAGGTCTGCAAAAATGGACAATGCATGGATAATGTGCTGGGCATTAGCATTGCAGCCATTTCAGTTCTCTGTTGAGTACATGTAAGGGAAGATTAACATATTGGCTGATTTTCTATCCTGTTGCTATCCAAGAGAGGGAGTGGAAGAGTGACAGGTGACATCAGAGGAATCGCTGGTAGAAAAACAGCCCCAGCAGGTAATTGGAGAAGAGCACCTAGTGGCATCTTAAGGGGCAGTGTCGCAGGGCACTTAGGTGCCTCCTCCTTTAAGAGCAGAAACTGCCTAGAGAGAGGGTCCTAGCAGTCAGGCAGAAACCCCACAGGTGCAGATTCCTGTGGCAGCAGGCCTAGGAGGGAATCAGCCTGCACCTGCAGCTGGCCAGCTGACCAGAAGAGGCAGGGCCCTGGGCACATATAAACCCCAGGGTTGGGACTAGAGAGGCAGTTCCCTGCCAGCAGCCAAAGCGGAGGGAGCCTCCGGGGAGGAATTGCCCAGAGATGCTGCAGCTGCCAGAGATGCTGCACTTAGGGCTAATGGGGATCCAGGAGCTCACCAGGTACCCTCGCCTACAAGGCATTTAGTGTCAGGGAAGAAGTTTGACTCTTTTAAAGGGACAGAGCACACGTTGAACTTGTTGTGTTATGTTATAGCCCAGGGGCTTATATTTTTTTGGTTGCTGTCTTATAATACTGGAGGATTGGACTGAGGCTATTGGGGAAGGAAGAGGCCTCATTGGGCGCCCACTACAGTGTAGGGACCCCAGCACCAACATAGGTGCTGTATTCGGGGTGAACAGACCCCAGCGCCAGCGTGGGTGCAGTATTCAGGGTGAATGGACTACAGCACTAGGGGTGCAGTGACAAGGGGGGTGAGTGGACCCCAGTGCCGGAGGGTGCCAAGAGAAGGACACAGCTGCAGAGAGCCCAGCAGCAAGGGGCGCCAAGAGAGAGACAGGGCTGCAGAGAGTCCAGTGATGACCGGAGACCAAGCTAAACTAAGGCCTTAGAGGGATAACATGTGAATGCCATCTGCAAGGCCTGGGGTGTGGTAAAGGAGTGGTTTGGAGCCATGCATTTAGCCTATAAGGCTGAGTGTGTCCCGAGAGGCATCCATTTTGGAGCAGGACTCAAAAGGGGTCCAAGAACCCGCAGGGTTCAGTGAGGTCTATCAGGACCATGCCCAAAATAGAAACTTGAGGGCAGCCTCCCTATTTATTATAGTACAACAAGACATGGCAGGCAAGTAAGAGGGTGCCTGTTGGGCAGGATTTGTACAGTCAAGGAGCCCTGGGGGTATCATGGCCATCCCTGGGGACCCCATCCCAAGACAGGCAGGATATGTGGAAGGAGAGACTGGGGAGAAGGGAAAAAAAAACCCAGGAATCATCCTTCCCTGTAGCTTACCTTGGAGAGAACAGAGAACGCTGATGGGGAATGGGGCTTCATTCAGTGGTTTAGGAGCCATCAATTCCTCTGGATTGAAGATGGGCAGACCCAAGGAAATACTTCCAGCTCTGGTGAGGGGCTGCTGGAGAGAGTCTGCAGCATCAGGGATGAGAGGATGCCACAAAACTCCTGCTGGCTTTGGCATGCAGCCAGCATCAGCTAAGGGACAGAGACTGCATGCATGGGCCATTGAAGGATCGCCAGTCAAGACAAGGATTGAGAAACAAGATGCCAAGGTGGCTGACCTGACTCCGAGGGACCAACACCTTTGATCAAGAGTCAGGTCAGGAATGGCATGGGTGAGCAGAGAACAGGACAGGCATGGGAAGCAGCTAGGAGGGGTTGTTCGCCACACTAAAGACTAAGCATGGATTCATAAAGGAGGCAGCCCAGAGAGGTTGTGCCTACATCCTAAGGACTGGAAATCGATTTGTAAAGAAAGTAGCCCAAAGGGGTGGCCCCCCATGAAGTGACCCCTTTGACATGCCAAGGGTGTTACTGGGCAGAACTAGCTCCCCAATGTAACACCAAAGTCGTGGCACATGAGAGAGAAAAACAACCAAGAGAACCTCAGTGCATTGCTTGGGAAGAGGATGTCAGGCCAGAGGGGTCCCAGGCCCTACTGTACTTACACAGCATAGTGAAGACTTTGGCCTGAATGTCTGGTCACTTACACTGGTGTAAATCAGGAGTAACTCCACTGAAACCAATGAAGTGACAGTGTCGTCAAGAGAAGGTCTCTACCATGATCATTCACTTCTCAGCAAGGAGATGATGCAGATTAGGCAGCTCACTTGATTGCACCCTCACTCTTAACTTGGCTTTCAAAGAAAAATATGGCCAAACCACCCAAGACAACCCCAGGAAGAACTTGCTGAATTACCAGACCACTGCTTTTTTAAGACAGACTCTAGATGCATCTGAGGAAGACCTGAGGAAGAATGTCTCACCCTCAAATGCTTGTCTAATTCATCCCAACTACAGAGTTGGCCCAATTAAAAGTTATCATTCTAAGAAATCCTTGCCACACACAATTTCTGGACCATCGTGGCCATGGCCACAACACCACTCTTGCACTACCCGAATTTAAGAATAACACACTTTTTGTTGAAAGTAAACATCTGCCTAATTGACTTACATTAAATTTGATACAAACTATGCAGCCTTCTAAATATATTGAGCCACACCTTTAATTTCAAAGCAATGATACTCTGCTGGTGAACTCCAGCAAACTCAAATGAATGCAACTGGTTACATGGTTTTATCACAAAAAAATATTGTCTATGACTGTAGTAAGTGTCGTTAGAAAATGAGAGAGAGATTCTGCTCTGAAGGCATAGGCAAGACTCAACATAAGAAAGATGTCGGGAAACCCATGACTGTTTGCATCAACCTAAGAATGCCCATCACGGATGTTTGGATAACTTATAATTAATTAGATATACTAAAGAAATAAAGCATGTTCTTGACAGGAAGGGGAAAAAAATGTACACCTCAAATATTTTCATACTAGAATGTATTAGGTTTTAAATAGGCTCACATTCTACCCAGACTCTGTTCTGCTATGGAGTCAATGCACAAATTGTAACAAATGAGATTTTCTTGCTAGAATTTTCATCTGAATGATCTACCATGTTAGAGAGGTTGTAGGTATAACACTTCATTTTTCTCCAGGCTGCAGAGACACTAGATATAGGTGGCAGATTATGAAATGTTTCACAAGCCTGCTGTCAAACTCATGCAAAAAAAAATAACCTCTCACATTAGGTTTATCTTCAGGGATTCCCAGGGATGAGTTGCCCTTTACATTGATTTATCTGATTTTTTTTGTAAGCCAACACTTGGACAATGTGTGGTCTGATAGTCACTCCATACGAGTAGAGTACAATGAGTGCAAAGCGATAGATGATGCTGGCAACGATAGTGTCTGAAGTCAATTTTCATGCTCTGAGTATTTTGTTAGGTTTGGTCATTCCTGATTTTCCCCCCGCATCCTCCGAAACCAAAATTTGACTTTGAATAGGGTTTTGTTCTTCAGAGTAGCCACTGGGTAATTCTTAACACTACACTGTGCTGGCCAGATGATTTTCATAATAGAGGAATCTGGGCACACTTGTAGAAGGGGAGCTCTGGGGAACACCATAAGTGAAAAGAAATCTTTCGACAGGCACCTTGAGGTCAGAGCTTTCTGCTTAGGAAGCTTTATAGCCGCTATACTGGAAAAAAGACCAGTTCGTGTTTTGCTTCCAATAAAGGCAGGGCCTTCTTGTCAAAGTTGGAGGTTATAGGAGAACTCCAAAACATTGAGAAAACAAAATAGGAAAGTGTGAAATGGGAATTATCACAGATGGTCCTCTTTAACCTCCACTGGCAAAATGAGGACTGGAGTCATCTGGTGAGATGGATTGCAGTGCAACTGGGTGTATATTATCCATAGTATTGGCCTAATATTTCAAGCTGATCTTCTGCTTACAGTTCATGTCAGCACATAGACAGGCTTATTCAACCTCTTGAAAACATCTTGTGGAGATAAAACACATGTGTGTATATTGTAATCCCTGGTAAGTCCATGTCTTCCTTTGTAAAATGGTGACTTTTGTAGGGGATCATTTTCAGATGCTTTGTTTAATGCAGAGGATCAGTTAGCGAGACATTAACACAGGCCTTGTACTCCTCTTTATCACTGCGAAGACCCTCAGACAAACAGTTACTCACCCTCTGAACATACTGGCTATTTCCATGATTTTTCTTTTGCTAAAAGTATCCGCGGAAATAGTGTTCATTCAAGGGAAGACAGGTCATCGTTGTAATTAAAAGCCCATTGGGATGAAATGGCAATACACCTAAAAAAACACCTTTCCTTTATGCCAGTGGTTTTCAACCTGTTGTCCGTGGACCCTGGACAGTCCACAGACTGTGTCTATGGGGTCCCACAAAAGATGACTATGAGAAAAATTATGCAAATACCCACACATATCATTCAAGGTGGTCCACACTTTAACTCAAAATTTCCAAAGGGGTTCAGCACCTCTATTAGAAATTTAGTAGGGGTTTGCAAATGAGACCTCAAAGCACGTGCACCTCAAGGCACGTGTAATTAAGCCTGATGTTGAAACTCTGGTATGCTCCTCATTTTACACATAAGGAAACTGAAGCAAAAAGAGGTGCTGTAAAGTCATGTCAAAAAGTAGAGTTAGGACAGGAGTTAAAATAAAGAGGAGGGGCTAGTAATTAGATGTGTAGTCACCATGTAACATGGTGCTCACGCTCCTGCCTTTCTCCCCTCTTCATTGCACTGAAAAATAATACATGGAAAGAACCATTCAATACTCAGTGTATTGAAGAGGATATCTTCTGTGGTCATTCTAGGTAACTAGAGATTGCATGCAAGTCCTTGAGATCTATCCAAGCTACTGACCTGCTGTAGGACCCTTGCCAAGAGATCCCTTAAGGAAGAAGGTGAGAGCCTATTGCTCAGGTTGCTGCTTCTTAATGCATAAGTCATCTCATTGCAATGATTTGGGCAGGCAGGAGCTGTGAAGGCAGAGACTTTGTCCCTGTCATTTGTTTGTGGGAACCTACTGCCAGCCTTGCTCATCTCCTCTCTTCGTGGAAGCTTTACTCCAGAATTGCTCTAATGTCGCACCTTTAAGACAGGCATCACTTTTCATCTGCAGGTCTGGGCAAATTCAGCTCATCTGGACTGTGTCACAGAGGAAACATCACCGCTGTCAACGAACTGCAGAGGAGAGACAGAGGGGGAAGGAAGAGGAAGAAACTGGAGAGCATGTGCAGACACTGTGGCCAGATTATCAACTGGTTTAATTGATGCAGATCTGGCGGCTCTACTGGAGCTATGCTGGCTGAACACAAGAGCAGGTTTTCAAAAGGGCCAAATAACAACCTTTAGTCACTTAACTGAATTCAGTTGATTTCCATCATCTATCCAGGCTCTTGCATCAAGCACTAAGAGAATGGGGGCTACCCTTTGTAAAAATAAGCCCCGCCACATCCCTGAGTGCCACTCCCATCCCCCTTCCATGCTTAATCTTCTGCTCTGCTTTCTGTTCCCAGTCCTGCACTCCCTGCCCAGTCTGCTATTTGCTTTCTGCTCTCCAGCCTATCTGCCACCGTGCTCCCTTCTCCCCCCCTGATCTGCTGCATGTCACACAGAGAGCCTGCCTGAACCACTTGCAGCACCCATGCCGGAGGTTGTCCACCCTTGCACTATTAGAAGGGCTGGATCCTCATTGACTATTTGAGGAATGAACACCAGGGAGAAGAAACAAGAAGCCCCTTTTCTACCCTCTGTGCTTGCACTCAGACTGCAAGGGTCAGAAGCCATAGCAATACCTGCTGCACTAAGCATCACTTTATGGGAAGCAACACCTACCCATGCATTGCTTTTACTGTTGGAGGCTAGATCAAGGGAAACACACACATCCTTTTCTGCTCTTGAAACCCTCTGAAATGCATTCAAACTACACACAGGGCTGTGGCTACCACAGCACAAACATGGCTAATGAAGGGAGAGGCATTCAACACTTCAAAAGCATGTGGCCCTGTAGCTTTAACGGTGTTTTGAATGTACAGTAACATCGCTCATTGCTCACAGCACTCAACTTGGTGTATTAAGGCATGTAGCAAAAAGTTACTGAAAATCCATTTTCAGTCCATGCCCCAAAAGTGTGATAATGTGAATCCTATTCATCACTGCACACAGAAAGACAGGTGAAAGAAGTGTATGCTTTAGTATAAAGGTTCATTGTAAAAAAAAGAACAGCCTCTTGACCTGAAGTATGAGTACAATACCTCCCTGCCTCTGCCTTTGAATATTTGCAGCATTTTGTAGACACCCAACTGTTCAAAATACTCAGTGAGTCTGTCCACTCTTTGGAAAAGCCTTCTACGGAGGTAGAGAAAAGTGGGCAAAGCAGAAATCACTGGCACCAGAAGGATTGACAACATGCTCCTCCCTTTAACATTCAATCTTTCAAAGACAAGTTCCACCTTCAAGTCTGCAGCTAGTGAGATTTTAATTAAACAAGTCCCATCTCCTATCTCAGGGTCTCATTAAGGGCTTTACAAGTGAGGGAAGCAGAAGAGGGTACCTCTTCAATGGGAACAAGAACAAAGTCCTGCTTTTGGAACAGAATAAGTGCATGCACAAATATGGACTGGGGAATGACTGGCATGACTTCAAAGAAGGACCTGGTGGTTGCAGTGGACTACAAGCTGCATACAAGTCAGCAGTGTGCTCCCTAGAGAAACTATGGTATCTCCATCCCTGGAAATTTTCAAGACCAGGTTGGACAGACACTTGGCTGGGATGGTTTAGTGTCAGTGATGATCCTGCCTTGAGCAGGGGGCTGGACTAGATGTAACCACACGAGGTCCCTTCCACTCCTACTTTCCTATGAGCCTATGATCCTAAGATGGGACTCCCAAAATGTGTTGTCCTGCTGTTCCTCCATCCGTGTCTATGGAGACACAGATGAAAAGTTCCATGTGTGCAGGTCTATAGACTATCCTTCAAGGCAGGCACCCTACAGGGCAGCCCCAAGATAGAGAGGATTGTGTTTACAATTTGATGGGAAAAGCAGGCTGATAGGTCAGGCTGCAGTTCCCAGGGTTGATTCCCCCAGGTTTGGTGTGGGAGTGGAGAAGAACTACAAGTTTCTTTGGTGCAGAAGGAGCCGTAAAGATCCTTCTCCTAGCCCATCCCTTTGACCGTATCACAAACTCTCTCCATGTCCCTCTATTGCCTCCTCTTTTCTGCCACATCAAGCCTCCACTACTTATCTGCACTTTCCAGACAACAGTACAACAATAGATCTCCTACCCAGTACCAAGAAGATGTCTTGTGGATGAAGACTGTTGGCCAACATTAGCCTGGATACCTTCTCCGTATTTCTACCTGGACTCAGGAACTTTGTGGAGGATTACAGGTAGCTCCTATTTCTTACATTTCATAGACATTAAGGCTGTAAGGGACCTCATAAAATCATTGGGTCCAGTCCCCTGGCCAAGGGGCAGGAAGTCATCTGGGGTCAAAGGATCCCAGCCATTTTGTAGCCTTCCTCCAAATCAATTCTTCTTTGCGGCAATACCTACAAAGAGCATAACACAGGCTCATTGCAAGGCACTGTTGCTTCTCTTGCTAACCACTATTTCTCACTGTTTCATAGATGTTAGGGTCGGAAGAGACCTCAATGGATCATTGAGTCCGACCCCCAACCAAAGTTTCCTTGTGGTCCCCCATTTTCCTACACCCATTTGTTATCTTTTGTCCTGCATCTAGGAAGGACAGCCCTTTGGTGCAAAAACACTCCCTTTTTTGTCACTGCACAGCACAGCACATGAACTTCCTGGTTCATGAGAGAGGCAATTAAGAGCTACAATAAAGGTAAGAAAATAATGCTATGCAGTATTTATAGCATATGAGAGCACTGTCCTTGGATAAAAGCTCTTCCTACACTATAGTTTTTGCTGGTGTGGAAATATCATTTAAAAAATATAAAACAATAAAAATAAAAAGGCTACTTCTTTTCCCTAAAGGAGAGGCCTAGCCCAAGACTGATTGTAGAGGACGTCACAGCAAGTGATACTAGTTGCAGTGCATTGGTCTCTGGTTGGCCGATTTCCAATGCTTTGTCCATACTATGCTACTGGCAACCTCATTGCTACAGCATCTATTGGGTGATGAACAAAACCAAATCTCCCTTGCTCATTAGGTCTTGCTATTTGTCCTGCCAGCTTTCCATTCTCTTATTTCCATTACAGCTGGACAGAGGAACAGTGAAAATGAAGCAAGCAGTAACTGAGCATGTGCCTGAGTCAGCATACTGGAGGCAAAGACGACATAGCTTCTACATATGGAGGCATACAACATGTAAGAAGAGAAATGTGGTTGACACAGAAATGTTTCTGGGCACTTTACCCAACGCAGCATGAGTGTCTTCAGATGAATGAATTGGGATCATGACACTATGCGTAATTTTTCAAGTGGGTTTTACTGGCTCCTTCTTCCAGAGGAAACGTACAACGATAGACAAACCGGTAACAGAAACACACACATACGCACACAGAAGTCCCATAGACCAACTGTTGATGTAAACCGTAATGGAAAACACACTTTGGTTTGTGGAATATTCCCCGGGGAATTGTGAGAAACTTTTCCTTCACTATTTTTAATCGTGGGTTTCAGATTGCCACTCAAGGTCATGTAAGATCTCAGGACCACCGTTGGCAATTTCAGAAGACTTGTTCTCTGATCTAAACAAATAGCACATGTTGCTGCAATAAAATATCAACATCCAATTGCCATGCCTTCCAATTTGTCAAATGCTTTGTGTGTGAAAGGATCCGGGGCTTTGCAATGCAGCCAGCTGCCTGGGGAGCTCTCAGATACCGGACAGCTTTTTGCTCTGTGTTTCTTTAATTCATGCTTTTTAGAAGAGGACAGAAAATGTCAGTGACCCAACAAGTACCGTACGTGAAAATGTAACACTCCACTGGGAACATATACGGAGAAGTCCAACAGCCCAAGTTCAAAAATAAGGTTTCAAATTATACTTGGCAGCAAAACAAGACTGACAACCCCCCTTTCTAAGGGGTCCAACTTGTTGTCTTGGATTATAGGAGGAAAAAAGAGATACTGTCAGTATAGAAATACTGACCCTGGGACTGAGCACCCACTGAAATTCAGCCTAATTTTGTCCGGCTAAAAATATGGCCATGCCTGTGTCAGTACTAGCACATTGGACTGGCTACAAGGAATTAAGATAACACAAGCTTGGTGCTTTATAGATTGCTAACTGGTTGGTTGCACAAGCCACCTTCATTCATTTGTATCATCACCTCATTTTGCTCAGCTTGCAATATATTGGGCTCAAACACCTAAGGAAGGTTTTGGGGAAAAAAAAGATGTACACCTTGGTGAAGAGCCAGGCGGTCACAGATTGCATCAGACTTCCAAAAGCTGGTCCAATAAAACCAGGTACTTGTATGACCCCGTTATGGTGGTATCCAAGAGTCTCTACACTCTTAATGTATTGGCTCTCACAATCCATTTTGAGGTCAGGAAATGCCATCATCTTCATTTTTGGCATGAGAAACTGAGGCAATAGAGAAAAGTCAGTTCACTTCAAAATACCACAGAGGAAGCCGGTGGTGGGACAGAGGCTCAAGTCTTCCACAAGCTAGGCAAGTTTGCTAACGCCGAAGCAGCGCGCTCTCTCTCTCTCTGACCATGTTTCAAGGAAAATGAGCAGAAACCCCCCAAAACAAAACCAAAACCAAACTCCATTTTTTAAAATCAAAACCCCAACTTGTCGGTCTTTCATATACAAAGTTAAGTATCACCCATATGCCTACCTGTGCTTGTGTTCAGTGTAAATTATGGTATTGCAACCTCTTAAAAATACTTAAAAGAACAACATTGACAACCCTGAATCTTTGTGAGTGCACCTGCAGAAAGACAGGGCTAAAAGCAGTTCACAGTTCACATAAAAGTGAGCTAACTACCTTCCTTCTTGCAGCCACATCATAGATTCATAGATTCATAGATGTTAGGGTCGGAAGGGACCTCAATAGATCATCAAGTCCGACCCCCTGCATAAGCAGGAAAGAGTGCTGGGTCTAGATGACCCCAGCTAGATACTCGTCTAACCTCCTCTTGAAGACCCCCAGGGTAGGGGAGAGCACCACCTCCCTTGGGAGCCCGTTCCAGACCTTGGCCACTCGAACTGTGAAGAAGTTCTTCCTAATGTCCAGTCTGAATCTGCTCTCTGCTAGCTTGTGGCCATTGTTTCTTGTAACCCCCGGGAGCGCCTTGGTGAATAAATCCTCACCAATTCCCTTCTGTGCCCCCGTGATGAACTTATAGGCAGCCACAAGGTCGCCTCTCAACCTTCTCTTGCGGAGGCTGAAAAGGTCCAGTTTCTCTAGTCTCTCCTCGTAGGGCTTGGTCTGCAGGCCCTTAACCATACGAGTGGCCCTTCGCTGTACCCTCTCCAGGTTATCCGCATCCTTCTTGAAGTGCGGCGCCCAGAATTGCACGCAGTACTCCAACTGCGGTCTGACCAACGCCCTATAGAGGGGAAGTATCACCTCCCTGGACCTATTTGTCATGCATCTGCTGATGCACGATAAAGTGCCATTGGCTTTTCTGATGGCTTCGTCACACTGCCGGCTCATGTTCAACTTGGAGTCCACTAGGACTCCAAGATCCCTTTCCACCTCCGTGCCACCCAGCAGGTCATTCCCTAGGCTGTAGGTGTGCTGGACATTTTTCCTCCCTAGGTGCAGCACTTTGCATTTCTCCTTGTTGAACTTCATCCTGTTGTTTTCTGCCCACTTGTCCAACCTATCCAGGTCTGCCTGCAGCTGTTCCCTGCCCTCCGGCGTGTCCACTTCTCCCCATAGCTTTGTGTCATCTGCAAACTTGGACAGAGTACATTTCACTCCCACGTCCAAGTCGCTGATGAAGACATTAAAGAGTATCGGTCCAAGGACCGAACCCTGCGGGACCCCACTGCCCACACCCTTCCAGGTCGAGACCGACCCATCTACCACGACTCTTTGGGTGCGACCCTCTAGCCAATTCGCCACCCACCGGACTGTGCAGTCATCCACATCACAGCCTCTTAATTTGTTCACCAGTATGGGGTGGGATACCGTATCGAAGGCCTTCCTGAAGTCCAGGTATACGACATCCACCCCTCCTCCTGTGTCCAGGCGTTTCGTAACCTGGTCATAGAAAGAGACTAGGTTGGTCAGGCACGATCTGCCCGCCACAAACCCATGCTGGTTTCCCCTCAGCATAATTTGTCCTGCCGGGCTCTCACAAATGTGAGCCTTGATAATTTTTTCAAATACTTTACCAAGGATGGAGGTGAGACTGACCGGCCTATAGTTGCCCAGGTCCTCCTTCCTCCCCTTTTTGAAAATGGGGACCACGTTAGCCCTTTTCCAGTCCTCCGGGACTTGGCCTGTGCGCCATGAGCATTCGAATATTCCCGCCAGTGTCTCTGCAATGACGTCGGCCAGTGCCTTCAGCACCCTCGGATGGAGCTCATCCGGGCCTGCCGACTTAAAGGCATCCAGTTCTTCCAAGTGACTCTGCACCACCTCAGGATCTACTCATGGCAGTCTGGCGCCTTGCTGCTGCCTCTCTACAACCCCAGTGAGAGACTTGTCGTGCCCCTCGCTTAGGAACACTGAGGCAAAGAACTCGTTGAGGAGTTCAGCCTTGTCCCCTCTATCTGTCACCAATTGCTTCTGCCCATTTAGCAGGGGTCCTATTCCTCCCTGGGCCTTCCTTTTACTCCCTATGTATCTAAAAAACAATTTCTTGTTGTCCTTTACTTGGGTTGCCATCCTCAGCTCCATGGTAGCTTTGGCCCGCCTAACTGCCTCCCTACAAGCACGAGCAGAGGAGGTATATTCATCTTTAGTGATCTCACCCTGTTTCCACTTTTTATGTGCTCCCCTTTTGGCCCTTAGGCTGCCCTGGATTTCTCTGGTCAGCCATGGAAGCCTCCTGGCCCCTTTCCCTCTTTTGCCTCACTCGGGGATCGTCTTGCTTTGTGCCCAAAGGATCGTTTCCTTTAGGCACAGCCACCCTTCTTGGGCACCCATCCCATCAAAACTCCTACTCTGCAGTGCTTCCTTGACTAATCGCCTGAGTGCAATGAGATCAGCTTTCCTAAAGTCTAGCACTTTCACCCTACTAGTTACCTTACCCACTCACCGTCTTATGTTGAATTCTATCATAAGGTGATCACTGTCTCCCAGATAGCTACCGATCTGGAGGTCCGCTACCATGTCATCTCCCGTTGCCAATACCAGATCCAGTATGGCATTCCCCCTAGTGGGACCATGCACCTCCTGTGTCAGGTGGAGGTCCTGTACACAGGTTAGAAACCTGCGTGAGCGATGGGACCTTGCTGTCTGCATCTCCCAGCAGATGTCCGGGTAGTTTAGGTCCCCCATGACTACCGCCTCTTTAGCTTTTATGGTCTCAGAGAGTTGCCTCAGGAGCCCCGCATCTATTTCTTCCCCTTGGTGTGGGGGTCTGTAACAGACCCCTACCACCAAATCCCTTTCTCCTTGCCCCCCATGTAGCCTAACCCACAATCCTTCTACTTCCTCAGCCTCGGATTCTGTCTTGATGAGGGTTGAAGTATATCGCTCACTGACATAAAGTGCAACCCCCCCCCCTTTCTTCCCCGACCTGTCCTTTCTGTACAATCTATAGCCCTCAATATGTACATCATACGCAGCCAGAGCTGCTCCGCAATATCTGACTTGGGAAAAGGTGCCAGTTGAAATATTCTGACTACAGAACAAGACCAGCAATCAAATTCCACCGTCGACAAGACTAAAATCACGCAGGTGCTATTCTGTACCATGGGCTCATAAAAAACATCTTTGCTTGTCAATGTGTGGCTGTCTTTGTTTCTATTCATTAAAAAAAAAAAAGGCGTGGGGGGTGGGGGCGTTATTCTTTGCTCAAGCAATACAAAAGATAGAAGATACATAAAAGCTTCAGGTCTGAGATGTAAAACAATCTGTCAACATTTTTAATCTTCTTCCAGCAGGTGGAGATAGACGTGTGCTGGATTTCCTCAGGGAAAACAAATAAAAGATGCAACTCATAAAATAAGACTATATGCCTCTAAACAACATATTTGAAATATTTTCTATATGACCTTGGTGTTTTCTTAAACTTACCACCTGGTTTTCTCTCCCCACACCCATCCCCAAACACCAACCCTTCCCCCCACCCCGTCCATCAGAAGAAAGGAAGGCATTTTTCCAACGATTCTGGCAAGACCAACTGGTTTTCTGTTCCAACCCCAGCTAGAGCAAGCCATTGGGATTAAAAGGAGAACTGATCAGAGGTGTGAAAGTATTCCTGTATTATTTTGGTTACATTCCCATTTTCACGCCCCTATAAGCTACTGCTCTTTGGAAATGGAAGTTGTTTTGCCCCATGAAAAGCTGTTCTCTGAAAGTCTTCCAGCTCATCATACATGAAGACCAAACCCTCAAGCAACAGGTTGGTCACCATTTAACATCACGTGAGGATCCAGCCTGAAGTATTTCTTTGGTTGCCGTTCCAAAATGATCCAGAATATCCATAGTTGAGCTTTTCCTATTACTATCAGTAAACGCTTTATGAAGTGCTCTTTTTTGGTTTTAATAAACCTCATGACAGCTCATCTATTCTTCTGAACACTCCTCTTTTAGGCCTTTCTCCCCTTACCCATGGCACAGGCTGCTCCTTCCCTTCACAAATTGATCCTCAATTTTAAGGGGAACCCTTCAGTAAGGCCTAGTGGAATAAAGAAGAATAAGACTTGCGTTCCCTTGTATGGATAGACCCATGGACACGAGTCCTATAGACATTAAACTGATCTGACTCTAAACATGGACTATTGAGCAGATAATAAGAATTTGTTCTAATGACCCGTTTTCATTAGAACAAAATCAAAGGGCCAAAGAAGATGAGGAGCTGATACCTTGAAGAATTTATGGTCCAACCAGGATGAATCAGGTCCAACCAAGTCCAACCGTAGACCAATGTCTCAATTTATGGTCCAACCAGGACCAATCATTAGAACAAAGTCAAAGGGGCAAAGATGAGGAGCTGATACCTCAAAGAATGTATGGTCCAACCAGGACCACTCAGGTTCAATCATGGACCAATGATCCAATTTATGGTTCAACCAGAACCATTGGTCCAACCAGGACCAATCATTAGAACAAAATCGAAGGGCCAAAGAAGATGAGGATCTGATACCTGGAAGAATGTATTATCCAACCAGAAGGAAATTGCCGGACTGTCAAAAGATTAAGATGAACCTAACAAGACTTATCTACACATTCTTATAAAGTTACCTGAACGCATTAAGGGGTGAGGGGAGTTTTGTTTTCAGGTTTCCTTTCTCGTTCCATTTTGATAAGGATTCTCTCTGGAAAGCCTCAGTTGTCAGCATTAATGCTTTAAACGGCGTTGATAAATTCTGTTTATGTTGGGAGAGGGCTCAGGTGGCCGAGCCTAATGTAAGCTTTACAGGGATTGTAAACGGCAGCTTCACAGGTCTATGCTTCATTTCTGGCTTTGTCAAAGCATTAGCGGATCAGCAATAAAGAAGAATCCTGAGTGATGGCATGGGAAGGCGAGCGGGCTTCCCAGGGCATTTCCATTTCAAA
Organism: Alligator mississippiensis; assembly: GCF_030867095.1. Taxonomy (NCBI): domain Eukaryota; kingdom Metazoa; phylum Chordata; order Crocodylia; family Alligatoridae; genus Alligator; species Alligator mississippiensis. The sequence continues at coordinate 5,675,976 of NC_081828.1, read as the reverse complement.
TTCCTACAGTCTTAGGAAAGAACTAAGAACATTTTCTTTTCTGTTACCCACTCCTGAACAGAGGATTAAACAAGGCTTCTGTTCTCCTCCCACTCAGAGGAATAGGAGGAGGTTTATGTTCAACAATAAGGCTAGGAACAAGGCAACATATGCCTTGCCTTGAGAAGATCCTTGGAAGAGAATTTCCTGAGGGTTGGGTGGCACATTAGTGACCTAGAGAGCCTACAAGAGACCTTTTACCATAGGGAAAGTAGGTGGTATTAAGAGGCTACTCAAGGAAAAAATTAATGGTTTATCCTGATGAAGGGTACTTGTACCCAAAAGCCTGCAGGGAAGATTTTTTTCCAACTATTTGAGTTGGTCTAATAAAAGATATCAGATTTATCCAAAGAACCCTTGTGTGCCAATGTTTCAAAAATCATCCAGGAAGAGCGCACACCAACTGCTGAAACTTCCTTAGCCTGATGAAGGGTTTTTGAACCAGAAAGCTTGCTTAATAATTGTTTTCCAACAATTTGAGTTGTTCTAATAAAAGATATCAGATTCACCCGAAGAACTTTGTCTGCCAATGATTCAAAAAAGCATTTATTGCTTCACTCTACTAGACCTGGCTCAACTCACAATTTTCTATATGCATAATGACTAGGGCAAAACCACAACAGAAATGATTCAAGGTCAAGGAAACATGACTTACAGAAAATGTCTGAAGAACTGGATTTAGTGTGAAAAAGAAAAAAGTTCAAGGTAAGTGGGGAGAGATTCGATAAACAGTCTTCAAATGCCTGAAGGGTGGGTTTTAGTGGATGGCAGTAGACTATTTATCTGCAGGTGAGAAAACAAGAAATGATGTCTTAAATCACAGCAAGGGAAATTTAGGTGGGATATTAGGAGGAACTTCATGTGGTCAAGCATTGAAACAAAAGATGATTCCTCAACCTCTCTAGGTGGCTTAAGAGCAAGTTAGTCAAACGTTAGCTTGGAATGGTTTGGACAGGGTTGATCCTGGCTTGAGCAGAGAGTTGGCCTAGACATCATCTCCCGAGGCTCTGCCAGGCCTATTTTTCCAGGATTTCTCAATATTAAGACAAGTATATTTCTAGCAAGTAGTTTCTGTGCTAACTGTTTAACGGAGACCAGTGAAATGCTTAATTGCTGTTTCTTGTAGGTCTTGCCTTAAATTGCTGGAGGCATTCATACGATTTCACTTAACGAGTGCTAACTTTCTCTTTTCTTGGTCCAGATCCTGATGCTATGACTCACTCACCATTACTCCCTCATGATTCGAGGAGTCCTATTGTGACTAAGGAGAGCTCTTGTGGAGCAAGGCCAAGCTGACCCCTCGGTTCACACTGGTGGTTAGCTGCTCCCAGTTGAATACTTATGGAAGTCATTGCAATGCTCAAGAGTAACTTCTTGCCCACATAAGTAATGCATTCAGCGTGTGGCTCAGTGTGACTAAAACTAGCACAATGTGTCTGCTGGCTTCTTCCATTGGTTTTGTTGGCTTCAGCATCAGGAACTGTGAAAGTCTGAAAAAGGATGGTGATGCAAGAGCTTTCAGGGAAGCTGATGGAGAGGAAGGACAGTTCTGTGGTTGACTTGAAACACTTGGGTTCAATTCCCTGTTTTGCCCCAGGTAGCCTTAGGCCAATCCCTTAGCCATTCTGCATCCCCAGCTCTGTAAAATGAGGGCAGTGGCACTGCTTTATCGCACAGGGGCATTGTGAGGAGCAGCGAACTAAACACTCTGTGGTTCCAATATTAAGGCCACATAAAATTGGGGATTCCTATTTCCCTTCTCCGTATTCAGTTTTTTCCTTAGGCATGATTGGAAATGCACAGAAGCAGGAGAGATCTGTTATTTTTCAGAGCTCATTGGCTCCTGCCACTTGTTCCCTCTATTTAAAGAGCTCCTCTTTTATCATCTCGTGCCCGAAACCTTCCCTCAGAACTGCAGCCACCGACCGCAAGCTCTTACTCAGCGAGATTATGCAATGGCTGTTGGTAGGGCTAGCTGACATTTCCATTGCAATAACTGGATGGAAGCCACCGGAGCAAATGGCAATGCACAATCTTCCCAGCACAAAACTAGGGATTGCAAAGGACATTAGCTCCGGTGGCTGCTGCACGAGGTGAACAGCCTGCACATTTAAAAAAAAAAATTAGGGAGGTGACTAAAATTGAAAAGGCTTCTGGGAAACACTCTGTAGGGGCCCACTGGAGGACTCACTGGCTGCTTGACTTTAATAGGATTTCAGTAGACTTGATTTCAGTGGGGACTATTCACGTGCGAGACGGGAGAGGGAGCTACAGATAAGACAATCATGGAAGACAATCATCCTCCACTGTGAGGGATTGCCAACGATGATGATGATGAAATGAGAGAAGTAAGCTGTGTTAAGACTGAAATTAGGCAGGAGACAGGGCAAAGTGGCACCTTATAGACTAACTTGCTCAGACAGGCTTGAGCTTATGAATGAGGCTGTGGACTCCCTTATGTGCCCTGCCCTGTTTTGTATTTCAAGTGAGTGCCTGCAGGATCAGGGCCATAATTATCAAACTCTTACCAAGGCTAGATTTGATGCTCTGCAGCACATGCTGCAAGTCTTGCTTGAGCCCCCAGACTTTTCCTGAGGAGACAGAGATACAGAAGGAAGTTAACGTGGAGGTGACAGCGGTGACAGAAGATGCACGATGGCATCATAGATGACCAGGAAGGCTTCACTGATTTCCCTACCTGCATTATTAAAAGCAAAAGTAACACCTCAGCATGATCCAGCAGGACAATAAGCTAGGAATCACGACACCTGGACGGCTGCCCCTCACCTCCTGTGTTACCTGGCGCAAGACACTTCGCCTTGTGCCTCAGTTTCCCATTCTGCAAAATGAGCTTCATGACATTGTCCTCATTTGCAAAGTGCTTTGAGATTTGCTGATGGAAAGAACTATAGCAAAATGAATTGGACTAAAATTCTACTATATTCGTTTCACTGAGCCAGGAGAGCAAGCTCTGCTAGTGTAAGACGGGCATTGCTGCACTGGCTTTGCTGTGCAGTGGTTTCTGCACAGCTGCACACACCCACCAGTGCTCCGTGAGGACAAGGGCCTGCCCCCACGCCAGCTTCTGTGGCTAGAAACCAGGCTCCCTTCTGAACAGAAATCAGACACAAGGCAAAGAGCTGGTCACACCCGGTTTGCAACATCGGATTGGGATTCTCTTTATTTGAATCATACCGGGTTTTGTAAATCTGTGGTTTAATGAAGCAGAAGCTGTAGGCGCCATCTAGTAAACAAGGCCCCTTTGTCCCAAGCAGCCAGACAATCTTGTGAATCCAAAAGAAGTCGGATAAGGACATCGCACCCCCCTCCCCAACCCCGATCCCATTCAGAACAAGTAAAAAACATAGGGCATCTATCCTATAAGCCACTCGATTCAGTCAGTGGCAGCTTTGCCTCAATGCTACGGCATGACTGGCTCCAATCCAAGGCCCACTGAGGTCCTGAAAAGATACCAATGGGCTTCCCTTTTGAATGTGCTTTTGAATCAGGCCAAGCAGCGTGCAGAAAAATCAGCTGGGATTTGCAATGCATCTTAAGGGCTGCGGGTACTGAATTTGACTCCTTACAAAGACAGGAGCCACTTGGACTAGGCATAGTTAGATGGGGGGCCAGTGGCTTACTACTGCAATGCTGGGGGGCTGGGTTGAGCCATTTGGGTTTGGCCTCATGGTTTTGACTCCCAAGCACAGACTGATCAGTGTTTTTATTTGATTCTGAGCCAATTTGGTCCATCTTTAAATAGAGCAAGGCATTTCCCCCCAGTATGTCTGTCTCTTTTTCATTTGACCCGATTCAGCAGTTATACAAAGCCAGACGTGCGATGCCACCGCTGCTTTTCATGGGACACAGCGCTGGGCGCATGGAGGCATTCACACGCGTGCGCCGGGTTGTAACGCTGCAGTGAGAACAGGCTGGACACCGCTAGGTCTGAAGCAGATGTCTCTTATTCTGAAATGCTAAACTTCATGAATCAGGAAGGATAAGGTGGAAACACAGATCATTACCGGATGCTGATAATGTTCTTAGCACCTGCATTTCCTTCTCCTCTTTTCCCCCCCTGCCCGCCCCCACAAATACAACCCTGTTTAACAAGGGGCACTGGGGGAAAAGGATGTACAGATAGTTTTCACGACGAGCTCATATTTCATAGTTCCCATCTCTGACTTCACTTCTCAAATGGAAACAACACTCTGAGTCTGCAGATTGAATGGCAACACTTGGGATTTGTTTCTGCAATTATCAGCACACATCCTAGACATGCTCTAATTTAGTCATGAGTTATGGGGCTTGATAGAGAAAATTACTGGGAAAAAGACCCTCTGGCCAGTGCAATGTGGGAGTGCAGATGAGATGATGCTAAATGGTATCCTTTGGCTGCAATACCGATGTGTGAAACCTTGGCCCACTGAGGTGTGGGAGCTGTGCCATTGGTTTGGATGGTGCTAAGATTTCACTCCATAAATCAAGAGGTGTCATCTAGATCCTATCCTGAGAGGGAAATGCCTCAAACTTTGCAGAGTGCATTGCAATGCCTCAGGTTTTGCAGAGTGCATTTCATTTCAAAGCCTATCCAAACTCACTCCGTCTCACACCCACCCGCCCTTTCTGCATAAAACCCCATAAAGGCTGAAGTGCTGATGGTTTCCCTTTAGAAGAAAAAAAAAAGTGCAGCATCTGCAAAACTTTCTGCAAATAGCTCCTTAGGGCCAAAAGAAAAACAGAGACCAGCCACCTCAGAAGTGTTTTCACTGATGGAGAAATTCATTTAGAAAAGCAACAGCACAGCAAGGCATCGTACAGACTTGCAGGAGCAGCCTCACAATGCAAGCACTGTTGCAAGACTGCCCGCGCAGAAGATCGAAAGTAGCTTCTGCTTTCTCCTTACAGGGATTGCACGCTCAGAGCAGAGAGAGAGAAGCACATGCTGGCATGGTTCCTGGGAATATGCTCACTGGTCAGATCTGTTCTTATCGTGAGGTCAGATTATGGCACCATCAGCATCAGAGCAACCAAAAGCAACTTCTAATTTTGTTTCAGCTGGGACAGAGCTGCCACTAGCCCTTGCAGCCGGGAGGTTGCCTACACTGGGCAAAAGGAGAGTCCCTTTCTGGAGGGGATACCTCTAGCATAAAGCCAAGACAGCTGGATTTGTGCCATCCACTCCCAGTTCCTTGTACATGTTTTAGTCCTAGGCCCCCAGTTCACTGACGGTCAGCGCTCTGGAGGGTGTCCGAAGAAGATATGCAAGGACACCTTGAAAGCCAACCTGAAGAAATAAGATGTATAAACATCAATACCTGGGAGTCTGTAGCTCTGAACTATCCCCATTGGCACCATGATGCACAACAAGGCATCGATCATTGTGAGCAAACTCCCCGTTATGAAGGGAAGAAGGGAGCAAACTAATCGCTTTGAACATTAAAATTTGCTTCTGTCTGCATTGCTTGGCACTTGCTTTCTGGGTCAAATTCACTCTGCGCAGAGGTCATACTTGAAGAAATAAAAAAGGAAAAAGGTGCCGTGACTCCCCTGAAATTCACTGACTTTACTCACCCGAATCATTGCAAAGGGCGAGAGTCCACCTTGTGCAGCAGGGGCATGGCACAAAGTCTCTGCATCGCTTTGGGTTAGGCCAGACAGAAGCGATTGCAGGGCTTGCGCGCAGGGATACATCGCATCCCCGTTTCTTCCTCCTCCTGAGCCCCTTCATCTCTGCATGGTCCCTATAGAAGTGAGAAACGTGTTTGAAAAGCCAAGGACACCTCCTGAGCCCCTTCCTGAAGAAGCCATAAACACTTAGGTAACACAACAAGGCATAAACACTTATGTAATTAGTGACGAAGATTACCCCGTGCATGGCAATTAGATTTGATTGCAGAGAATGGCCCCGTGCAAGCTGCCTTTTGTTACGTGCTGCCAAAACTCAACCTACTCAGTGGTTTTACCTCCGCTCCAAGAAAAAGCTCCCTGGTTTCATGCTGTATCCCCTACCGCAGACCAAGGGCAGACCTGTGGCACACATGCATGTCTAATGGAAACTTGCATTCCCACCAGGCCAGAATTTATGGCAAAGTAGCAGATCCTTAGGCTCAGTATATTTGTATGATTAAATCTGGAGGATTTGCAAGCAAGCCCTATTTATGAAGATGAAATAAAAGCTGCCATGTAGAGGTCACAACTTATGGAGGAAGACTATCAAAGCACAGAGGATTTTTTTCCGCCCCCACATGGGACATACCCATTCTTTCTGGAGTTTCTCTAACCCTTCCCTGTACCACCCCCACCCCACTTAATGTGAAGTATAAATGGACACTAATTTTCAGCCAGAGCCTGGTATGGCAATAGAGTCAACAAGAAAAGAAACAGCCTGTGCTCCAATAAGTAAAATATTTAGATCTTGTCCTAGCCAACATACCCTCTTCTTTCAATGAACTATCCTCTATAATTTTATAATCCTGCTAACTCTCCTCTCTGCATTCAAGGCCTTGAATTAGACCGATTATTTTGGAGATGGCTAACAAACCAGGGTCTCACCGTTGTTCTTTCAGTGAAGAGGCCTGGTCTGAAGTCGTGGTCCCATTGCAGAAACACTGCAGGTATGCAGACAGTCCTTATAATGCTCAATATCTAGAGACGCCAGATAGATGAGGGATTTGTTAGCTTCCATGCAGGGATGGGCCACCCCCCACTCCAAGTGACTTGGCCAAGGTGACACAGGAAGGTGGCAACAGGGAAAAAGAATTAAAAACTCAGATTGACAGTAAATCTGTATTATACACACCGAAGAGGATATGTATATTGACATGGGAAGCTTAGTCTTAATGCATGGGGGGAAACCTGAACATCTCAGAATGACTTTTCAGTGGCTATTTAAAACTCAGCATCCATTAAAAGAGGCTCTGTGCTGCATTTTGTCAAACGGGGGCAGAGTCGCCAAAATTAAAAGCCAATTTTGATTTAAAGAGACACTCATGAGTCAGAACAATGCCTCTGTCTTGTTCTGCCTATGAACCCTTCGCTTACCATCCTCCTACCATCCTTGAGGACAGCGGATACTTATTACTACTCCTCCACTCAAATAATGGAACTGCAGCCTTGCACCCATGCCCCCTCGCTGACTTCAGTCACTAGTCCCCTTGCAAATCATACTTGCTGCCCATCCAGAGCAGGAGCAATATTGCTCCTTCTTTTAAAAGGGAATTTAAGTTGTCTGCCATTCTCTGAGACCTCATCCTGAAGCCATCCAAGTCAATGGCACAGCTCCCATGGGTTGCGGTGGTGCAGGATGTGGGGTTTGGAAAGCATTCTGCACATCAGTCACATCTCTGACTCTAATAAAGCTCCTCCAGCTGTTCAACAAAAACTAATGCTTCTAAAACCCAGAGAGAGACATCACTTGCAGTCCAAAGATTTTTTCCCTTGATTTTGCCTATGCTTCTTTGTCAATTTGGTAGCATAAGGGAAATGGGAGCTAGCAGTCCCAGAGAGGGAATAAATATAGTAGTTGTGTGGTGGGAGAGTTGGCCAAGTTGGCCTAGGGTCCTGGGTTCACTGCTCAGGCCTCAGTGCAATGTCACATGGGAGTTCCCAGTGAAGGAGACACGTAGGTTTCCATGAACACCCATTCCAGGATGTTCATCCAGCAGTGGTGGCCTTCGGGTTTTCACAGATTCATAGGTGTTAGGGTCAGAAGGGACCTCAGTAGGTCATCGAGTCCAACCCCCAAGGATTATTGAAGCCCTGGGCAAGAGAGTCATTTGGGGCCCCTTAGAGGCTTAATTTTCATAGTTTCATGACCTATAAACAAGTCAATTTTGATGACCTATAAGCAAGTCGGACATTTTTTATTTCAAATTTCACTTTGCCCTATCCATGAAACTTATTCATAAGTTGAAGAAAGAACAAAGTTTCTATGAACTTCACCCTAAAAAATAATTGCTGCAAAATGTTGGGTTTCCCCTAAAATGTGGGGCTCCAGGCAGTCGCCCGGTTCACCCTCCCCTAAGGCCGCTACTGCACCCAGGTACTGAAGCAGCAGAACCTGCTCTTTCCAGATGGCTCACTTCATCGATCTTAGATACGTGCCTGGTCCTCCTTACCATGGTATCCTGTTCTTATGTATCAGTCTCTCACAATCATCCATGTGTTTATGCTTAAGACGTCCCGGTGAGACTCAACTTCTGGGTTCTTATGGTGGGTGAAGAAGTCAACGGCAAAGCTCTTAGGCCATCCTTCTTCCACAAGGATAATGGCTCAAAGAAAAGAATGACAGGTCTTTCCTGTTTCTAAATTGTCCCAGTTAGACAGGATCCACTGCTATAGGCTTCCTGTTTTCCAAAGACAGACTTTGAGTAGCAAGAAGGGAAAAAAGTCGTTCCCTTTTCCTCCACATTCCCGCACTGGATTTAATTCAGCTTCGGGGGTGCGGGCAAGCCAGCTTCAATACCACCGTCCCTACAAGTCCTTGGGCTCTGAGTTGCTCTTCTGGGAGCCATGGACCAGAGGTGCTGGTAGGAGTTTTGCAATTTGCACAGACATTCCTTTAAATTTGCCCTGGTCCCCGAATCATTTCATTGCCTGGCTCAGTCGGCGATGATTTTCAGGCACAAGTGACCTCCGTAACTTCTGACCTACAGGAAATGACTCCGTGTTAACCACCCGCTGAGTCACCTGTCTCCTCCTTTCATTCTTCACCTCCCTAAAACCACATGAAGGAGGGAAGAAGACCCCCCAACCCCAATCTTCTTTACTAAATAAAGGAACTGCTTTTACAACCCCTGCTCACTCCTACGCCCGATGAAGGGTGCGTGTGCCCAAAAAGCTTGCCAATAAATACAAGAATTTGTTTGCAAATATCTAGTTGGTCTAATAAAAGGTACCACCTCTTCCACGAGTTTTGATTCCAGAAGAGGAATAAAAAAAACCTCAAGGGGACATAATCACTGAAAGGCATACAGAGTACAGGAGAAAAAGAAAAGTGAAGCGCTGGGCGTGCTTTGAGCAACACAAGCTGAGCTCGTACTTCACACCTTGACACGATTTGGCAAGGGACGCCAGGGCTGAGCGAGTTGTAACTCCAATGTGCGGTGTTCCCAGAAGGTGTTAATGGTCTGGCAATCTGATGTTATTATACACGAGCAGAGGTAGCACGGCAGAACAGCAGGGGTGCTGGGCCTACCAGCCAGGGTAGAAAGCATGTCGAGCTATGAAAGATTATCACTAGGAGTGGATGAACAGAACAAACTTGCCCTCCAACCAGCATTTAACAACCCCAGGGAAACAGCCACCGGAGAAGGCAGCTTTGGCTTACTCAGACACCGCTGGAAAACCGGACCTGCCCTGTCCTTTATTTGAAGCAATGGACTGAAAAGGGAACTGCTTATGCAGGGGGTCGGACTCGATGATCTATTGAGGCCCCTTGGGACCCTAACATCTATGAATCTATGAATCTGTGGTCTAGTTTTAGCCATTTCATCCCACCAGGCTATAAATCAAAAGGCAGCTCCACATCTCCCACTGATGACCTAAGTATAGGTTGTAGCCATGTTGGTCTAAGGACGTGGGCAGACAAGGTTCTTTGGGTAAATCCGATATCTTTTATTAGACCAACTCAAACAGTTGGAAAAAAATCTTCTTTGCAAACAAGAATTTGTCCCACTATTTGTCTAATAAAAGATATCAGATTTACCCAAACTCAAATAGTGGGACAAATTGTTCTTTGCCAAGAGGAATTTCTCCAACTATTTGAGTTGGTCTAAAAATATATATTAGATTTACCCAAAGAACCTCATCTGCCTGTGATTACATAGGGTACAGTCCTTTCCCAAAGAGTAACCAAGTATAGGTGTAAGAAAGCACTACCAGGTATGGGACCAGAATTTGGGGTGATCTCTTTTGATTAGACCAACTAGATTTTTGCAAAAAAAAAATTAAATATATTTTTTTTAAAAGAACAAAAAAATTGAAGAAATTTTGCAAAAATCTAATTGGTTTAATAAAAGATATCACTTCTACCACAAGTTCTGATTCCTTTTGTCTCTAGACCAAGATGGCTACAACCTGGATACCTGCCAGGTATGGAGTACCTGGTACAGGTCTTCACCATGGCAGAATTCCTCTCCCTTGCGGTCCGAGATCTGCATTCCCCCAGCAGGATTAAGACCTGCTCTGTGAATGGCTTTTGCAACCACGTACAGCTTATATCATTCCAGTGACCCTTCTGTCCAAATTTACACCACTCCAGAGATGGCTGAAGCGAGCAATTCATCACAAGCGTGGAGGATGCTACTTCCGCGGCATGACCTCATGAGGGGAAAAGTTAGAAAAGCAGCTGGATAGCCTTGCTCCAGCAGAAATCTGATCCCTCGGCAAGGAAGACTTGCAGGTGAGCCACAGCAGTGACTGGCTTGCACTAGGAAATATTTTCTAAGAGCTGATGCCTCTCTGCTTGGTATGGTCAAGTCAGGAGTACCCTTTCCTGCTCGGCTGAAACACATGGGAGAGGCATGCATAAGCAACTGGGTGGGGGGAACGGACCCATCCTGCCTCTGATGTTCATCTCCAAGACCTCCTGCAAGTGAACAGGACTGGCCAGGTTGACTCTCCCTGGAAATTAAGAAGTCTGCTCCAGGACATCCTTGTTTTGTCCCGAGATCAAGCCCCAGGCTAGGATGTGGGTAGGTGGATTGTGAGAGTTCAGGGTCATCTGCCTATTAGAGACCAAACTGGATTTAGGTATCTAAACCTGATCCTATTCCACCCTGCTTGAGCCCTGAAAACCAGCTAATGCAAAAGGTGGAAGGGATCTCCTGCTTGCTGCTTTTTCTGAGAGTTTCCAAGGCAAGATGATGATATGTTCCAAAAATAGGTACATTAGCATTTTTTCAGGGGCTCAAATGGGGTGGAAGAGGATCGCACTCAGGTGCCTTAGAGGTGGAACAAGATCTGACCCATAGCCTATCATCACCTACACAAGGAGATAATAGATGACCCTCGAGGGCTCATTAACTTAGCCAATGATGTCATAACAAGATCTAGTGGTTGGGAGAGAGAATCAGCAACATTTGAACTGGCAATAGGATGCAAAATCTTAGTGCCGAGGGGAATCAATTTTTGGAACTTATTACCAAAGGATGTGGTTATTTTTTTTTTTTTGTCACTTGGAGACTTTAAATCAAACCCTGGATGTCTTTGTAAAAGGGTGTGTAGGTCAAATGTAAAATTACTGGGCTAGATGCAGTCACCGGGTGAAATTCTCTGGCTCGTGCTATGTAAGGATGTCAGATTGAATGATCATAATGGTCCTCTGGCTTTAAGCTCTCATGATTTTCTCTTGTGGTATGTATAGCAGCAAACAATTAGATCCTGTGAGAGACCTAATGCGTTGTAATTCAAAATTAATGAATGCTTCTATAAAAGTGCAAAATAATGGGCTCAGTTTCTGCAGGAGCCTTGATTGGCTTCCAATTTTGCAGGCATGATTCATCGTGGAAGCAATAATATCTATATAGGCGCTCTCACTTCCTGCGTTGCAAGCACAAGAAACTGTGCCAAAATGTTTGGAAGCCATTTTTAAATATCAGGTGCGTATATAAAATATCCACATGCCTATCTGAGGTATCGAGTCACACAGTAATAATGACTTGCTAGTGACTAGTAAATTAGTGCTATTGAACCCATGCTGACTTTTCATTGGCCCACAGAAATCTCAAAGCTGCTCTTATTTATGCACGCTTTACCCGCATGTCATCTTTAGGCTAAGTTAGTCCCAATTTATGACCAGCGGAAGAGCACTGTCAAGCACAATATGTGGAGTTTATGAATTCCCAAAGGGTGAGTGTGTGTGAGCTCCTTGGCTCTGAAGATGTAATCTGAATCACATCACAAAAGAAAAGAAGGTTTTATCTTAATCTCTGGCAGTCACACCTTTCCAAGAATCATCCCAAAATCTGAAAGGATTTTGGACCGTGGACCAGGAGGGGATATGGACTGAGCTGCTGAGAAGTCCTGGGCTTGAAATTAGGATACCACGTGCAGCAATGCTAATTTGTGTGATTTTATAACGAGTCTCAGGATGAGTTTTTGGGGTTTTTTTTAACTCCTTAAATCCCAGCTCTTTGAGTCATATAAATGCAGGAGAATCTCAGCTCTGCTTATTAAAACAAAAATAAAAAAATAAAAGGAAAGTAGATTTCTAATCCTTATGGCATCAAAGTGAGCTGGTGTGCCCTGAAGGTTCAAAAGCTATATTAAAATATCAGGTATACAAATTGTAGCCGTATTGGTCTAGAGGAAAAGGCAATATTTTAATATATCTCGTGAGATTTAAGCCAGTGATGGCTTGGGGTAGGGGTGGGAACTTGATTCATGGTTGTTTTAGCTTTCAAGCTAGCATACTAAGCAGGATGCAAAAGGTTCGGTGGGTACGACAAGAAAGGCTTATGATCAGGCCTGAGCCGTTTTGCCTTGGAAGTAACACAGAGGCATGGACATGGCTTGCCCAAATGTTGCACAGCAGGCTAGATGCAACACGAGCAGGACTCCCACGTCCTCCAATTACCCCGTCCATCACTCACGCCAATCGACTCCCTAAATACCTCCCCAGAGCAAAATGCTTATATAAAAATCGCCAGCCTCCAATAATCCCAAACCCAACTGGCACATTCAGTCTCCTGCTCGTCGCGGCGCCACATTTCACTTGAAATGAAAAGGGAGGGGAAGGAAAAAAAAATTAAAATAAAAGGCGGTTTGCGACGGTTTTAATTAAATTGCATGCCTTTTTAATGGTCTGAAAGGAAACGAACGGAACGATATCTAAACAAAACACGGAGGAATATTTTGTTAAAAAAAAAATGGCCAAACAGAGATATGCATGCAGAGTCGAGGGCGATAGATTTGCAAGCCGCGTTTTATTGCAATCACAAAAGTGCATATTGAGCAGCAGTCACACAGAGCATCCATTCAGAAAATAAGCCCGAAGACAGTCACGGAATTAAAAAGGAGGATTGTGTTTTGAATTAAATCTAGAACATTTTTGCGGATTAGTTTACAAGCAGAGAATGCCCCTGGGGCCTGCGGAGAGAGCCGAGCATTGAAGTCGAAGGGATCTGTCTTTTTCCTGTTGCTGGTGATTAGTTCATATCTCTTTGACACCATGTTTACAAGCCCCTAATTGCCTCATTAATACCTCATTATTACTTAGAAAGTGAAGAAGCTTTTAGCTTTGAAGCTGCCTTGCTGCACTTGAAGGCAAATATAGAGTGAATTTTCAATGTGTTGGTACTAATTAAAGTTGAAGTCTGTTTCCTGTTGCTTGTGGGTAGTGTTAATAGCTTCAAAGAAAATAATGGGCCTCAATTTATACTATTCTTTCTTTCTCTTTCAAACACACCGTGGAAGAAATGCAATGCAAACAGGCAGCCCATCAGCTACAAGATTTAAAGAGCCCCTGATCCCCATATGTACTTCATTTTATGAAAGTGTCTCCTCTCTCTCTCTCAAATTGTAACAGGTTCAGAAACAGGTTTGCTTTTTTTCCCCGCCTTTAACATTGGTGGAAATTTAGGGGAGAAGGTGACTGGGATTAGTCTATGTGTAGGAGGCAAGGCAGCAAACTAACCCAAGGGCATTGTCAAATAATTCTGCTATTTCAAGAGAGGGTTCGGCTGAATCTGCGGCAACAAACTTGTCCTTCTGCTTCTGTCCCATTGTAAAACATTACATTGGGAGAGCTTATTCAGGATAAAGCTGACTGACCCCACACCCACACTTTAAAGTGGTATAGTTGTTCCCTCTCTAAGCCCTTAGTGCATGAGAACCAGATAGCCAAATCAACAAAAACACCGTTGGAAACCGATTTCTGTTTCCGTAGCATTCATTTTGGAGAATCTATCCAGTATTAAATCCATCTCAGGCATTGGCACATAATAGGCTGCTCATCTCATCTTTCACTCCACCCCAGACCCATCCTCTGTTGACTGTCAACCCCTGGTACCCAAAAGCACACGTAGGACCCATTCCCCAACACGATGACCACAGTCTTGTTGCAGGACATTGCATATTACCGAGCGCTTCCCTAGTAAGCAAATACAAGCTTGCCAGAGGATGGATCTAACATCTAGGGCACTGCACACACTTGCTTCATGTAAAGAACATAAATAATTGTCAGACAAAAGAACGCAGATGGATCTAAGGGTCAGCGTCCAGCCTGGTTTCCACAGGTTCACTTGACAGAAAAAAAAGTGAGCAAAGATTTCTTCCAACTGCATGCAAAAGGCAGGAGGATTTTGGAGTTTGAAGTAGGAGTTGCATGATCAGCACACCATTCACTTTGCCTGGGAAATTTTGAAAAGAAAAATAAATGTTGCGGTGAAGTTTCCTATCTATTTTCCCCCCAGAAAAAAAAGGAATTGTGGTAAAAATATTCAGTATTTAATAACTAAGCTTGGTAAAACAGAAAGAAATAAAAGTTATTCTTTGCCAGAAAAAAATTGTCGTACAAAAACATACTGGAAAACATCCCCTCTCCTCCCCCCCAATTTTTTTTTTCTACAAAAGGTTATTTTTCATCAAAAATCACTTTAAATGAAAAATAAATTTAACTAGCTGTGGGAGACAGGAGGGAGGCTCTTGGCATCTCACTTCACATGGGTCCACGGGGCTTTGGTCAGTCTGAATCAAGGCAAAAACTCCTAGGGCAGGGATACCCTTTTTGCTCTGTGGTTGACAAAATGGAAATGTGGTCCATAAATGACAGACAAGGCTCTTCGGGTAAATCTGAACTCTTTTATTAGAGCAACTAAATAGGCATCATCACAGCAGAACTGCTAACAAGAAGTCAATTCCCCCCCAAGCCTACCTGGCACGAAGACTGGACTGATAGCAACTGCTCCCCCTGCTACGATTATTTCCAGTTCACAGACCTCCTGTAGGCCAGGATAAAATATGGTCTTTCAGCTTTTTTCTGGATTCAAAATAAACCTAAGGTACCCAAAAATTAAAGAAAAAGGCATGCTTTATATTAGCATTATTCCTTTAACTATATGCAACTGTAAATAATCACATTGCAAACAAAGCAATAAATTCACCCAACAATCTGGTCAAAACTTCAGTCTTCTAACGGGTGGCGTTGGGAACAACGCTGAGTTGATTTACATTAGGCTTGATTTATATTGAATAGAAAAAACACATGAAAACAAAAACCATTAAGGCAAGCCAAGATCCAGCTCTTGTCGGCATGTGAAGCTTGTCTGGCTTGGACATATTTAGAAAATCAGTCCATGCTGTGTGTTTATAATGGAGGATGGTGACAGCTTGGAATGGCCAAAGCCAAATAGCCATTGCTGAGAATGAACAATTTATGGGACAGAAAGCAGTCTGGGTGCTCAATTTGGATGAGGTATCTTCACATGAAGATCTACGATAGGATATCAGGATTGGAGAAGAGCTAGAATTAGACTTATGGATGACGCCTGTCTAAGGCACGGGCCGTAAGGCATGGATGACTTGTATTAGCTTAGCTTAGCAGGGTCCCCTTGCTGCTTGTCCTTAAACCATCTCAATATGTGAGTGGCAATACTGGAGGCAGCATACATAGATGGGAAACCCAAGTGATAGCAACCAAGCATTCTTCCTTATTCCTTTCCTGGACCCATCTTAGTCTCTTCACAACACTTTAAAGGCCAAGCTTGTCAGCAAAGTTTGCCAAGCACTTACAACTATAATTTAATCTGAATCGCACTGATTGAAGATGACGTGGCTAGCATCCTGCTAGAGACGGTGTCTGAAGACTTCCACATGCATAGACGAAAAAAGGCCTGGTGAGGGTGAGGACACAGCAATACTTGCCAACAATATGCTAATCAAGCTCAGCAGATGTTCAATAGCTCTGGCCTCACGTGAAGTGTTCCGGGAGACGCAAGTCTAGAAAGGTATTCAAACCCGCTTCAGCTCTTGACATAGGGAACAACAGCCCTTTGAACTACAGCGATACCACAACAACAAAATAATCAGACAAACAGCAAACAGGACTCTAGGAGGACGTGGTCCATCCCCTGGGTCAAGGGAAGAATACCCATCGTTTTCGAGGAATTAAGTCCCCTACTGGTATCATCCCCTGAACACATGCCAACATGCCATGCTAGCAGCCAGAGAAAATGAATGAGTGAGCGTGACAGGCAAATCAAGATAACATCCAAAAGGAAGCCACCGGATGAAGGGCTCAGCATAACAAGGAGAACCATGAATTTGCTTTCTGACAACAGCAAAAGGACAAAGAGATGATGAACCCCAAGAGAAATGAAAGGCATGCCCTCTGGGAAGACCAGCCGTAGTCACAGTAACCAGTTGGGGAGTAGCTAAAATACATCAATTTGATCCGAATGTTAAAGGAAAGGGGCTTCTGCCGCTGTGCCCCATGTTGGCTTGAACTCCTATAGGATAGGACATGAGCAGGAACATACCACATTTACAACCATCGAGCCGGATGCTGCTGTAAACCGGTAGGACCATGCTAACATACACACCAGTTGAAGATTTGGCCAATGGTCTCAAGGGGTAATTTATCCCTTAAACGATGCTGCCGCTTGATTCAATTTGTAGCATGCCTGCCAAAAACATTGGTCCTCACTGTTATAGACTATAGCAGCTTGTAGAGCGGTTCGTATTTCTTCTTCCTCCTCCTCCTTTCAAGACCACGTTTCAAAGACTCCTTAAAACGCCGCAGTCCCCATGTATTTATTTCTTTTTTATCACGGGGATTTGAAGGCTTGGTTTGTTTGGCAAAACGCCATTTGAGTGCTCATGGATTTCTTATTGCCCCCTGTAGACCTACTACTTGAGGTGCGAGGGGGAAAAAAAGTAATGTTTCATTTTCTTTATTGTCCATGCCCTAACAAGAGGGAGAAAATGTATTGCAATCATCCACAGGGCATCTCTGCGAGGGCATGGGAAAGCAATAAAGATAAGTCCAAAGCAATACTCACAGAGCGGATACCAAACGGTATCACTGATCATCCGATTGATCAGATCAGGCATTTGCACAAGAACTCAGTGCCAACAGATTTCTGCTGCAAAAACATCTCAGAAATTTGCCAAAGCAGTTTAATGAGGAAAGCAAACACTGGTTTGCAATGAGTTATAATCATACTCATTTCATCAGCACTATGATGTACATCAGTACTACTACTCAGTTCAGACATACCATGAACTGCAATGGTGCTTTCCATCTATCGCTCGAGAAGGAGGCTAGCTGACTTGAGATGGCCCTCTAAACTTCAGGAAGGAAGTAGTAATATTTAGGGACAAATATACAGAAAAAGGAAAAAAAAAGGAGGAGAGTGGTTTGGCAGAGCTAGGATTAGATCCCAAAACAGCTGCCTCTGTCTAATCCCATCTAGATACTGATGCACTCTTCACACCTGCATATAAACACTCATTAAATGTATTCCTTTTCACAACCATGTGGGATTAGCACATATTAGCCCAGAGGCATAAACAGGCAGCTCTGGGCCCTTGGCAAGGGCAGTGACCTGGAGACAAGAGGCGGTGGCTACTACTATTGCAGCCCCCACTAAATTGGTACCCAAGGCTGGTGCCCTGGTCATCCCTCTGCACCCCTCAGCTGAGCTCTTCTATTAGCCCTGCTTGAAGAAGGAAGAATGGAGACGGTGCAATGAAGCATCATGCCCAAGGTCAACCAGGCAGTCGGTTGCAGACTGAGGAACTGAATGCCCATCTCATGACTCCTACAGTAGTGCCTTGCCCCCTAGACCATTCTTTCTTTACTACCGAGAGAAAATCATTGAACAAATGGTACCATGGTTCATCTTACTTGGCATGAATTCTCCAAACAATCAAATGGGACGATGAGAATTCTGACTTATGAAAGGACTTGGCATTAGGCAGGGAGAATAAGTTGTCATTGCAAAAAAAAGGAAGAGAGAGAATGGTGATTTCTACAGTTGGCAAATCTTTTTTCATTAATGAAAAGCAGTGCATGCATGTGTCTATTAGCAACAAGTAACATTTCTTCTCGACATCCCTTCCCTCTCATCATAAAAAAGGGTGAGAAGTCACACATTCAGAACATT
The DNA here is from genome assembly GCF_030867095.1 of Alligator mississippiensis. Lineage (NCBI taxonomy): Eukaryota > Metazoa > Chordata > Crocodylia > Alligatoridae > Alligator > Alligator mississippiensis. The sequence continues at coordinate 5,657,827 of NC_081828.1, read as the reverse complement.
TGCATTCATGCAGTAAAATTAAGTTTCCAAAAATGTGCGCACACGTATTCATCAGTTATTTTTTTTTAAATGTTACCAAAAATAATTCTGTCTTTGTTCTGTTTGCCCACTGCTAATGCAAGAAAGCCTTAGCCCCTGACTCAAGAGTTCTCTATGCATTATGATAGTATATATTATTCACAAGGAAAATATTATTTTAAAAGTTGTTCAGTTAGGCTCTCTCTTAAACTGCTTAAGTATCAAGCTGAAGGGGGAAAAAGTCTAAAAACACAGATTTCAAGTAGTGAATCTCTTGCTAATTGATACTATTTTCTTCTTGTAAAGAAGGTTAATTCTTCCTCTTGTTGTCATGTGCAAGACCCCTGCAAACTTCAAGAACTACCAGCTCATTTAACATACAGTGGAAATAGTGAAACCGGATGGAGCCAAAGTGCTATCAGCTGCACAGAGTAAACACTGATAAAACAAAGAAAATCCTTCCCCTTTCATTTCTATTATAGGCATTTTAACTGTTATTCACAGATGTGAGAGGTGCAAGAAATACCCAGAAGCTGATTAAATTGATCCTTTTAAGATGCGGGCCAGTGATAGGCAGGCTTCTTTCCTTCGACAGCTAGCGAAGACAACACGATTACAACCGATGGCCTAGCTTGTACCTGAGATTTAGTCTGAAGAGAGCCTGCAAGAGTCACTTGAGAGATGCTTAAGAGCTTGGTCAAGAGTGGGTGAGGTTTGCTGTCTGATTGCTCAGGTTTTCTCTTTCTGGCTTGAACGTAACATTTGCCTAGCTAAAGGAAATCCAGGTGGGAGTCTGATGATTGATGAGGAAGCAGATAGTTATGGGGTGTTAGAGAAGATAGAAGTTGTCCCTACAGTATTTAATATCACCTGCTTCTTCAACAGCCTTTTCCCATAGCCTTAAAATATATATGAAGCGTGAACTCGGCAGCAGGCGTAAATCCCTTTTGTCCTTTAAGAGGAAAAAGCATTGTGCCTAGGATCATTTCATAGTAGTTAAGGATGATCCAGGAAGAGCACAGATCAACTGCAGACGCTGCCTTTGCCTGATGAAGGGTATCTGTACCCAAAAGCTTGCACAGAAGAATTTATCCAACTATTTGGGTTGGTCTAATAAAAGATATCGGATTTACCCAAACGACCTTGTCATGCCTAGGATGATATATAGAATAGGCAGCCAGCGAGGAGAAAGAGGTAATATTTGCTATTGCTCAAAAATGCCACGGCTTCACAACTAAGAACTGCCCATTTTACCCATTTCAATCTGAAAAAAACAGCAGCATTAATTCTAGAAAATGAAACATGAAGGATTGACGACCCTGGGACTGCATTTTAACATAGGGAAAATATGTAGGAATTGATAGATTCTGACTCTCCAAAAATATTTTGTGTCTGAGAGAGGATAAGAGTTCATTTTAACATGAGAATATATAGGTGTTTGGGGGAGTTTCTCCAATTTCTATTGACGTATCCAGACTGGTTGCCAGATGTGAATCTTGCATTTCTATCCTCAGTCTGCACATTTGAAAAAAAAAGAAAAAAAGTGCACATCTCTGGAAATTTGAAAAGGGTTAAAGCCGCTGCCCCTGAAGTCAATGGAAATCCTTCCACTGTTTTAATCAGCACCTTAAGAAAGCACTGAAGTCCTCCACACCAATACTACCTTTGCCAAAGCTTTCACCACCACCTCTATTGTGTTCCCTTTCTTTTTCACCTCTCATTTGATTTCCTGAGAAAACTGGGATCTCAGGACAGTCATACCGTGTTCTTTGCAAGGGCTCAAGACTGAGATATACCTGATGAGGTCAGTCTGCTCGGTTTATCAAAGAGGTAGACCAGTAGATAACTTGATTACGCTGTGTAAGTACCTTTCCAGGAACAAAATGCTAAGTAGCAAAGAGCTCTGAAATCAAGCAGAGAAAAAAAAAAAAAAAAAGCTTAACAATGTCTGGACCAATGATGGAAAGCTAGAGTCAGGTAGATTCAATGAATAATTGGGGTTTCTTGTTTTCCTCTTCGATACAGCAAAGGCCATTAACCACAGGGAGAACTGGGGGCCAGAGTGAGTGGATTCCCCATCTCTTACTACTTTGAAAATCACTTCTGGGTGTCTTTCCAGAAAACACGGTCACTAAAAGTGAAGCTATTGGGGTCAATACAGAAATAAAAAGAATGGACCTTAAATGGCCCACGTTATGCAGCACGTCTAGATGAATCAATGATCCCTTCGCATCTTAAGCTCCATGAATAAATTCAGGACACCACCGGAGCTTTGTAAACCAGCAGCCCTGAGCCTAAAGGAGATTGCCCACATGCTTAAAGTTAAGCTTGCGAGTAGACATGTTGAGGTCAATAATTCAAATTACCCCGGCGTTGCAAGATCGGTTCAGCACAGAAAGAAAGACACGTGCATGAGATGACATGCATGGACACGTCGCATAAAGTGGCAATTGCCTGGCCATCAAAGGATAAAATCCCACTGGAGCATGCCAATCAGCTCCTATGACAAAGGAGGGAAGGATGTATTCCCCAGGTTATTACAGTGAAGTAGCCCTGACTTTGCAAAAGCTTATCTTGAGCCTAAATCAGTTATCCGCAACCCAGTTATGCCCCTTTCCCATCCCGGGTGCCTTGAGATCTTCATTAAAAAAAAAAAAAAATGTGTGTCCTTGGATCCCATACAATAACTGGTGTGCAACACCTACACATGATTCACCCAAAATGTGAAATGGGAATCTATGAATACCAAAGACGTGCTGAACGGTTATAGTCTTTCTGAGTTCTCTGCAACAAAAGCATTTATCTTTTATTCTTCTCTAGTCAAGAAATGAGCAAAAGCTAAGAGCTAGTACTTTCCCAGGGGTGCCTTGAGTCTAAAGTGTTGAGAATTTAAATGGAGAAGGCCAAACCAAGGAAGCCAGGAGCGAGGAGGCTCAGAGAAATCACATCAAGCAGAAGGAAGCCCAGGACTAATCGAGGCTTATCCAAAGATTAACAGAAGATTTAGAAAAAGACCAATGTGGAGAAAGATACAGCAGAGACTGAGGGATGCAATGGATGGAAACGAGTCCAGCAAAGATGGCTAACAAACCTTGAAGGATGTTGCAGAAAGGAGCACCAGCATTAAGGAGGACCATCATGCCAGGAGACCCAGAGTGATATTATATCCCTGGTTACCCTCCCCCCCAAATGAATAAGGAAGATGACCTAGAAGCCTTCCTCAAGGTATTTGAGAGCGCTCATAGAGGCCAATGAAACATGGGCCCTGTAATGGAGGACCTTACTGATCAGAGAGGTCCAAGGCCACCTATTAGGTATTTTCTATAGAAGTAACCAAGGACTATGGGCAAAACAGGGAATTAAGGGAATTAAGTCGGACCCAGAGGGTAGTAATTGATGGAAGTCACTCATCGTGGTGTCCTGTGACCAGTGGGGTCCCCCAGGGCTCTGTCCTTGGACCCATACTGTTCAACATCTTCATTAATGATGTGGACACTGGAGTCAGAAGCGGACTGGCCAAGTTCGCAGATGACACCAAACTTAGGGGCAAAGCATCCACACCAGAAGACAGGCGGATGATCCAGGCTGACCTGGACAGGCTCAGCAAGTGGGCGGACGAGAATCTGATGGTGTTCAACGCCGATAAATGCAAGGTTCTCCACCTTGGGGAAAAAAACCCGCAGCATCCTTATAGGCTCGGCAGTGCTATGTTGGTTAGCACTATGGAAGAAAGAGACTTGGGGGTCATCATTGACCACAAGATGAACATGAGCCTGCAGTGCGATGCTGCGGCTAGTAAAGCGACCAAAACGCTGGCTTGCATCCATAGATGCTTCTCAAGCAAATCCCGGGACGTCATTCTCCCCCTGTACTCGGCCTTACTGAGGCTGCAGCTGGAGTACTGCGTCCAGTTTTGGGCTCCACAATTCAAAAAGGATGTGGAGAAGCTTGAGAGACTCCAGAGAAGAGCCACGCGCATGATCAGAGGTCAGGGGAGCAGACCCTACGATGACAGGCTGAGAGCCCTGGGGCTCTTTAGCCTGGAAAAGCGCAGGCTCAGGGGTGATCTGATGGCCACCTACAAGTTTATCAGGGGTGACCACCAGTATCTGGGGGAACGTTTGTTCACCAGAGCGCCCCAAGGGATGACGAGGACGAATGGTCACAAACTACTACAAGATCGTTTCAGGCTGGACTTAAGGAAGAATTTCTTTACTGTCTGAGCCCCCAAGGTCTGGAACAGCCTGCCACCGGAGGTGGTTCAAGCGCCTACATTGAACACCTTCAAGAGCAAACTGGATGCTTACCTTGCTGGGATCCTATGACCCCAGCTGACTTCCTGCCCTTTGGGCGGGGGGCTGGACTCGATGATCTTCCGAGGTCCCTTCCAGCCCTAATGTCTATGAAATCTATGAAATCTATGAAGTAATTTTGAGACATTGTGGGGGGGCATACATCACATCTCAAAGACAAGGATGCTTAACCCAGCTGTTAAAGAAGAACTGGCTGCAACCAGAGACAAGGACAGCAGAAAAGAGAGCAGGTCGGTGAGTAAAGCAGACAGTCAACGAGCACTAGCTCAGCTGTCTTCAGCAACCGCTGGAAATTGGAGGCCAGGAGGCTGGCAACGTTTCCTGTGCTCCCGTCTCCTACTTGCTGTGTGCTTTCATGGCTATTTTGAAGTGCTCCAGTGAGTTGGGGGAGAGCCACATACTGGTCACCACATTTGAAACGCTCTGGATGTGAGTGTTTCCAGTGCACATCTGTCCATGGCCTGAGCTTGTAATGGCACTGGCTTCCATAGGCCACACAGCAGCAGGAGGTCCAGGAAAACCTGGTGATCAATCAAACAGGACATTGGCCTGGGATTCAGAAGACTTTAGTTTGAGTCCCTCCCTCTGCCATGTGTTGTCTTGGACGTTTCACTCTTCTTCCCCTTCCCTGCTTTCCTCTCCAATCCTTTGTCTCATCCCATAAGCATGTGAACTCTTTCAAGCAGGGCTGCCCTCCATTGTGCTCGTGTAGTTTACTGGGACCTCCCTGTCTCAACCGGGGTTTGCAGGACAGACAAATTAGAAACTGTGTATGTTGATGTTATATTTACCATACCCTAAATTAGTTGAAGATGGAACCAGGCCACCAGATCCAAATTCCCCTTTTCAGATGTTGGGAATTTAGATCTTGGCCCATCTCTGTTGTTAAAAGAAACAAGCTCGAGACAAATGCTGGGGAAAAAAAAGAAAGAAAGAAAGAAAAAGTACTTCAGCTGCTATTTATTTGGGACAGTTTTGTCATGCGACATTAGAAAACATTTCATGATGGAATTTATTAACATAAAATAAGGACCTTGTGAGATGCAGTGACCTATTAAACTTATAACTAACTAGACTTTTGTTTATTTGATCAACAGATGGTGTTTTTCTGATTCACAGTTATGCCATTTCTGGAGTGCTGAAGTGGTTGTTGGAGAAAGGAACTTAATGCTCAAAAGGAACAGGCCCAACGCATGGAAAAAAAGCCACATGCAGCAAATGGGAAACATTTTCCCAGCTGCAAAATAAATCAAGCGGTGAGCTTTTAAACAGATCACCTAAACAAATAGGTAAATTTAGACTCTGCGTGTGACTATGCGTGCGCAAAACCGTTCCAGTGACAATTTTTGCAAGAATAGGAACCCGGTTAAACCTCCACGATGCAGCAGACACTTGGGCCTATACCTACGTTGCCTCTACTTTGGACATGGCACTTTGCACTTCCTATCCAAAACTGCTGAGCACTGAAAGATGTCTCACCACAGCCAAGCATTGGTGCTTGAAGTGATAACTAATTATTAGGAAAGGAAGCTGGGAAACCTTAAAACGGTAAAACACATGGATTTAAAGATAAATCGTTCCTATTAAATACTATACCGCAAAGCACACAGAAAACAGCTTTAAAAAAAAGAAAAGAAAGAAAATTCTAGCTTTCTTTCCAAGAGTGCTGGAAATTCATGCAAAAAAATAAAAATAAAAAAAAGGACTTTTCATAACTTAATTTAAATTTTGTGTAGCAGCTTGTCCTGCTTATCTCTGGGCAATTTTTATGGTAAGCCTTTTCCACTAGATAATCCACAACCCTGCTGTTAAAGCTGCTTTTACAGGCTTTCAGGTCTCTAATATTGCTGCGGGTAGCCACCCGCAGTAGCAGGTAGAGCCCTACACGTTTCCAGCGATCGGAACAATTATTTAATTGTTTTTGTAAATATTTGTATTAGGAGCAGGTTAAAGCTTTGCTCTAAGCTGTTGTGTTGAAATGAGGAGCTCAGGGACATATGGAACTCATCTGGGGACGAGACTATTACCATCGCACAAAAGAATTAATTCCCCTTGCTGTTGCTGAAGAGATGTCCTCGTAAAAGTCATGGGGTTGTGGCGTGCGTTGCAGTCCTAGGCGGGAACGTCTTGGTGCCTGGCATGCGATGCGTGGCCTGTACTTTCTACCCCCGGGGCGTTTACCGAAGTTTCCACCACCTGACTGCACGGCTCCGCTAGGACAGCCCTACCTCCGTGTCCCTGTGGGATTTGTGAGAGAGTTTTTCCATGCTTTAGGCCTTTTGCCTGTAACGATCAACATGGGGCTGAGCTCTCCGAGCCAGGCAGGTCTTACAACAAACCGGGGGGCAATTCTTGGGGCGGGGTGGCTTTCAAGTTGTGCACCTGCCAGGCAGCCAGATGTGCATGCACTTCCCTAATGAGTCACCGGTTTCCTCCAAACCGGGCTGTGCAAATTGCAATGCAGCCCATAGCATTTGCTGCAGAATATGGGCCAGGCCTCTTGTGTAAGAGCGTACGTCCCCTTGCACCTTGTCAAACTTCTGTGGGACATACAGGGATTGGATGCAGCTGTGGCCAGCTCAACCACAGGCAAATAAATGACCTTCCCTTTAGGGTGGGGGTGCAGCTCTTACTCCCAGATCCTTGCAGGAAAAATTGAGAGGGGGAGAGAATAATTTATCAAGCCTTACTCGTAGGAAACCTGCTTGCCAACAGCATGCAGAACTGCTAGGGAAAGCACTACTCCCTGCAAGGGCTGTGCCCTCCTGTGTGCCTTTGCTGGAAGAGCTGGTATGAAAGGGTACACCGGGCCATCCAGCCCCCCAACATGTCTCTCTGCGGCTCCTGTCCTTATTATACCAGTGGGTGGGTGAGCAGGGCACAAGCCCTAGGAGCCACTGGAGGAGGGGGCACTTGAATCCAGCTGTGGGGAAGGATATTCCCTTTCTGCCCCCACCTTTCTATATAACATCTCAAACTCCAGCAGGAGGGAAGAGCAGACGTGGCACACAGTGTGCTGCTGCAGGTGGGGAGGTCACCTTTTTGGCCACTTGACCCAGGTCAGCGGCCAAGAAAAGGTGGTGACATCTTCCTCCGCAGCACCAAATGTGGGCACTGCCACCCCCCAGGGCACAGCACTGGCTGGTTATGCCTCTGCTTGCTGTGTCAGGGAAGCAAAGGACTATGCTCTATGGGGTCCAGGACCAGGATGGAAAGTGTCTGTCCCAACCTCCTCCGCTAGCTGGCTTACACCTTTGCACAGGATACCTCGGCATGGCACAATGGCCATTTGTGACCTGTCAGCGAGGCCTGAAGGACCATCTGGTGGAAGAGACGCATGTGATAACTCAGCTAGAAAGCAGCCAACACCTATGAATAGCTCAGCCATCCAGCTGCTCCCAGGAACAGCCTTTCCCAAAGCCACGTCGACTTCTGCAGCATACCCTGAAGTGTCTTTCTTTGGACCAAAAAGAGCAGCCTTGCTGAAAACACCCACCTGTATATATTCAAAGGGTCGGAAATCCAGCTTGAGCATCTCTGGTTAGGGTAAGAGATGAAAGCAGAATACACCATGGAAAAAAGTGGTCACCTTGCGATCCATGCACGTGCAACGGACTTATGGCAGTAACGTTGATCCTGATCTCAAAGGGTAAATTCAACAAAATATCCAAAGCATTTGGAGATTTCCTTTAAGTCCCCATCCCCAAAAGACTTAAAAATGCAAGTGAGGCTGGCCCTCCCCACATCACAGCAATTCCTGGGATTGAAGCATGAGAGAGAGCGAGAGAGAGAAAAAACAAATCTCCATTTCCCTTGCCTCTCTGTGCTTTTCTTTACCCCCAGGATCTGTCTGATAAATACACGGGTCTAATTTTTGCTTTATAAAAACGTGCCACTGATATTGAGGCTATTGTGTGGAGAAGGCTCCACATTCGTGTCTGGAGGCCAGAAACCAGATCCAAGCAAAGCAAGTTTAATTTGCTGTTAACGTCAAAGCCCTTTCAATTGTCTGGTGTAGTCTCATTTGTTTAAACAGTAACCACAGTGACCACTACACGTGATGTCATTTTTCAGTCTTTGGACTAGGTTTCGGAGAATTATATTTATAGCCCGGCGGACCTGATCCTGCCATCTTAACCCTGGCACAATGCCTGCTGACATCAAATGGGAGTTTTGACTGAATAAGGACTCAGCAAAGGGAGGGCAAAAAACTGGTGCTTGGATAAGGAACCAGCATTTTTGTGCTGATGAGTAGCGTCTTCAAGGCTGTATGATGCAGACAGCAATTCCCCAGAGATCAGGGAGTTTTTTGGCTCAAGGCTTTTGGGTTAGGGTCCAGCTGTGAAGTTCTGGGTAGCTTGATCTGTAGTAGAGAACAGAAACCCCTTCCCCCCTCTCTGCAGCATTGTGCATTGCACCCCTTATTTTTTTTTTTGCAAATCTGGGGATGCAGGTGTTGTGCAACTCACCCAAGCCCAAATTCAGCAGAAGCTGGTGGTGGTGGTGTGGGAGGAATAGTGGGATTCATTGGATTCAGAGGAAGAAATCTCATAGGATTTTAATGAAGGAGATCATGATGTCACCAGAGACTTAGTCGATTGGATCGTTTCTCCCAGATAACGAGAGGATCAGATCCCCCTGGCCCCACACTAAGCCCAACCATCTGGGGGAAAGCAACTTGTTGAAATGGTTGCATTTCCTAGATTATGCAAAAAAAGTTAGAAAAGGTACTTCCCCTTCTACGCAGGGATCCTGATTGAGGGACACGAGCAATATTCCCAGGGGTGCAATGCTTTCAGGATCAGCTTGAGCCCAGAGGCTGGATCAGAAGTGGTTCCCGGGGAGTGCGGGGCCATTTTCCTCTCTGTTCCCGTCTCCAAGCAGAGTACAACTGGGCAGCGTCCTCTGGCTCCGTAGATGCATTTGAGGGCCAGTGGGTGCTGTCTCGTGTGCCATTTGGCACACTTGTTTTAGCCCTTTGACCGGCACTCCCGTCCCATTTTTTTGAAGCATTGTCCTGCAAGCTCAGTTGTCCCTTTTCCAGCACACTCCTCACAGAGAGAAGGCTAATATGCAACTTGTGGGTTAGGCCCACGATTCCTGAAAAGGTGGACAAATATGCCACCACCCTCCTAGTGAGAAAGTTTTCCCTAATGTCCAACCTCAACTTCCCTTGCTGCAACTGGAGCCCATTGCTCCTTGTCCTGTCACCTGCCCCTTTGAATCAGACCATGAGGGCTGGAAGGGATCTCTGGAAGTCACATCTAGTCCAACCCCCTGCTTAAGACAGGACCAGCCCCAACTACATCATCCCAGACAAGGCTTTGTCTACTGGGTCTTAAAAACCTCCAAGGATGGAGATTCCCCCACCGCTCTGGGTAACCTGCTCCAGTGTTTTACTACCCTCCGAGTGAGAAAATTCTCCCTAAAATCCAACTTAAACTTTGCTTGCTGCAACTTGAGCCCATTGCTCCTTGTTCTCTTATCTGCTGCTGCTGAAAACAGTCCAGCTCTATCCTTTTTCAAACCCCACTTCAGGGAGTTGAAGGCTGCTATTATATCCCCTCTTAGTCTCCTCTTCTCTGGACTAAAGAAGCCCGTGAGAAATCATGCCCCTCAGCCCCTGAACAACTTTTCTTGCCCTCCACTGTACTCACTCCAATTTGTCCACATTTTTGTAATCAGGGCTCATAATAGAGGTGATATCTTTAATTAGACCAACAGGATTTTTTTGCAAAACAATTTCTTTAATTGCCTGATGAAGGGTGTTTGTGCCCCAAAGCTTGCATCAAAGACTGTAAAAGTTCTCCTTTCATTTCTACCCGGGAGAACTTTTACAATCTTTTCTCCAATGCCTGATGAAGGGTGTTTGTGCCCGAACGCTTGCAATGAAAGATTTTCTTTTTTTGTGTGCAAAAGTCTTGTTTGTCTAATAAAGATATTGCCTCTACCTTCCACATTTTTGTGACCTTCATTGATCTTTGCACCCCTTGCAGGCTGCTGGACTCTCCCCACCTTGTCCACATTTCTGTGCCCTTTGTTGGTCTCAGCAACCCTAGCAAACCGCTGGACTCTATTGTCACACAAAAATGTGGACAAATTGGAGAGAGTCCTGCAGCCTGCAAGGGTTGCTGAGACCAACGAAAGGCACAAAAATGTGGACAAGTTGGGGAGAGTCCAGAAGTTTGCAGGGGATGCCGAGACCAATTAGTCCACGTTTTTGTGACCTTTGTTGATCTCAGCAACCCTTGCAGGCTGCTGGATTCTCCAATTTGTCCACATTTTTGTGACTTCTGTTGCAGAGAGTCCAGCAGTTTGCAAGGGTTGACCAGACCAACAAAGGTCACAAAAAAGTGGACAAATTGATCTCGGCAACCCTTGCAAACTGCTGGACTCCCCAACTTACCCACATTTCTGTGCCCTTCTTTGACCTCTGCAACCCTTGCAAACTGCCGGACTCTCCCAACTTGTTCACATTTTTGTGCCCTTCGCTGACCCTTGCAACCCTTGCAAACTGTTGAACTCTCTCCAACAAAGGGCACAAAAAAATGGTCAAATTGGTCTCAGCAACCCATGCAAACTGCTGGACACTCCCCAACTTGCCCACATTTCTGTGCCCTTCATAGATCTCTGCAACCCTTGCAAACTGCTGGACTCACCCCAACTTGCCCACATTTCTGTGCCCTTCTTTGACCTCTGCAACCCTTGCAAACTGCTGGACGCTCTCCAACAAAAGGCACAAAAAAGTGGACAAGTTGGTCTCGGCAACCCCTGTAAAGTGCCGGACTCTCCCAAACTTGCCCACATTTCTGTGCCCTTCGTTGAGCTCTGCAACCCTTACAAACTGCTGGACTCTCCCAACTTGTTCACATTTCTGTGCCCTTCGTTGACCCTTGCAACCCGCCGGACTCTCCCAACTTGCCCACATTTCTGTGCCCTTCATTGACCTCTGCAACCCTTGCAAACTGCCGGACTCTCCCCAACTTGCCCACGTCTACGACCCTTCATTGATCTCTGCAACCCTTGCAAACTGCTGAACTCTTTCCAACAAAAGGCACAAAAAAGTGGACACGCTGATCTCCGCAACCCGTGCGAAGTGCCGGACTCTCCCCACGTCCGCGCGCGGCCCCCGCAGGCTGCAGTCGCTGGCGGCCGGAGCCGGGGCCGGGGCCGGGCTCCCGGCGCCCTCTGGCGGCGGCGCGGGGGCGCTGCAGGGGGGCCGCTCCGGGAGGACGGGAAAAAACTTTGGGAAAGTTTGGAGCTGCCCGATGCTGACATGCAGATCAGTACCCGCCTTCCCGGGCCTGTTCAAATAGCGAGCACCGCGTCCACCCCGGCCCCGAAAAGCCTCATCCCACCCCCTCCGGCTCGCCCGGAGCATGGAGCGGCGGCCAGCCCCGCAGCGCCCTGTCCGGCCCCGCTGAGCCCCGCGGGCTGCCGCCGCCTCCTCCCCGCTCGCCCTCGCCCCTGCACTTGTCGGATGCGGACGGGCCCGGCCCCGGGGCTGTGACCGGGGGGGAGGAGGCAGGATGCACCCCGACGTGGCTCTGCTCTGCCTCTTCTGCTGCGGAGTGCTGCCCCGCGCCGAGCCCCGGAGGGAGCCCACGGACGCCGGGCAATGCGAGCTGCCCCGATCGGTGAGCGCTGCTGCTGCTTCCCCTCCCCTCCCCTCCCTCCCCGGCCCCGCGCACCGGGTCCCCTGCCCTGCCCCGGGTGCCGCTCGTCCCCTCCCTGCACGTGTGTGTGTGTGTGTCCGCACACATGTCCCGAAAGCTTGCTAGGAAGACTTTCCCCAACTTTTCTTTGAGTCCGGGTCAAGCCGAGATCTTCCATCAGCCCCAAGGACCGTGTCTGCTTGAGATGCGACCTGCATGCGCACAGCCGCCGCTGTCATTTGGGGAGGACGCGGAGCCAGGTTTCCACTGGCCCCCAAGTGCAGGATGCGCACTGTTTCTTCGCCCCGTGCCGAGGTGCAGGGGTGGCAAACGCACGGTTTGTCTGTGCGAGGCTGTATATGCACCCTGGCAGCAAGGGCATTTTATCTTTAGTTGTATATACAGTCACTTGGAGAGTCCTGCAAACACTTGCATTGAAGTTTCCAGTCACCCTAGGGAGCAAGATATGGACCTTTTCTTCTCCCCGCACCGGAGGTGACAGGGTGCAGGGGTGGCAAACGCACGGTTTGTCTGTGCGAGGCTGTATATGCACCCTGGCAGCAAGGGCATTTTATCTTTAGTTGTATATACAGTCACTTGGAGAGTACTGCAAACACTTGCATTGAAGTTTCCAGTCACCCTAGAGAGCAAGATATGGACCTTTTCTTCTCCCCGCACCGGAGGTGACAGGGTGCAGGGGTGGCAAATGCACAGTTTCTCCGTGTCAGGCTGTATACACACCCTGACAGCAATGGCATTTTATCTTTAGCTGTATATACAGTCACTTGGAGAGTCTTCTGAGGACTTGGGGCAACTGGAAACTTAGCTCCAGACGAGCTCCAAGAGACTTGCTTAGCTCCAAGACACACGCGTTTTCTTCTCCTCGTGCCGTGATGCTCCAGAAGTGCCAGGATCCAGGGGTGGCAAATGCAGTGTCTCTGCATGAGGCGCTATACACAGCCCTGTAGCAATGGCATTTTATCTTTCGCTGTATATAATCACTTGGAGAGTCCTCCGAGCACTTGCATTTAAGTTTCCAGTCGCCCCAGAGAGCAAGATACGGACCTTTTCTTCTCCCCACACCGTGATGTGCCAGAGGTGCCAAGATCCAGGGGTGGCAAACACAGTTTCTCTGTGTGACGCTGTATATACGCCCCCACAGCAACGGCATTTTATCTCTGGCTGTATATACAGCAGCTCTATGTATATTTGTAGGGTATGAATGTGAGCTTGTGCGGGTATATACACAGCGGAGGTTTCTTTGTATATCCTTTCTCTATATTGTGTATGGAGACGGATAGACGTATATACATGCAACCCGGGCACGATAAGACACATATACAGAGGCTGTGTGTTCTCCCCACATTAGGCGGGCAGCATGGGCATGTTGAGGTTGCATACAAAGCTGTGTCCCACACACGAGGCAGCGCTGACCGCTCTCATCTCTGCCCTCCTTCCCTAGCAGGGACACCTGAACTCCTTCCTGTGGACCATCCGACGGGACCCCCCGGCCTACTTGTTCGGCACCATCCACGTGCCCTACACGCGGGTGTGGGACTTCATCCCGGAGAACTCCAAGGCCGCTTTCCAGGCCAGCTCTGGCGTGTACTTCGAGCTGGACCTCACCGATCCCTACACCATCTCCGGCCTGGCCAGCTGTCAGATGCTGCCCCATGGGGAGAACCTGCAGGACGTGCTGCCCCGCGAACTGTACCGCCGCCTCAAGCGGCACCTGGAGTACGTCAAGCTCATGCTGCCTCACTGGATGACCCCGGACCAGCGGGGCAAGGGGCTCTATGCCGACTACCTCTTCAATGCCATCGCCGGCAATTGGGAACGCAAGAGGCCCGTCTGGGTGATGCTGATGGTCAACTCCCTGACCGAGACGGACATCCGCTCCCGAGGAGTGCCCGTGCTCGACCTCTACCTGGCCCAGGAGGCTGAGAGGATGAAGAAGACAACTGGAGCGGTGGAGAGGGTGGAAGAGCAGTGCCACCCGCTGAACGGGCTCAACTTCTCCCAGGTAAGGAAGGGTCGGGGGTCTGGGCCTGCAGGAGGAGAACAGCCTCCAGGGAACCTGGACAGTAAGCAAGTGTAAGGGAGTGGAGGCAGGCAGGTGGGCAAGGTGAAGCCAGGATGGAGGTAGCTTTTCCACTGGCTTCAATGGACTTTGGGCGATGCTCTGGACCAGGTGGTGCTCATCAGCACGTGCAGAGAGGTTGCCTTCGGGTCTGCTGGCGTTGTGGATATTGTGCCTTCTAGTTGTTTGCAAGGGTTTGACGTTAGATCGTGGGGATTGCTTGGGTAAAGGATTTCCTGCAAGTCTATGGCCCAGAAAGCTCCTTCCCATCCTATGTGACCTGCATATACATGCATGTCTCACTTGGACATGAGAGAGAGATGCTGAATGTCCATGCCTCTGTGAAAAGGAAGGGGATCGGTCAAAACCTTGCATCCCATTGCTGCAGCAACTCGGTAAAAAGTATTCCTAACCACCCCACTTTGTTGCCTGTAATGAGGAGCCCAAAGTTGGAACTGAATTAAAAAAAAAAAGAGTTGAAGTTGTTATGTGGTGTGCAATCCTGTGCAGACTCTTTGGGTTTTAAAGTTATTATTCCACGTCTGAAAAAAGCCTTTAATGTAGCTCTTGTATATTGGGATAAATCGAATGTTCGGTTTGTGAAGCTGTGGTTTTTCTTTGAAAAGATTAGCAAGTGAAGCACGCCGTTTAAAAAGCAAGATGCTGGCATAACTTGACTATCCGTCTGTCTCTGTTGGTTGATTTCGTTTTGTTGATCAAAAAAAGAAAGAAAAATCAAGGTATAATCTGGTTCCTTTTAGAAGAGTATCAGGAACCTGGTCACAGCTATGGGTTTTGCTTTGTGCAACTGTCTAGGGCAAAAGTGAGACATGCTGTAAATTGTGAAGATGAGAGGAAATATTCCAGAGCACTTGATGGTGTGGATTTACTGGATAATGTCCAAAAAAAATGATATGTACTTTCATCATTACTTTTAGTGCAGCTAATCCCGGCCCTACCCTATCTTTACATAAACAAAATACTTAGTGATGTCTGAGCAGAGTTTGCAAACTAGCACTTTATACTGGAAATGATCATAAAATAATGTCCCCCTCCCCCCCAAAAAGGTCCAAGGTTTTTCTATTGTAGAAAAAAATTTACTTGAGTCAAAGATAGGTTCATTTGATGATCCCAGCTGTAAATTCACTTGTGTAGAGAGAATACAACAAGAATTTGAGTTTGAATGCAGAGGCAAAGGTTGGTCTCTTAAAATTTACTGTTAAAGCAAACCATTACAAAAAATAAAATCCCTGCAGGCATCTGCATTTTAGCAGGGGACATTGGTTTCTCTCTTTCCTTCAAAGAGTTAACTGCCTTTTCTCTCCATTAGACACTATTTAAAAAATGAAATAATTAACCGTTCCAGCCACCCAATATTATTTCAATAGTATTTGGATGGAGTGGGTCAAGTAAGACTTAAAATAAAAACACATGAAAGCCCTTGGTTAAAAACATACACTTGGAAGCTTTTTAAAATGTGAATCATATTACATATTTTTCATGTGCAAGAGGGAAAGGGAGCTGAAAAAACAGTTCTGACTGTAGTATTCTGGGGATGGAAATTCAAGCTATTTTCCTTTTCTTCTCTAATTTTTAACCTGAAAAAAAATTCCTCTTCTTTTAATTTTTTATTTTTTTTTTATTAGAGCAGCTGCTATTTTAGGAGGAGGAGTCACTTTATAGCAACTGAAGTTGGTTATTTTGTTAATAAAACTCAGAACCTTCTCCCATATAGGTTATGGTTTAATTGCGGGTAGTTAACACTGCTGCTAAAACAGGTCACTGTCCAGGAGTAGGGTTCAAATGGACTTGCTCCGAGTTTGGAGCGGTTCTGGGAACGATGCCACCAAACAACACGAGGCAAAATTAAATAAAGCAAACCAGATAATTCTTCTCTTGCTTCCTCTAAACTACATACATCCTGGCACCTGGCAAATTGTTTGACGGTAGTAATTTGTAATGCTATCACTCTGTCTGGCAGCCCCACTGCTTGGTGCGTTACTGTGCTAATTGAGCGGAGTGGATTACTATAACTAGGCTTCGCCTCTTAAGTCTACATCTTGGAGCCTTCCTTAAGAAACACATAATTAAACGCATTAAACATGGAAATCAGAAAATTAACCCGTTTTTCTGTTCCAGAGTGTGTGTTTCAAAGTTCGACGGGAACATCTGTGCTAAATTATAGTCTCAAATCTGCTAAGGGCATCAGCATTCTTACCTGCTTTCAGTACGACTGTTCCTGTATTATTGCATATAATATATATTAACATTTACAAACCAAGTCTTAAAGTTGTGCCTTGTTTAAACATCTTTATGTTTTTGTTTTCCAGGGTTGGATTTTTTTTCCATTTTCCCCTTAGCAAGTTTTTTTGAAATAGTAGTTTCCTCCCCCCCCTTGCTTCCTTCTGTCTGAAAGGAAGCTTTGTCCGGCTGCAATTTTTAATAGGACTACATGCACCAAATCTGTTAATCTGATACCGTGAGTAGGAGGAATCTAGGTGGTGGTTAGTCAGTTGTACTTGGTTTTGATCTTTTCTGCAAGAAAGTGGAGATACTTGCATTTTGACTCAGGACGGTTCTGCGCCTCCCCTTCCTTTGAAGTAGTTTTATCTAGATGGAACCCCCCCCCCAAAAGATGCATTACCAAAGTTGCTACTTCTTGGAGTATTAGTCCTTTTGGGTAGACGATGATATATCATTTGCCACTATTCGATTGTAGGTTGATGTTCTGTTTCTGCTGTGAATTTTTGGAAAAGGTGTTTCCTGCCTATATAGCAGGCTCTGCTGCTGTCATTGGTATCAATAGCTTTCCCATTGGGTTTAACTGACTTTTTACAAAGTCTTTGGTTAATAAGGGACTGATCCTAAGTGGTTGAAAGCTTTGGTTATGCAGGGCATGCAGGATTAGACCCCGAATGATTAAGTGCCAGCAATTACCAGGGCATCACTGATGGTAGAGGCCTCTATCTCGATCCTAACACGATATGCAGACCTTATATCTGAGCGCTGGGAAAGCTTAGCTCCTGATTCACTTTTGGTTTGAATGTCAAGGTTCAGTCTTGTTCCCAATCAGTTTGCATTAGAGGCCAAGTTTTGGGGGCAGTTCATTTAAAAATCACTGATAGAAAACAGCGAGGGGAGGACAATGTAGCCAGGGAAGGATTCACAGCCACCGGCCTGGCCCCTCCGAGTTTAGACCTTGCTCCGTATTTTGATCTCACTGACAGCTTTTGGGAGACACTGCATTTTCAGTCCCATTTTTGGGGTCTCTCCAGTTTTAGAGATCCTGATAACTTAAAAAACTGAGCTATTCTACCCATCAGGGGGGAGCAAAATGTAGATCCTTAATGCTGATGGCATCAATACTGACTTGCTCATTAAAGGATTAGTTGAGGTAGTTAAAGGGGTAGTTGGGGTAGATTAAAAGGGGTAGTTGTGGGGGGATACTGTTTCCTGGAAGGCACTATTGGCATCTAATGCAAGTATAGTAATGCTTTTGCATTTAAGGCACATAATGCCTTTGCATTTAATGCAAAGGCATTATGTGCAAATGCAAATGCCTTTGCATTATGTGCAAATGCATTTTCATTTAAGGCACTATTGGCATTTAATCTCTTTGCTGGACCACTAGGATGCCAGCATGGTAGTGAAAAACCAGAATAAAGCCCAATATTAGTTATTACAAGGGCTTCTCGAGGAGCCAAAACAGTTCTTTGATATAAGCATAAATGGGCTCAGCCTGTTATCTGTCTGATCAGGCTTCACATCAGGGAAACTCGTGTCCCAATCTGAATGTGAACTTTCTTTCAAGCTTTAAGGATCTGGTAAAGCTGCCTGAGGGAAAACCCAACTCCATTAAAATCCATGGGAGCTTTACAGGGGTGAAGTCCTGGTTCCTGTGAAGCTATGGCAATGTGTCTCTCCCTGAAGTGGTGGTAGCAGTGGGACATCAGTTTTGTAGCCTGGTCCCATCACTGGGGACCAAGCCTGGCAGAGTTGCCAGAAAAGTATTTATGGCTCTTCCTTTTAGTTCATTGCTATATATGTTATCCACTGCACTCTCTTTCATTCCCCATCACTAGCTCTTTGTCTCCATGGCTAATCCACATTCAACAGGGGGGCAAAGCTTCCAGTCCCTGTGCTCCATGTTTGCAAAGCAGTTTTGCTAAGGGCCCACCTTTATCCTCATGATTTTGAAAGCTGCCCGGCTCCCAGTCTCTATATGGGGAATAACTGATTGAACAGAGGCAGCGAAAGACTCTGATGATCATCATCATCATCATGGGTCTAGGTTTCCCTACTTCCTGCCAAATCAGATCAGCATCTAAATGGCAGAGGATACATTAAAAATGACCAACTTAATGTCACATTGGAATTGACTGCATCAAAGGAAAGCAAGCCTTGAACAGTGCGAGCTCATACTTTACACTTCACCATTTTTGTCTCCCTTCACCTCTCTCTCTTCCTCCTCCTCCACCTCCTCTGCACAAATAAACATTGTCTTCCTACTTTCTAATGAGAGTCAGCATTAAGTGGCAGAAATGACTTTGTTAACAAGGTCCTGCTGTTCTGTCAAACCCTGGGACATAGCAGCTCTGATTACTCTATTGATAGGATTACAGAAGGGACAAGTGCTGGTTAATAAAAGGACGATGGGTGGTCCATCACATTTGATCACCAACGGCTATCTCTGCACTCTTAAGTTGGGCCTCGAGTCGCAGAGCGGTATGAAACATGAATGTGCAGACAGGGAAATATTTTGTAGGACTTGGAGAGGTTTATTTTTTGTTTTTGGTTTTTTTGGTCCTTTTCCCCCTTAAAATGAAGAAAAAGCAGACAGCTCTTTGCAAGGTTCAACAAGTGTACCTGTAACTTTGTAGGCACCAGGAGAAATTAGCATATTTAAGGATCTGGCTTCATATCTTCTTTTTTTTTTATTTAAATCAGATAATATTTCATTACTGTGAACATTGAACTATGGGTGAAAGCTTGATTTATTGTATTGTATTGTTGTGGTGCTGGCGAGATTGTTAAAATGTTTTCTTGAAATATGCTGTTTCTTTTAAAAGAAATAGTCCGGTTTTCATCAAGAGACCCAAACTCAAAAAGTCTAAATATTTTTTAGTGTGATTGATGGATATCAGTGTTTTAAAGTTTACTGCTGCCAAAAAAGAAAGTTTTCCAGGTTATTTTTTTTGGCTGAAAACCTGATCTGGGGAGGGGAGAGAAATCAAATAATTCTATTAAATGGGCAATGCAAAATGGGTATGGCTAAATTAAAACTTATTCTGTATTGCTTGTGGTAGAGAACATCCTAATGGAGTTGCTTTAATCATTTTAGATGGGGGGAGGGGGGATTTTTAAGGTCACACACATACACACACAGATTGAAAAGGTACTGCTAAGTGATGTTGTAGCCGTGACGGTCCAGGTGATGCGAGAGGCAAGGGTAATCGCCCACAAAAAATCAGAAAGAAATGAGGAGCTGTTACTAATAATTGCAAGCAGTCATCCTACCCCAATAATTGCAAACAGCCACCCCAAAGGTTTTAAAACTTTGTGCTCAATTTTCACACCACAGCGCTCTTCTCCATCCGATCTCTCTTCTAGAAGCCCACCCACCCCTGTTGTGATGGCTGTTAAGAAAAAAGTCAGCACATTAATGATAGCTGCAGGGGCTGTAAGTACTGATAAGTCCTCTACAGTATTTATTATGTATAGTTGCAAATATGTACAGTTTTAAAAATGTACCTAATAAGTCTTTAAAAATCTTGATTGCATTTCTCTCCCCACTGCACCCCATCTGCTTTTCCCTTCCCAAGCCTTCATCATATCACTAGCCTGTCATAAAAGCCTCAGCCCAACTAGTGCCAGCCCTTTCCAGATATGAAGGATCTTTTTAATGGCTCGGATAGTAAAATGAAGGCCTCATCTAGCTCTTCTGGGCACAGACCGCCTGTGTGTTTTGGCTTGCTGCACATGATACCATGGGGCCCTGATCCTCTATGGGACTTTTGAACTTTACTGAAATATGGAAGTGATGCGATACCATTCGTTTTTGCATTGCATGCATAATGCTGCCGGACACCAAACATCCCCAAATCCCTGCCACATCAAGGGAATCTGAATTTTGGAGGTAAGAGCTATCAAGTCTGTACAGTGCCTAGTGCAATGGGGGTCTTTGCCTTGGACTGGGGACTTTTAGGTACTACAAGAGCACACACCAACTGCAGAAACTTCCTCAGCCTGATGAAGGGTTTTTAAATCTGAAAGCTTGCAATTTTTTTTTCACCCAACTATTTGAGTTGGTCTAATAAAAGATATCAGATTCACCCAAAGAACCTTGTCTGCCTTGGGTACTACAATGCATTTTAAAATCTGTACACCTTTTACATAATAGCCCCCTTATTCATATATAATAAGGCCACTATAGATATCCGAGTCCTCAATAGTCAACTAGGATGCTTTTATCTACAACTCCCTGAAAACCAATATAAGGCACTTCTGAGCTATGCTATGTACTAGATCTCAGGAAGAGATCCCCAAAATAGCCTGACAACAATATTTAAGAGGCAAAGGAAGAGGGACAATAATATGGGAGAAGGTAAGACTTTGGCTTTCTGGTGGGACAGTAAATACATGGCTTTTATATTTACTTACATAAAAACACAGTCCTAAAATGTGAGGTTGTGGTGCACCCGCTGGGGAGTTTGAAGCAGGTGTCCTGGATCACCTCGCCTCTTCTAGATGCCAAAGGATACTAGGCCTGTAGAGGAGCTACTAGGTGCAAAATTATGCAAATACTGGCATTTGTATGTGGAAATGAATGTGGAAATGAAGCAGCTATGGTAGCCTTCCCAGGGGCAAGGGTTTTCTGCCTTTTACTGGGTCACTGGCCACCACGCTGCACAGCCTTCCTGGACTTCATTGCAACTACTGCCTATTGCACAAGGGAGCTATTTTGCTTTTTCATTACATTTTTGGGTAGTTAGTTGGGAAGAGGGGCACAAATCAAAGTCCACTCGACTTGCCAGCTTTTTTGCCGTAAGGGATGTCTTTCTGTTCAATGTTTGTACAGCATGATCCTGGTCCACAACTGGAGTGTCTCCCAACACTGCTATACCAGGGAGGCATTGTTATGCTTTTCCCCATCTTCTGTGCATATAGGGAACTCCTTGTGAATGCAATGGGTGCATTTGTACTGGTCATTGGTAGGGGGAAAAGGGGGAATATTTCCCCCCACCCCCTGGACAGCCTGGATATTTGTTTTCCAGGGGCTTACTGCGCACCTGTGAGTGAGAGGATTCCTTAATAGGGCTGTAATGCAGAGTGCTACTTTGAACATCTGGGGTAAGATTGCCTGCCAGGAATGAATGGGAAGACTCCTCCCTTGTTAGCTGAATGCTGGGCTGATGATTCACCAAAAAGGAGGCACTGAACTCCCATGGACTACAAACAGCTTTGGGGATGTGGTCTTGTTCCTTAATGATTTGTTACTTGTTAATGAAATCATTACTTGTTCATTCCAACATTTACTAAGTATGGATGACTTATCCTTCCTCCTTTTTAGCTTTATTCAGAAAGTGCTTCACTTGCTTTGACAATGGCCTATGGGTTGTCTGTCTTCTCCATCCACGCCATTTAAATGATGCAAGGTCAAGATTTTCAAGAGACCAGTTATGTTCACCTCATTGTTGGAGATGCCAACTTCTGACTTTCACCCTGGGGGAGGGGGGCAAATCAACTCCCCTTGGATATGTTACACACACGGCATGAGCAATCACTAGATCACTTTTGAAAATCTTGGCCAACAATAGTTTAGAGAAAGACCAGGACTCCTGAGAAGCCCGACAAAAGAAGACTACACAAGAACTAGGGCACTCGCTCTACGGATAGATGGTCCATCGGATGTACGCAAAACAAGTCCTTGGCAGTCTTTCAATTAAGGAAAACTTCTGCTGTGGTTCAAGAACAAATGCTTTTAAACTATGAAAACAATTAGGCAGGAAATCAAAAGGTTTCCAACCAAATCAAAAGGAAGAAGGCTGTGCTAGAAAGCCATGACAGGGGTGGAAGGGACTAGCTTTAAAATGCAAACGTTTGAAAAAGGATATGGTTGGTTATGTTGACAGGGAACTAATCTTAACCAGGAGGTCACTTTTCAGTCTTATGTTCCTGGCCGTTCTTTTCATGACCTGGGTGCTATCAGCTTTCAGCTATGCTAGTACTCCAAGGAAGAGGCAACCAGACTTGGGAAGCATCAAAAAATGCACTAATAGACCCCATCCTTCACACCAGTTTGTTTCAGACCATTTTTTTGCAGACCTGAGAGTGGGCTTATCTTTGTAATCCTGTTCCAGGTGCTGGATGCTTTTCTGAAGCTTGAAGGATCAGCTTATTAGAAGACCCTGGCGATCTTCAAAAAGTGTCTTGACACCCACCTTGCTGGAGTCATCTGGTCCTAGCTGTCTTTCCTACCCATGTGCAGGGGGACTGGACCCGATGATCTGTAAGGTCCCTTCCAGCCCCTAATAACTATGAAACTACGAATGCCACAAATAGCTGGTAGACGCAAGGTTGTGTCTAAAGCCAAAGGGAGGGTTGCCATCTTGGGTGACAATTCAAGTAAAATGAGGAACTCCCAAACTAAAAGCAGGGTGTTTGTGGCCAAAAGTTTGCTAGGAAGATTTTTTTTTCCAACTATTTGAATTGCTCTAATAAAAGATATTGGATTTACCCAAAGAAACGTGTCAAACTACAAGCAGGAACTACTGGAGCTTGAGCTGATGTCAATGTTTTCTAGCTGGGGCTGATACATGGGTCACATGGTCTCTGACTGGGCGCAGAATTGGATCTGCAAAAAAACCCAATGCATTCAGAAGGGGGTTACACAAACATGCACGCACCTATTCCACCATCTGGGTGTCCTCTGGTGGACTTGCACCCTTTAGTGTTCACAAATATATTGTCACTACTCAACTTGCACTGGTCCTTTATGGATCTGATGGCAGCTAAAATCCTCTGTACCATTACAAAACATTACTGATGCCTCTGCATACAATCACTAAGTTCAGAAGTTCAGAGGAGTACCGGAGAACACCCTTTCCGGACCCATTCATAGCATTGGCATTTTAGCAGCATTTGCATTTCCAGTTTGTGGAGCTTTGTGTTTTCCAAGTTTTTTTGTTTGTTTTTTGTTTTTTTTGGTTCAAAAAAGCTTGTGCTATGATAATGAAGTGACTAGCAACCACAATACTGCTACAACCTGGAAATTAAAGCCATGTCTTCTGCATGTTGGGATGGCAGCCAGTGCAACAGGGATGCACGTTGTGCAACTTGTAGATGTTTATTAGCACCAAGCCCTTTTAAGATAAATAAAATGAACAGCTTTGGTCTTATTCTGCCCACTAGAAAATTAAATGTATCCTGCTCATCAACATACACACTCTCAGATTGGAGTTCGTTTCTTTAGGGATTCTGGCTAATTTTAGGGAAGCTTTTAAAATAGCATGTATTAGTTTCCTGCTAATGCATTTCAGTGTTTGGGTGAAGGTTGCTTGCAGTAACATTGCCTGGAAGAAAAGCTGGTCCTCTTGAAGTCGGTGAGGTTTTGCCAACAACTTCTTTGGCAACCAGAATTGCATCCAGTAGGTGTAGATGGAAGGCTTTCCTACTGAAATTTCTATTACTTATGCATCAGAAAGCTGTGGTTCATGCCTAGCTGACTTGCTCAAAAAAACTTCATTCATGCCAAGCATGGGTTCTGCTCAAGGAAAGAACAAGGGTGATGGAAGGCCCCAGGATGCCACTATGATTAAATTAATAGTGATGAAATGAATGAAGCTAGAGACTCAGAAACTTAACATTTTCTATCTTCAGAGACATGGGCCCCTCAAAAGGAACTTTATCGGACGTCTGTGAACTACAGTACCTAAAGACCCATTGCTCACACGTGAAAATGGTCCGCGTAAAGGAGTCAGAATGGATGGAGCCATGGTGGTTATCTAAATCTTCCCTGCTTTCTGTCTATTCTGATTCTTGTACTTGGTCTATAAGATGATTTAAAAAAAAAAAATCTTTCCATTTTAATAAAGCTCACTTGTCATTGCTAGCAGCAGGGAGGATTTTTTTTTTCTTTTTTTTTGAGAGAGAGAGATCAGCTATCTTGCCAACATCCCAGCAGTACATCATGCTTTCAGAAAGTACATTGAGCCTCATGACCTGCACTATACCCTGCCACATTTGTTAACAACACAGTTCTTCGTGCACTTTCTGCCACTAAGCCAATTTTGCTCCTCTTAGAAAATATCTGCAAAAAAAGATAATCAATTACAGGTGACAGCATAATCATGCTGGGGGTAATTCATGTAATGCAGATACGGTGCTCCCAGCATGGAAAAAAGAAAGAAATTGCAAAACCAAAGGGAGTCCTGAGAAATTTAGCAGAGTTTCTAAACAAATCCAGGCAGCCAGTTTTAGTCCAGCACTCAGAGCCGGTGGGCTGCTACGAGTGACAGCAAGTCTCGGTCAGGCCCCATGAATTTAGCAGCATGGAGGGGATTATTAGGAATATTTACCTAGGATACTGGAGTACAATTGAGCGTTGGTCCAGGTCATCACGTAGAATCTCGGAAACTTAGACTCGCAGAAACGCGGACAAGTTAAGTATGCTAAACTCGTTAATAATCCACTTAATTACTTGGGAGAATGAGGGGTTCAACATACAGAAGGCAGCTTACATTTCTTAGACTCCTAATACAGACAATATCTTTTATTAGACCAACAAGATTTTTGCAAAAAAAAAAAAAAAAAAATTAAATGCAATTTATTTTTTTGCAAAAATCTTGTTGGTCTAATAAAAGATATCATCTCTACTACGAGTCCGGATTGCTTTTTCCTCTAGACCAATAAGGCTGCCACCTGGATACCTGATGCATTTCTTAGAGTCACTTCTACTCTCCCCCACTCCCTACACTAAATTAGGATGGGATTTGGAGAGTTAGAGAAGTCAGTTTTCAAGGACATCATCAAGACATAGGCTCAACAGCAAATCAGGCTTCCAGTCCCACGTTACAGCCAGAATTACTCTAAAGTTGTGTCTGCTTCAGACTGTGCTTAAGAAATCAGTGAGAAATATAAAGTTTGAGGGATGTTTTTTTTTCTCCCAGTTTCATTGTGGAGGAACAAGAACGCTTTCCAGTGTTTTGTTCCATGTCCAAAATGAATGGGACACACATCTAGCCTCTCTGAATGTATCATTTTGGAATAAAAGGAGGGTTTTTTTGCTTTAGAGGATGGGTTTGGAAGCAAGCATTGGCGATGCATTGAGGAGATATAGGGGGCATATGCCCCTCCAGATTTCTATGCTGACACTAGGGCACAGCGGATGGGGCTGCAGCCTGGCCAGACCAGCACCGGGCAGGAGCCACTCCATGGCCCAGGAGGCAGGATCTGGTGTGGGAGGGTGGAGCAGGGTGGGGAGATTTGGTGCTACCGGGAGCACCACGCCAGCTGTGCCACCATGGACACTAAGGTGAGCTGCCCCTACCCGCCCAGCAGCAGCAGGGGTGGCACAGAGTTGTGCCCCCCCGTGTTGGCACTTCTGCGTTGCCTATGCTTGGAAGAATGGCTTGGGGATGGAGTCTGGCACTTTTCACTGCAGAGTCACCAGGCAGAAAAAAAAGCCACATTCGCTGCTAGATTGCATGGTGTCCTTTGCAAAATGACATGGATATCCCTTGCTTTGTTCCGAAGAGAACAGGTTTCATCGTCAGCAAAGATCATTGGAACTTATCGGTGCCTTTGTCGCCGTCCTCAAGGGAAAAGACTTGAATGGGCCTGGCAGGCTGAAGCACTTCGCCCTCCAGTATCACCTTTCAAGATCAGAAATAAGTGTTATGTGGGGGGAAATCCTGTGGAGATCATTTGCACCTGCTGCACTTCAGTCTAAGTCTGTGGATAGAGGGAACCAGGGTGATGGGGCATACTCCGAGTCTCGTTTGCTGGCCTTCTATATTTGCTAGTAAAACAGTTGGATTTTGGGCTGAGGACAGTGCTGTAACTGCTTGCTTAATTAAACCCAGCTTGGAACAAATTGAACTTCTCCTGTCTTGTGGGCAAAGAGGAGCACTGATAGCTACAGCAGTGCTGCCTAGAGGATAGAGCACTGGACTGGGGCTGGAGAGCCGGGTTCTAGTCTCAGTTCTGTCACTTGCTGGGTGAGCTCAGGCAGGTCACATCTCTTCAGTGCCTCAGTTTCCCTACTTGCACAGTGAAGAGCCTCCAAAAAAATAGATTTTGACATTGCTGGTTGAAGAATGCTATGTAAGAGCTGGGTATTGCTATGACTAACTTGCTTTGCAGGCCTTGCTCTAGTTAGTCAAGGTACCTCTATGATCTCCATTAAGGTAGTTCCTCTAAATCTTCCATGCATTTATCCTCATAGCAGCATATAATTTTGTTATCTGTTTTCCTGTATAATCATTATCACTTGGGTAAAACCTTAAAGACTCCTTGAAGAAGCGTTTGGACACGTATCTTGCTGGGATCCTTTGAGCCTAGCTGACTTCCTGTCCTTGGGGCAGGGGGCTGGACTTGATGATCTCCAAGGTCTCTTCCAGCCCTAATGTCTGTCAAATCTATGCAAGTCAAAGAGACTGAGGAACACTAGGTAGGTTTTAATCATATTGATACATTGAT
This sequence comes from Alligator mississippiensis, assembly GCF_030867095.1. Taxonomy (NCBI): domain Eukaryota; kingdom Metazoa; phylum Chordata; order Crocodylia; family Alligatoridae; genus Alligator; species Alligator mississippiensis. The sequence goes on along the minus strand of NC_081828.1, from coordinate 5,631,062 downwards.
CAGCAGAAGAACCCTGCTGATTTCCACTAGACAAGAGCTGTAGTCATGGGCCGATGACTACAGCTTCAGTCTGGCTTGACTCCAGAGAGTATGGTCAAGGCCACTGAGACTCCCTTTTCCTTTTCACTTGGGACACTAGGCCATTTCGAATGAGCAGCCATTCCCTAGGGTGCCTGACAGATCGTAAAACGAGACATTCGTTTCCTGGAAGGAGAGTAAAGTCGAACGTACTTGTAATAAGCAACAGTTGTAGCTTCCAAAATGGGTATGACTGGCTGGTAGTTACTGGATTAATTCAAGTGCTAGGAACTTGCATCTTCCTCTCCACAGTTGAGTTCAGTGTCACATTAAAAAATCTGTGCCAGGTTTACTCAAATGTTTTTATTCCCAAATAGCCCAACAGAGCAATTTAAGGCAGGTCTGCAACTAAGAAAGCAGAGTAATTAGACAGTTTATACTATCCAAGACAAGACCACTTGCCATGTCTGAGAGTAGGATGGAAAGGGCCAGGGCAGCAGGAGCATTCATGGATGTGCAGTGCCGGCTGGCGAGCGCCTGCCTGTGCTGACTTGCTCTTTATGCAGCTAATTGTGTGAGGCCAAAGAGGTTTCTCTTTATTAACTCAAGTGGCTTGGCTATGAAACGAGATGTACCATACAGTATATAATTCAAACTCGCTTTCAAAAGGTGTTCCCAGCAAGGGAGGGCGTCCGGAGGGAGGCTCAATGCTTTAACATACACGCATCTGAAACTCACTCTCCAGAAAAATTTAATTTAGCCCAGCATTGATTCGTGTCCTGGTAATGGAATAGCACTCAATGTTTTTATTAAAATGCTCTATTTATATCTTAAAGTATGAGGGCCCTTCTGAAAAATAAACTGACTGCTCAGAGTGCTTGCTACGTGTTAATTATGGTTGGACAAGCTTGTGAGGAATTCAGCGGGCAAAGGCCTTGGCAATTTATGGCCGTGAACCTAAAGGAAAGCAGAGATGGACCTTGTTTGCTGAATTCAACTCGAGGGGATTTTTTGAACATCCTGAAATTCAGGGTACCCTGAGCCAGGTTCCATAGTTGCCCCTCTGAGTATTGGGAAGCATGATGGTTTGAGCAGAAATGGCCTCTTTCGGCCAAGAAGGCTGCTGTAGATGGGCAATACGTAGGAGAAGATGACCAGGTAAGATGCCTTGGTACCTTTTCTGGTCTCAGTGGCTGGTCTGATTGAGCACTGGGGAGATTCTCTTCATTAGCAGAATATTCTTCATTAACAAAACAAAACAAAGAAACTACTGAGCTGCTGCACAACATATAGGCTATATCTACATATATAGATATCTAGGATTCTGTAGACAGCCTACAGCTAGGATTCTGCGTTAATTATTGTAACCGATTTGCTGTGCAAGTAGTTCATTTTAACAGTTCTCTTTGATATAGCAACTGAACTGCATCAACTTGCTATCAAAAATAAGCTAATGGAAAAGCAGGTACAAACAACAAGGATGTCAATCAAATAAAAAAAAGCCAACAATACTGTTCAAGAGCTCCACTTCTAGCCATTTTTCGAACATCGATGAGCCACCCCAAGCCTCTTGGATAGGGTGGAATATACTTCTAAAACAAATAAAATAGAAATCAGTAAATGCATTGGCATCACTGGTTCAGAGACTGATGGAGAAAAATAACCTTGGTACTAGTGTCTAACATGCGGCCTTTGCCAAAGTCCGGTAATCGAGATGCAGGTTATCGGGGAGCTGTTATGACAGACAGTAAGACCAGGAGAGACGCTTCAAAATTAAATTCAAAAGAATGATGTTCCTTGGCAATGCATTTGGGTCAAACTAGAGAGGTTTTGGCAGCCTGACCAGCGCACGCTGGGTCAGAAGTAGTCTTGGGGCTACATTGTAAAAGAGAAGAGGGTATGTTCACAAAAAATATAGCTGCATTAACAAAAACCGAGGGAGAACGTGGGCACTCTCTTTCTTGGTGAACTCCAGCTCACAACTAGCACTCGTTCAGCATGGACATGGGCAGACACATGGCATCACAGATGATGCGGTGCACCAGAGGTAGCCAAATGTGGGTGACCTTGGCATTTTTAAGAGCAAGTTACTCCATTGCAAACAGGGAGCCATGTGTTTGAGATGGTCGTCGGTGTTGGTCTGAGGCTTAGTTTGGTTAGTGGTTTTCTGCTCTGTGTTCTTTTGGAGGTTGTCACGGAAGCCAGAGTAGGTGTCAGTCCTTGCTATACCATATCGATATTCAATATTATTTTTTCAGGACAAGTCATATGATCTGGATCACACTGACCAAATCTAGTTTTCTTATCTGCTCTCTGTTTTCTCATACCCTTATTTCCACCCCATAAAATGACAGGGTCAAGCTGAGTAGCTGAAAGTGTCCTAGTTATCATGCCAAGCCAACAATGGGAAGAAAGAGTGTGTTTTGCTGTGCGTGTAATATGGGAATTCCTACAGGTGTGGGGTGGGTACATCGTGTAGCAAAACCAAGTGAAACCAGCTGATTTCTTGCACTCGCTGCTTCCAATGCAAGGTGGGAGCCCGGTGAAACGTGTCTCAGCGGGGTTATTTTAGACCTTCCAAATTTTGGCTAAAATACAGAGCTGAAACATGGGGACATGGGAGCAACTAGGGCGATGGCAATAAAACAGGAAGGATGTGGCCAGGTTCAAGACCAGGGTGCTGTTCTACAAGCACCGAACTGAGTGGGTATGAAAGCGTATAACACCAGATTGCCTATGTACATCCTGCCCCCTTGCATAACTGGTTCTCCGTGGGTGAGGGTCTGCTGTCGTTCCCAACAGTGAGAGCAGCTCCTTTAATTCTGGGGCTATGAGTTTTGCCTTGAAACAGAAATCCTGCAAAATTATCCTCTATCGTAATCTAATGCATGATATATTTGTGCTCAGCATTAAAAATAACCTCTAGCTAGTATTTCAGAACTGCAAAAAGTACGTCCATCCATAAGTTGGGCATTCTTTACTTTGCCTCAGTTTCCAGTGGCATTTCTTCTATGTAGTCAGTTGATGCATACAGCTAGTTTTTCCAGCCTTATTCCAAAAGCTTCTAGTCTGATGGACCTGAAAAAGAGTTTATGCGGTTGGTCCACTAAAAGGATATCACCCTTAAAAAAAAAAATGGACGATTTCCACAATTTTGTGTTGAATTAACTGATTTTTTTTTTAAAGATTTCTCTTCAAACCAAAATTTAAAAAAAACAAATAAACAAATAAATGTTGAAAGTTTGCCTAAGCTTGCTTGTTTTAAAGCAAGCAAGTCTTGCTCCTCCAGGTGAAGCCAACCAAGGGAAACCTCACTCATTTTATTTTAGCTTGACCCGAAAGGAAAATCTATTCTACAAAAGCACCTGATGTGGCCAGCAAGCCAGATTCATTTATCCAGTACTACTCAACTCATCAGCATGATATGAATACTAATACCTCCTATGGTGGGGGAAGAGGAGAGGAAATCACATAGTTGAACATCCAAAAGCCAGCATGCTTTTACTGTAGGTTTTACTGTAGGTATTCATCAGCCCCCCAAATCTGAACGCATCTTTGTGGGTACTGATCTTCAAAATACTCTTGGAAAAAACCTGGAGGCATTACAAGGTGCTTCAAAGACTTGCAGAATCATAATGAAACGGGGTCCCGAGGTTCTGGCTAGGGTTTGTGTCCCATTTTTCATTCACTGGGCAACCATGCCGCGCACTCTTATCCCAAAACACAGCCACGATCGCTGCGGATGTCCTCCTTCCAGCTCTGCTTCTTCTTGGACACGTGGATGCCAGTTCTGGCTGAATGGCCAAATAAAACAAAACCTGCAGTTAAAAGTTGCGTATCCTAAACCCAACTCATTCTAAAAACGGTGGAGGGCACTGCGTTTGCACCATGCCTGACCAAATACCCCTGTCTATAGCCATCCCTATCCCTAGTTAACATTTTTTGGGGGGTGGGAAAATGATAATAATAATAATAATAAAAAAACAATCTGCTGATGTTAGCATCGGCTGAACAGCCGACTGCCCTCAATTTGCATGTCTCGCTGTCATTCAGTAAGCAACCCTGTTTCTTCACATTGTAATGCCGCATCCAGTTGGCTTCTAATATCCTTGGGTTTCCAGATGTCATAACAAGAGAGTTAGCCATCTTCCATGTGTTTATGCTGGAGCTGCTATGCAGAAACCAAACTGCAATGCTGCACAGTTTTTCAAAAGGACTTAATAGCCCTCTCTGTAAACAGATCCAAATATTTGCTCCGGTGACATTCATCGCCTTACACATCTTGTGCTTGTGTTTAGGTCTTGTTTTGCTTGTGTGTTTGGATTCCCTCATAAACACTAATGAAGTGCTTGAATACAAATGAATAATTTCCCCTTAGGAACGCACCAAAAAAATAAAATAAAATACAATAAACAGGGAAAAGATGTAGGGAACAAAACGGGCATATCTTAATCTGTAAGAATTTGCTACAGTTGGAAAAAAAACCAACACTATTTGCATCCCAAAGTGCTTTAGGGACTTTATATGCTTGCGCACATCCCCTGTCCCGCATGGTTACTCTTCTTCCATCTCAAGCACAATCGTGCCCGGGGCAAAGGCAGCAGGAACAAATACTGAGCTGTGGTTTCCCATTTGCAATGAAGCAGCATCCCATGTTGGAGGGTGATAGGAATAAGGTTGTAATTTGGTACAGTGTTGCTGCTGGCAGCTGGGTTGTGACAAAAGACAAAGCCTTGCTTTCTACCTCTGTGCTCAGAGCCAGGGGTAGGGGTCAGGCATTATCACCATAGGCTTTCAGCATGTACAGGCAGCTCCTTAACTGCCCCATCGCTCTTCCCATGCAGTTAAGCAGGGGTGCAGTGAAGACTTGGAGGGGCCTCCAGGCATCTTGCACTCACCTCCTTGCTCAAGCTTGTGACTAATTGTACATATGGTCCCTGTCTGGGAAAGCCAACAGAAAATTAGGGGACAGCTCTATTTTGGGACCACCACCTCTCACTCTTGTAAAAGTTGCCCCCAAAAAAAGTCTGTCCATGACCAATAAAATGGTGTCATTCCCATCTGAGCGGGATGCTGCTATTGCCCCTCCGGAGAGCAAGCTCCTCTTTGGGCAACATCTCCGGCTTCACCAGCCAAGTTTGTAAGGGCGGTGGTTGGTCTTAATTAAGGCCAGTGGAAAAGAAAGATTCCACATTAGCCAAGAGGGTCTCTTTAGTCATTTCCCCAAACCTATGCAAATAAATATCTAATTCCTTGGGGGTGGGTGAGGTTTGACACACAAAGCCAGGACCTGCCTTCATGCACTTAGGGGTAAAAACTTAATCAAGGTCTGGAAGCAAATCAAAGCTCATTTGTAGAAGAACGTTTATTAATCAAAAAATCCCATGCATGACATCCACAGACCACAAACCCACAGAAGTCAGATGGATACGGTTTTATTTATTACTTAAATAATTGGACTCTGGCAGGCGGAGATGAACTCTCAAATAGAAAGAAGAAAGAGGTAGTCTCCTAGCCAAATCCGAGTGCTTAGGTATAGAAAAGGTTAACATCAGCATGCTGATCTAGAGAATCAGTTGGATTCCATTGCTAATTATAATATTTATTTAATGCAACATTTAAAAAAAAATGCCCTTTCATCTTCATTAATTAGATAATTGGCTTGTCAAGTCCATGCATTCCCTGTATAATCAGCATCAGAGCTCTGTCTTGCTAATGGGTTTGTTTGTACAGATTGGAACCGCTAATCTCCAAATCTCTTGAAAGATATTTTCTTCATCTGTGTCTACAGGGACCCGGACTAATTGCTTTTGATAGGTTGTGCATATATATCTTTTGGAGGGTCGAATCTGGAAGATTGATTAGGTGTTTACTTGTCATTGTTGTCCACGCTGGCTTAAAACCACGTTTAAAAGTGGTGATGTTCAGTAATTGGCTAAATGCATGGCGGAGGCCAGGAAGGGATTTGCTGATTTGTCATAGTCTTGGCTCTGGGGAACCAATGCTGATGAAGGAGTCTTGTGAATTTGTATACACTGTATTCAGGGATTGGCCTCTAAAGCTCTCGCTTTTGGGAGAACAACAACAACAGCAACTGGAAATGTATTTCGAACTCCCTGGATTTAAAAACGTTGCTGCCAGATCAGAATCTAATGCACAACATGTGTTTATAGAGCTATAATTTCTCTCCATGCTGCAATTAGCAGCGATAGAGTATAAAAAATAGAGCAAATGCCTTCAGAGACCTGTTATCATCTGCTGCGCTTATCACAACAGTACAAGTATTGTTTCATTTTGGCAACATGCCTCTTACCCTTGTATATGGCCCTTTGCATTTCCGGCACTTTCGGGATCCTTTCCTTTTTCTTTTTCACGTCCTTGTGACGAGGCATCGAGCAGAATTCACAGATTCGTTGTAATCTGACAGCCCGCACCGTGAGCCTCTCTGTGACGGCCTCAAGCTCGCCATCTCTGGGCTGTTAGCCTTGCACCTTTGGTGCCCATGCCACGTTTGGGATGAACCGGAGCATGCCTGTGCTTGTTTGCACGGTTTCCTTTTTAAAACAATCAACTCAACATCTGTAGCACAGCTCCCAGGTTTGCAATTCTTTGCACAGACTAAGTGCCAAATTGCACAAACGGTGGAATAAACCTAGGGCCCCATTTCTGCAACCTGCTCATAATTTGGAGGGGAGAGCCCAGGGTGATCCTAGGGAAGATCCCAGCTGAGTATTTCCATGTTTGGGGGGGTTCCCAGCTGAGATCTGATGAAGAAATGAAGCAGTAGAAAACAGATCAATTCTTTCAGCTCCTTGGGAAGCACAAATGAATGACTTCCACATGCTTAAAAAACACCAACTCAGTCCTTGATTCCCTTAAAGCAAGATGTTGCTTGAAGATCTCATAAGTAACAACTGCAGGAGCATAGGGCCCCAAAGCCCCCGCACTTGGAGCACCAGACTGCTCTGGCGCGGGCTCCTGGGCTCTGCTCCTAACTCAGCCACTGACATGCTATGCAATTTGGGCACCATTGATTTAGCACAACTGTGCTTCCTAGTGTCTGGAGCAGGAGTCCCAGTCCTCAACCATTTTTCCGGGACAGGAAAGGGCAATTTCTTGCCCAGCCCCCAAAAAATAGCACTTCCATACATCATCCCTGGGATGGAGGGGTCATGAATCATAAGGTGACCAAACACTGCAACAACTGAAGTATCAAGAAGTTTAGAAAGATTAAATTAGCAAGCCACTCTGGTTGGGATGTCTTATTCACGCAGGGTAATAAGTAGCCTCAGTATACCTTAGCAGAATTAAGCTAGTTTATACCACCTGATTATCTGGGTTTGTATGTCTAGGTCTGAGGAGGGGGAATTTGGGGATGTAGGAGGGTTCATTCAGTATCTGCCTGACAGACAGGATTGTATTGTCTTTACCAACAGTAAGGTAGGACTTATAGGATGAGTAGTCTCACTGACCAAAGCAGGGCTGCCCCCGTGTTAGCTTGCAGACCCGTGGCATTTCTAGAACTCGGTGCTCAGTCTTCGGAGATGGGATTCTCACTCTGGGCGCTTGTACATGTGACTGTTGTGTTCAACATGCATGCAATACAATGGTAGTTGAAGCCCCAGGGGTGAGCAGACTATGCCCCTTGTTCACTGAACGGGAAGATCCGTTTTTCATAAGAATTGCTGCCTGAGATCCTGCAGGCCATGTTTGAATTTTAGAATTGTAGAAAGTGATGGTGGGAAGGAAGCTCAGGAGGTCATGTATAGTCCAACCCCTGCTCCAAGCAGGACCAGCCCCAACTACATCATCCCACCCAAGGCTTGGTCTAGCCAGGGCATAAAAAACCTCCAAGGATGGAGATTGCACCACCTCTCTGGGTAACCTGTCCCAGTGCTTCCCCACACTCTTAGTGAGAAAATTACTTCCAATATCCAACCTCAACTTGCCTTGCTGCAGCTTGAGCCCATTGCTCCTTGCTCTGTCATCTGCCCCCACTGAGACCAACCCAGCTCCATCCTCTTTGCAGCTGCCCTGCAGGGACTTAAAGGCTGCTTTTAAATCCTCCTTCTGTCTTTTCTCCAGGCTACATGCATTTTCCCAGGAGGTTTCCTAGAGTCCATCTTCTTTGTCTGTTATAAGATTATATATACTCCATCTCTTGTTCAAAAACTTTCAAAACAAATGTATACTTTTCATAAGTAAAAGTTCCTCCCACCCCTCATGTACCACTTAGACAAGGACCTCTTGCCTAACTGTTCGAATAAACTACCCATTGCATCTACCTGCTTCATGGTTAGTGCAAATGAGACAAGAGAGCATCAGCCTAAAGTACTTGAGGCGTCAAAAATGTTGCAGTGATATTCACTCCGGCATCTCCTCTGCTGCAACTATATAGCTCTGCTTCAGTGACAGCTTAGCGCTCTCAGCCATTATTTTGCAGAGATTTTTTTTTTTCTAACTTTGATAACTTTTGCTGATGAATGGTTAGCACAGAAGAGAGATTTGATATTCTAGGCAAAACCATTAGTGGTGTTGATGCAAATGTATGAACACTGCTAAACTGAATACCAACAAAAGTAATGATCTAACCTTTTATATTTGAGGCACTCCTCATAAAAATGCCAGCTCTTAGTTTTTTGACTTGTTTTATGACTATAGAAATATAGCAGCTCTTCTGTTGCAACGACCTCAGAAAGACCACAAGTTAAAAATACTTTTTTTTTTTTTTTACAATATGGATTCCTCTTTGAAATCCCCAGGTTTATCTTGTGAATCATGCTTGAATACCCAACTGCAAACATTGCGCGACACCCCGCACAGCACCCCCGAAAGGATCTCAAGGCACCTGGGTGAAAAACCACCGATGTAACAGTATCCAAAATGTATCTCTCTGAAGCACAAGGTTGCCTCCAGCATTCCCCACTGGCAACTTATTTTATTGTTTTAGTGACTTTGAATGACAAAGCCCCCCCCCCTCCCCGCCCCCAGCCTATTTAAGATTTCTTTTTACTGCTTCCAGATGTAATTCCTTGTTTTACCACTGACTCCTCAAATAAATGTTCCTCTTGTGTGTCAGTACTGGTAAATTTGTACATAGTTTGTAGTTATAGATATATGGAAATCAGTCTCCTTCGAACATGAAGCATTTATTAAAAAAGAGGGTTTATAGTGACAAAACACAAATAGGTTTCCGCAGAGCCTGAGTTTCAGTTTTGTCTTGCTTGTTAACCAGGTTGCACCCTGCCTGGAGTAGGTCATGGGGACACCTACTGGCTGACTACCAAATTACATATATTACCAATGCAAACTGAAGTATAATTTATTAGGAGGTGAGATTTGAAATGGTCATAAAGGTTTGGTGTCCAACGCACACTCTTGGGTAATCTTGTTCTTGATTAAAGTTATGGGAAACTGCCAAATGCAACACATTTAGTTATTAATTTAAAATGTCAGGGTTTTTTTCTTCCCCTAAACATACTCAAATTTTGGAAATTACACTAACAAATAAAGTCCTGATACTGAATCCCATCCAATGCTGATACAGGTAGTAGTGTATGAGTGCAACGATCCAGTTTTAATTTAAATGGCAGTGCTCTTCCCCTCCCACCAGCTGATTTTGCTCTTGGATGCAACAAATTCAACGTATAGATTTCAGAACGAGATGGAGGGTACGGTGACTGGGGAAGAGGGAGTAGAAAATCAAATCGAATGCAAGTTTTTCTCAGTTTAGACAGAAGTCCTCCCCTGACGTTGTTATGGCTTGAAAAATGGAAAGCTAGAGAGGAACCATGCATGCCAAAGTTTTCCCGGCAGTAGTCGTTGCCCTGGGCCTGGCTCCAAAGATGCTTTCTGCGGCTTTGCTTCTTTGAGTCTCCTTACCCACATGCTCCAACCACAACATGGTCACAGCTTCCTCTTCACTTTTCTTATTGGCTTTTTAAAAGCAGTGAAACCTTTCCTTATGTCTTTGCTGCTGCCTGTCCCCCTTTTGCCAGTGGTGCAAGGATGGCAGCACCCTGTCCGTGGAGGGTCCCGAGTCCTCCTTATTCCATGTTGCAAGTCTTCTCCTGCTTCTCTTATTCATAGATTCATAGCTGCTCGGGTCAGAAGGGACCCCAACAGATCATCGAGTCTGACCCCCTGCCCATGGCAGGAAAAGGGTGCTGGGGTCAAATGACCTCAGCCAGATGCCTATCCAGCCTCCTCTTAAAGACCCCCAAGGTAGGGGAGAGCACCACTTCCCTTGGAAACCAAGGTAGGAATTTAAAAGGTGTTCTACCTTCATAGCCATCCCCAACAAGATCACAGTCTTGCCATTAGGATCTGTGGGGAATAATGTGCTGGGTTGAACTGAAGGAGGTCTCATGCAAGCAGAAGAGACGTCCTTGTGCCAAAGGAGGCCTTTTAGACTGTATCACTCCCTCGGCTGTTTGGTGACCTTTGGAGCAGCATTTCCATCTTCCACTGTGATCGGGCCAACTATGCAATGGATGCTACTGTCATTTGCTTATCAAATATCAGTGATTGATTTAATCTAGACAGGCCCAGACTCTCAAAATGGCACTGTCAGGTTCTGACGCATCCATCGTTTGGAGAGTGGACTAAAGCTCCCTACCTATGCAATCTTCAGGTCGCTTCTCTGATGCTATGCTCAGTCTTGCAGCGTTGGCCAGGAAGCCCAACTACACTGCCTTCCACCTTGTGAAGGATGCAGTATTATATATATAGTGTGCAGTATAAAGTATGTATATAATTTTTTATATATACACACATACACACTTTATATTACTATACTATATTGCATTGGATTGCCACCACACTTCATGTGTGCAAGTATAAAGTTTCCAGGATAAAGTATGCAGGATAATTTATATATTATCCTGCATACTTTATACCTGCACACATGAAGTGTGATGGCAATCCAATGCAATCCACACCACCTACATTTTTTTTTTTGGCATCCTATTGATATCCCAGTGAACTCTTACTAGAGACAGTCCATGTTCCACCCTTAACTGGCAATGCATCTCGCTCGTTAAGCCAGTTAATGGTTCTGCCTTGCAGTTGCCTTGTCTGCAAATGTTGATTCCTCTTTCCTAGCACTTCTTGAGAGGGATGCTGTAGGTCTCCACTGACAAATCCTCATTAAAGGCTTTGAGAAGCTCAAAACCCAAAGCCTGACTATCTGGCTGCACAATCAGTGCATTTTGCACACCATTCCTGGCTTACCACATTTAACCCTTTGTATTGCTCGTGACGTGTCTGATCTCATCCGTCTAAGGAGTGTCCAAGAAGGCCATCCAAAGAAGTCCATCTCTGGAAGGTGCAAGTAAGTGGTCATACCAGCAAAGCACAATGCAAAACCCTTTAAATATTTATAAATCTATCCCCTGCATGCAAATGCTTCTTTAATCTGCAAACTGCTTTTTAAACTGCCCTGCTGCCTGGATACTTTGTGGTGAGACCAGAGAGGGCTTGGGTTAATGTAATTTAATGCATCCCATTGGGTAATATAATTGTATCTGTCATTCCAGTCATCCCGCGTGTGTTTAACTCATTTAAATGAAAGACATGGCATGGCAATTTACTCTTCAGCATGAAATACTATAGTCTCTCTGCATAATGCATTTTAATTTCTGAAGCAAGACACCGCCTATATATAAATAACATGGCTATTAGCTGCTCCTTTTACTGTTCCAGCTTGCCCTTCTCTAAAGTACAGAGAACCGAATGGCCAGAGATCCACTGAATGGGAGGACAGTGCTTATTGAGAGAGGAGATCAAACTAAGGTGGCGAATGCCAGCGGTACCCTTCCCCTGCGAGCTGGTACAGGGCAACAAGGATGGAGACAGTAGCAAGCATCGGGGGTGCTGCTAACGATGTAAATCGGGAGTAAGGACTTTGATTTATATTGGCTCAGGACGAGATCAGGAACCCAGGATTGAAAATTACTGGCACCTGGGAGGAAGAAAAAAAAAAAGGTAGCAGATGCCTGCCAAATGAGCATTCCTGCCTTTGCTAGCCTAGCTTCTGATCCGGTCCCACATACGCTCGGCCGCGCGGGCAGCATAGAGCTCTATTCATCAAGGGCCAAACGGAGGAGCCTACGCGCAGCCTGATTGCACTGAGCATGCACGGGAGAGCTTTGCTCAGGTGATCCTACCCCCTATTTGCAAGCCACCTAGCAGCTGAGTAAAGATTGTCAGGGTGGATAGGTGCTGGTCTGGGATGCACACCACCTGGATCCGATTCCCTTTAATATATCAGAGCTTCTCTTAGTTCTTAGCTGCAGCTCCACACCTGGAAACCTGGGGCTTTTGAGCACCTCAAATGCAGGCGAGGACCAGATAGAGCAAGGATTAACATCTTGCAGAGGCACCCGAGACTAAAAAGGTGAATTTTGCAGCAGCGGTTGACACTGGTAACAGGGCGTTTACGGACTAGGATGCTCCCAACCCAACACGAAGCAGTGCCAGCTCCCTTTGTAGGCTCCCCACAGCCTGCCTTCCCCTTTGGAAGGGCATCAGCCTCCACCTCCGCGGTGTTCAGGGCTTTCCCTGCCCATGGGGCTTTGCTGAGGGAGGTCGTGTGTGGGCAGAGGCGGCTGATGAGCAACCGTCTGTGTCTCAACCATAGTAATTAGGGAGCAAGCAAGCCTCCAAAGCATTCAGCTTGTAGCTGGCAACACACAGGCAAACACTAAATACCCTAAAATCCTGCTTACATGCATCCTTGCCAGGCCCTCCGGCTCTCTCTCGGTAGAGGCAGGTTGCTGTGTGAAGTCACTCTGAGGGAAGCGTGCCCAGTTTGGAAAGACTAAGCAGCGCTGGCATTTTCACAACGCGCACCTGGGCTGGCTTTCAGGGCTCCACGGTCCTGTCTCCGCTCAGAGCAGGGGAGCAACAGGGCTTGGGAAGGCACTTCCCGTGAATCTGTTCACTAGCTCAGCATTAAATAGACCGTGCGGGAGTCGACAACCGGTTGGCAGGGCCTATCATCAGTCATGCTTAACCTGGGGGCTATGTCATCTTGCTGCTGTTAGGTGTGAAAACACTTGCACATAAATTCACAAGCCAAGCCTATAGATTTCAAACAGGATCAAAAAAACCCCAATGCACCCTGTTGTGGTCCGAGGTCCCTGCAATGGAAGAAGTGCTCTAATATTTTGTGTGGTTAAATTAAAAAAAATAAATAAAAAATCAATCAATCAATCAGTCAGTCAGTGAATAGGTAAGAGCTGACTCTTTTTTTGAGGGATGCCTCTAGTCGAACAAGGTTGAGACCCACTCGTGTATCTCATTAGAAGGAGGCATGATGTAGCACAGACATTTTGGTCTGGGACAGACATTGAATAAACCTGTTTGACCCAAATCAGTTAAGTCTGATACTACAGTCAACTACATTTTGAAACTGGTTGGGGTGTGCACTGAACTTTTGTTCTGTTATAGGTTGAAACCAGTTTCTGATCACTTAAACCGATTTGGGTGCAATGTCTGTCCCTAGCCACAGACATCCCCTCTGGTGACAGGGTACACACTCCTGTCCCACCTTCACTGTTCCCAAAGCTCAGCTGGAACTAGGCTAAATGTCATCCTTGTTGAGGATGATCACCCCTCCCCCTCTACTCAAAGTAATGATAAGGATATTTTTAGTTAAATTCCTTTAATCCTTTTCATAGTAAATCCATTCTGGACATTTGAAATGTGCTGTTCACAGTGAAGCTAGATCTAAAAGTTATTTAACACACATACTTTCAACATCCCTATGTTTGTTTTAACTTCTGATCAGTTCTTCAGGCAAACATGTAGTTCCCAGGTTTATTTGGGAGGAGACAAAAATCCTTCCCAGGTCTCGTAAATGTAATTGCTACGGGGCACGCTACCGATGAGACTGCATATCTACCAGACAGGTTACGTGGAGAGGCAGAGAAGTGGATTTTGCTGAACCAACTTTGTTGGTACCTGCATGAAGTAAAGACATGGGGAAGGTCAAGTGATTATTTCAGCAGTCCGAGGCTGGTTGAGTTATTACAAAAGCCCTGGTACCAGTTAGAGCTACCTCGGGGCTGCTCTAATATACACTACCCATAGAGAAAGCCACACGCTTGTTCTAATGTCTTTTGGTGTCCGGCTTGCCTATCCCAGACAGACCCTCTGGGAGTGGGACATCCCTATGCCAGTGGAGAAGCTGCATGGCCCCCTCCCTTCCTGTCTCTTATGGGGTGTTTGATTTTCTTGATGCCACACAGTTGGTGGAAAGCAGCAGCAATGCCGCACGGCTGGAGCCGTGTCAAGGGTGGCAATGCTAGCTTTTTTAATTGAAAAAGGAGGACACCCATCCTTCGAACGGGGATCTGCACATTTGTTTGATAATAAGGTTGCATTCACAGTACGTGCTGGTGAAACAGATATATCATTTTAAATGTAGTTTCTGGAAAAAAGCACACCGAGGCTTAAGAAAGGAGCAATGCAAGTGAAGTAAGATGATGATGATAATCATCAGGTTGGAAAGGAGCAATATAGTGAAGTAATATAATAATCATCATCGTCGTCATCATCAGGGCCTGGGATTTCTATGCTTCCTGGGTTAGGCTGAATCTGAAGGGGTGCGTACGTGTGTGTGCATACACAGAAAGGACCATTTACTCCTTTGCATCTCTCTCTCCCTCTCGCTTCATCCATCTTTCCAACGGGGGACATCAATCTGCATGCGACACAAAACATCCTGGCGATGAACAGTGATAGCGCCAGCAAAACGTGACAGTATGATGCACTGACCTGACCGGTGGGGAAGAAGAGGAGGAGGTGGTGGTACCACAGGTCCCACTCATTGCTTGTTAGTAGGGAAAGGAAATGAGGGCACAGGGCTAGGGAGGCAGGGGTCACTTTCTGCATCGCACCCTCCCAAATTTGGATCCTGTATACAGTCCAGTTACCCACATCCAACCCTTTATAGTTGTCTCCTTTTCAGTGGTTTTCAGGCCTCAAAAGGAGGCTCATGAGCTGTGACAGCCTGAAGTGGCAGGCATGGATTTATTAGCTCTGTTGACAGAGCATCGTGGTTTTAGGTCCAAGTCCCAAGTTTAATTTCCCGTTGCCAAAAGCCCGTTCAGGTTGCAGTGCGACACCTCCATCCCTTCCCTTCAAGTAGTTTCTTTTTTCGTTCCTCTTCAGCAAATGTTTCTTCTTCTCAAATCAATTGAAACCAAATGAGAGCTACTCTATGACCACCAGGGAGCATAGCACAGCTTGCAGAGGGCACACTTGTTCTTACGTGCTCAATAAGCATGTCTGCATGCCACAAGTGCACACTCTCGTATTTCATTACTATGGATGTTGTGCCAAACTTTGGCAATTGGTTGATGTTTTGGGAACACCCTGGTTGTCTTTCGTTGTCGGGACAAGATTTGATTATTTATGATTTGATCAGAGCTAAAAAATGTCCTTGCTTCCTTACTGCCATGTTGAGAAGGGCTTGCAGACAGGATAGACCTGTTCAGTGCAGATAGCATTTACCAGAATAATGAACCCCCTTTCTCTGTCCAGCAGTTAAGCAAGAACAAGGCCCAACTTCAGCTTTCTTGGAGGGACAATTTTCAGGTTTGGAGCCTGTCTGAGAAGCATTACATTTCTTCTTCATTATGGGGGGTATTATGGATCACCCAAGTCACTTGGAACATTTTCCCACCCTGACTGGGCAACCCACATTTTCTCAAACAAAGTGACTAGAGATTAAGGACTACTTAGGTCTTATGCAAAAAATAACATTAAAAAAAAATAATTAAAGAACCCTGTTTGCAATCAGACACAACAAGAAATATTTCAGTTAACCAGTTTCTGTGCAGAAGTTAGCACTGGGCCATCACCACAGCATAAATAAATAAAAATAAACTAAAAAAAATAAAAATAAAATTAAATAAAACAAAAAAAAATCAAAATCAAAACTGAAATAAAAAAAAAATCAGACCACAGTTCAGCATTTGAATGAATACCTGTGAAAAAATGTTCAGTACAGCGGTAAGTCCCTGGTCCTGGTTGTTTCGTATCTGATTTCTTCCTGCTGGAGATGAGCTGTTCACTTTTCCCAACCATGAGTTTTGAGACTACTAATTTTGTGGCACCAAGGTGGCCCTCTTGCAGCCAACATCCCTTGATTGCATCTTTGTTTGTCCTTTATTCGTTACAGGTAATTCTTGCAAATAGCTGGCATTTCCATGCACACACACATGCACGCACATGCACAGTTAAAACTACAAAACAGGGGTCTATAAAAATAATTGGATCGTTTACTCAGTACATGGGATTTCTCCTCTCTTCTTCTCTATAAGCATAAGCACAACTATGTTGTTGCATTGTTTATATCCAGGGAGACATGCTATTCATCCCACAGTCTGGAATAGTTACTTGAAGAGAGCTGAAGTTTAAGTTCAAGGTCCCTCACCCTAGACTCTTCCTGGAGATAAGACCAGAATAATGTTTCATGCTCTCATGGCATGGCGTAGTTAGTGATTCTTCTCAGATGGAGGGGAGAGGCTGAAGACAAAATTACTGCCTCTTCAAAGAAAAAAAAGAAGAGATTCAGGGCCCTGCTTCCCACTGATCACTGGAAGATTAACTACCATCCATGTTCCCTGTGAATTTTTTGCTCCAAGCTTATTTAATACCAAGCAACAGGTTTATTTGCCTAATTTATTGGTGCTTTTAAGCTTTTATGCCCAAATATCAAATTAAAGGCTTTTGTTCTGCAAGATTTTAAAAGCAATAGTATCTGGGATGGGGAGGCCAGGGACTGACTCGGCTTCATGTTCTTGTCGAGGCCATTGAAAGGGATACAGTTACACGCATCATTAGGATGGCTCTCTTCTTAGACAATAGAACTGGAGCCGCTTAGTCTTTTCATAAGAGCCCGTACCAGGCACCAAATGCTGATCAAAAGCACTGGAGTAACACACCAGTTTGGGCAGGACAGTTAAAATAAGCAATTATACATCTGAAGTTTAGGGTCAGGCGTTTTGTGACACTGCTGTGGAAGAGTTGGCATGGAAGGAAGTTTGGGTTTCAAGCTTCCAAGAAAGAGTTATTATGGGCAAAGGCCAATGAGTTATAACTAGTTATTAACACTTGGAGTCTTTTTAGAGGATGTAAAAAATTACCCTGTTGATTGCTCAGCATATTGAATACCCATGCATATGGGATGGAAAAGGGACATTCGACAGAAAAAGGGGAGGGGAGGGCCTTTGCAATCGTTAGATTGCTCCATCCTAAGATTAGGTGCATGTCACAAAAAGGGCTGGAAGGATAAAAGCAGGTTTCAGTACCCCAGAAGTTGTACCTTTAGGCCAAGATTTCTTCTGGAAATGGAGCTACATGCCCATCTTCTACTGAAATGCAATTGAATTTGTAGGCCTAATATCTCTTGGGAAAATCCAAAGGTTGAACAAGATGCAAACCATAGGCAGGTACTGTGCTAGGGTTCAGGAGAAAAAAGGACACTATTGCTAGCCTGCTGGGTTCAGTTGCAACTTCGTGCCTCAGTTTCCCCAGCTATAAAAACAAAGAGAATGACTACCATGTTATTTCTCAAGAGCTCAGAAGAGATCCCCCGATAACTAGTTCTGCATGTTAGAGCTAGGTGATGTTACTTTTTTTAAGTAGCCAGAAATCACAGCCAAAAAGAGATAGGCTGCATGCTGTTTCAATGAGAGGCCAATATAAATTCTGGTAAGCAGATCTACTTATGTTCCAGCTCATCTCCCCCTCTCCTCAAAGCCACTGCCGGCGAGGACTCCCCCTGCAAAAAGTAAATTCCTGATCGTCAATAATTGGAGCATTGGCTTGGAAACAATAAGACCATCCGACACGGCAGCTCTAACTTAAATATAGGGATCAGCCTACATAAGCCAACACAATCCCTCAGCCCAAGTGATAACGACTGTTTCACTTTCTTAAATCTCCCCCATAATCTAAGGGATGAATACGCTGCATGGCAGAGAACTGTTCATAAGTCCGATTTACTGGGGTTTGGTTTTTTTTACTATCTACTTTTATTACACATGACCAAAAAAAAAAGTCATGCATAAGATATGCCAAAGAACATAAGGGGGTTTTCCTGATGGCTCAGACCACATATCCATTTAAGTCAGCTTCCCCCTCTTTGCCAGGGGTGACAAGTACAAAACTAACTGGATGCTTTAGGAAGAGGCTGAAGCTTTTCCTGCAAGACAGTTGCATATGCGCCTCGGAGATGACATGGAGTAAATCTGGCCGTTTTAGGAGGGCCATTTAAATCTGCAGAGATGGCAAGTGCCAGCTACCTTTTACCTTTAAGCCCTTTTCCTGGGAAAGAAAGAGTTGGATGTATTTGGGATATGCATATTGCATGCATCAGAGGAAAACCTGAGGCTCACTTCTGCCCCTATAACCGGAACTGGGGATGGTATTGGTGCTATAAGCTCTATCCACATTTCCCTGGCCAGGCTGAGACATGTGCTTGTCTACCGCAAGTGGTTTAGGGTCAGATTATGACAGCGAACGTTTCTCTGGGCTCCCCCCGGGTGGGACTTGCGTGGGCTCCACTGCCTCAGCATCTTCAAGGGAGAGGAAAGCCAAAGCACAATAAATAGAGGGATTGTATCACCCATTTTGGCACCAAAACACAAGGTCAGCTGGAGCGAACTGAACACACTGAAACCCATTGGTCAACTTGGTAGGAAGAGGAGGGGATGTCAGAGTTAAAACCTCTTTGGGACCTGCAGTGGGAGAGGAGCAAAGGTGGGGGCGGTATTCGGGCCGTGCCTTGTTCACCTTCCCCCTCCGCACGCACCCTGCAAGACAAGATAGAGTGCTACATAGATGAACCTATGGTTTGACCTAGTACATGTTCAGGAAGGAAAGGGGCCATCCCCATCTCTCCAGGCTAATGTTTCAGGCTCTTGGCAAACTCCTGAAGTTATTTGGCTACAAGAGGGTTTCCCTCTCCCTCCCCACACCTGTAACACACAGAGTGATGCTTTTATCGGGTGAAAGTTGGGATGACCTAGACCATCCTAGCAGTCTGATGGAGCTGCTGGTTGGCTGCATTGTGGGGTCTTGGCCCAGCATAACCTGCCTACTACTACACAGCCCAGTTAACACAGCATGGCCTAATGGGCAGAGTATTAATCCACACCAGAAGAGCTTCTCCTCTCTGCCTGTGGTACACTGAGGAACTCAAGACAGCTCGCTTTCATTTCTCTAGACTTTCCTTTTCCCCTCTTCACCCTTTCTTAGCATGTAAGTATGCAATAATGATGCCACAACCACAGTACGATTTAAAGCCTTGGCCTCTTGCAAATGGCTCCAAATCCACTCTATGGTCAAGGTGCAGTGGAAGAAAGACCCTCACATTTGGAGGAAGAAACCAACGTTTCAGTTGTGATCTACTGTGACATGCTCAAGGCAGGGAAGGGAAAAGGCTCATCTTGTGGTCAAAGAGGCGGATATAAAAGTTCTGCTCCCGTCGCAGCCATAGATGTCTGGTCAGACCCAACACTTAGATGCATACATGTAGTCGCGATGAACTCTGATGAGAATAATGCCACCTCTATCACAGGGCCAGTGTGCAGTTATGTCATGCCACTGCATGCATTTAGTAAAAGCCAGGAGCTTGAAATGCTTTGGACAGCCATGGCTGATGAAGACTGTGCAGGGTAAATACAAAAAAACCTTAATTTGCAGTTTTACGTTGGCTATCATGTCAATATTCAGGTTATCGATCTCTAAATGCACATATACCTTAAGGGTAAACAAAGCATATGTGCATGTTTGCACTCATTTAAAAATCAATATGAAAAGTTGCACTATCAGACCAATATAAAAAGGCTGGAAGTCCAAGCATCAGAAATGCAGGGTATTCTGTCCTTCACCATTTAACTATGTTCAGTACCATGTTGTAAAATTACTAGCTGAAGATTGCCTGTCAGTCTGTTAATGCCTCCGTCATCGTACAGTGATCCTTGTTGCTTGGATTGGTATTTTAATACATTAAACATCACTTTGGAGAACTGAAGTACTATTGTGCTTATCACTCAGTGGAAAATCTGGAATGGGTTTGTTTGAGACTCAGGAATGTGTGTATTTTTTTTTTTTTTATAATGTCTGTTTTTATTAAGAAAATACCCAATTAGATTTTTAAAAAGGATAAGAAAAAACAACAATCCAGGAGTATTGATTCTCTAAAACTGGGTCTGAACCTAAAGAATATTTCAAATATATAGTTTAGCTTTGGAGGATGTGACTACCATCTGTTTAGCTAGGAGAGGCGACAGTAAAGACTGAAAGGAGAGGTTTAAGAACTGAAAATGTGGAGCTAAGCAGATTCATTTTTAACCGGGGGCATCCAAGATGATTACTTATAACTTTAGAAATACCCAGGTCACAAGGATCAGGACTCATCGATTCGAACACTATACAGACAGGTAGTTGCAAGCTTGGTTGTGATCTAAAAACAGCATGCACAGGGAACAACCCAATAGAGAGGAGGAAGCAATAGAGAAATAGGAAGGTGAGCAAGTGATTGTACAATGAACAGCCATCGGCATTAGGAGCAGTAAGCGGATGGCCCAGACAGCAGCCTGGGAGTTTAGCCATCTTTGCATGCATTCATGACCTAAAAAGTTTGGGGGCTGATGTTGCAGCTGCTGCTGTTCCCCATTG
Source organism: Alligator mississippiensis (assembly GCF_030867095.1). Lineage (NCBI taxonomy): Eukaryota > Metazoa > Chordata > Crocodylia > Alligatoridae > Alligator > Alligator mississippiensis. Next base: position 5,610,347 of record NC_081828.1, on the reverse strand, counting down.
ACACACAGCCACCTCCCCCAGGATAGTCTTGCTGCACCTGGGGGTGGAAAGATGTTCAGATACCAGCCTATGGCTAGTGGCTCAGATCCATTTCTCCACCAGCCATCTTTTAAATGGGATTCATGTATTGGTGGCATTTGACAAACAGGTGCTTACTCTTCATAAGGAAAGGTACTTCCTAGCATCCCCAGAGTTATGGATGGGGAGACCAGGGAGGCTGCCAATAAGCCTTTGTTGATATAAAAACAAAGCAAAATGATTTGTTCTCCTTTTGAGAGACCCTATTTGAAGTGATGATTTGGACGGGGTGGGGGAAAGCTTTAAGTAGTTTTCCCTTCTCACTTGGGCCATATGGTAACGCTGCTCTTCTAGCGTCGGACAGCAGCCAGCACCAGCTGACTCACAAAACACAGACAATCCCAATAGACACTTAAACAACAAACAGTCTGTCCCAGCAGAAAGTTCCCCCAATTAAATGTAAGATTTTCCTTACATGACAGAGTCTATATCCCCTCTAAAAGCCTTGGTGTTAGTAGCTTTGGAGAATCTTATCCACAGAGTTGTGTAACTCTGGCTTAAATCCTAGGAAAAAAACACCCCAAACTTCTTGCATTCAGCAAGATTTGGGAATGCTACAGGCTGGTAGCGAGTGTGGGAGGGGAAAAAGGATTTTTTTTTTTTTTTTTAAGCAAAAGAAGAAAAAAAAAATGAAGAGAAATCAGGCTTAAATATGCTCCCTAGACTCCTGCTGAATGGGTGTTTTGTGAAGGAAAACCCCACAAACGAAGTCAGCCTGACTAGAAGTAGCTGAGAACATCTTCACTACATTGAATGGCATGTAACAGGTCATGTCAAGTGGAAAAAAAGAAAGATGGAGTAAAGAGGAAAAGAAGACCCCATGTAAATGAGGGTTTTAAATACAGGATAGACCAAGAAAAAGCTTTTTCCAGCTAGTATTCACACAGAGAAAGCTAGAGAGCTTCTTACAAGCAGTATAGCCTCCCTCCCTCTTGTACCAAACCTGCATCCCACAAAGAAACAGCAGCTGTCACCATTCATCCTTCTTATATGTTCTCCTGATAGGAGTCATTGGCTTCAGCTGAGCATGGCCATGTGAGCCATCCACAGGGCAGGGTGAAGACAAAAACACCTGTGTGAGCTAATGTGTGCTGAGAGAGGGGGTTAACCCTTTCCCTGTCAACCAGGTTTGAGAATTGGATGAGTGCCATGAACTTGGTTTAGAAGATGACCTCTTTTATTGTGGTTTGGTGCTCCAGGGTCATTCATCTGTAAATCACTGCAATGAAAAGCAACACAGAGAGCTCCCCACCCCATAAGTCTCCCCACTGTATACATGGACTCGGGCAGTGTCAGATTTGGGTTGAGGCCAGGGAGAAAAGGGTTTGGCTGTTGGGGGTGGGAACACACCTGAACTTTGGGGTGTTTCAGGTCTAGATAAGTCACTTTTCTACTCCTCATAGTCCCTCTGCAACGTGAGACCGTTCATGTCACTCTCTCCCTTTTACTTTTATTTCTGCAAGCAGCTGTTAAAGCTCCTTGCATCTTCTGGATATCTTCCAGTGCAATGCAGAGCAGTCTCAAGTGCTACTCAACTTACCTGCATCTTCTGGATAGCTTCCAGTGCAAGGCTCAAGTGCCCGTCTACCTGACCCGTGTCTTCTGGATATCTTGCAGTGCAAGGCTCAAGTGCCCGTCTACCTTACCTGTGTCTTCTGGATATCTTGCAGTGCAAGGCTCAAGTGCCCGTCTACCTTACCCGTGTCTTCTGGATATCTTGCAGTGCAAGGCTCAAGTGCCCGTCTACCTTACCCGTGTCTTCTGGATATCTTGCAGTGCAAGGCTCAAGTGCCCGTCTACCTTACCCGTCTTCTGGATATCTTGCAGTGCAAGGCTCAAGTGCCCGTCTACCTTACCCGTCTTCTGGATATCTTGCAGTGCAAGGCTCAAGTGCTGCTCTACCTGACCTATGTCTTCTCACAGCTGCGCGGGAGCTTAGATCACTGCCTTGCAGAGCCCCCAGGCCATACATTTGACCCATTTCCAGTTTGCCCCCTGCCTTTGAGGCCGTGCACGCAGCTGGAACAGAAGCCCATCCAGCGAGCGATGTTAGTGGAGCGATGTTACGGGAACTCTCCCGGGTGCACATCTGGATGCTGACACCTCTAGTATCTGCTGCCCATCCAAATGTAGCAGATTTTAGGGCAATGCAAATGAAACTACCGGTTGCATACAGAAATGAAGACAGGCCATAGCGGGGGGGCTAGGAATCCCTCCCTGCGGAGTATGTGTCTGAATCCAGGGGAAGAAATGAGTGAAGGGGAGGGGGGCATAGTTTATTGTAGTGAAGAAAAACAGAGAGGACATTCTAACACTGATTATTGACATAAGCAGCACCCGTCACCCCGGCCTTCCCCTCCGGCTATGAGTGACAGCCAGAACAAACGACTGCCCGGTTTAACTGGGGCCTTGTGTAGACAGATGTCTCAGGGAGAGATGGATTGTTAAAGGGGGGCAGAGCTGGCAGGAGGGGTGGAAGGAGAAGAGGAGCATGGTTGCAAGGTCACTCACTCATTATTTTGGCTTCAGGGGGGCCAACAGAGTAGGCGATAAGACGTGCACGCAGGCCTATGGTTGTAAATTTAGGGGCATCTTCCAAGCAAAATCTCCTTTGTTTTCTCTGGTTTTGATCGACTTTCTGATTCCAAAATCAAGCCTCGCTCATCTAGAGGGCCATTTCTGTTGTACAGGGTGTCTTTTGCTATCCAGACAGCCGGAGAGATGCCGTGACAGCTAAATTATTCATCCTGTTATTATTTATGTATTCAATTGGGTTTTCATAATAAAAATCCCTTGGAAGGGCTCTGGGCGCCCTGACAATTAATGGTAATTGTTATGAATAATAAACATCCAATTATATTTTTTGGTAATGAGAAAGCTTTTTCCAATTAGCAAAGCTGGACGGTGAACCAAAGCTGCAGCACGGCCCATTTAACACTCCCACGCACAAAGCAGCAGGCCGGCAACCTTCTCCTGCTAAATCCTCTCAGCTCGATCTTCCAGGCACCCTGCAAAAATCATTATCAGTTCCAGCCTGCTTTGGGCCCAGACTAACATAAAGAAGAGCATGGAAGAAAGAGAGAGACAGTTATGAGATCTATATTTGCATATAAATATATATGGAGACGTGCATGTCTGTCTGGGCATGCATGTGTTTGAAGACATCGTGAGATGGAGGATCTACCAACTTGCTTGGTGGTTTGTTGCAGTGGTGAGCTGCCCTCTCCATGACCAATTTATGGGCAATAGCACTTGTGCTGGAGTGGAAAGGGTTGTTTCTTGGAGAGGTAAGAAGCAAGTGTAAAAGGGACGAGTACTGATAAGGGAACAGAAGATTTCATTGGAAGTATAAAAATACAGGCTCTTACTCCTGGAGAGTAACCTCCATTGATACCGAGCGGCGAATGCAGCGACTCAGTTTATAGCAAGTTCATCTTTAGAAGTGGAGGCCAATAAATAGGTTCAGGTCACCAAGGTTATGATGGCTCATTGGCTAGGGACAGACATTACACACAAACTGGTATCAGTGATTGGAACCCAGTTCACAACAGAAGTTCAGTACATAAACTGCTTTCAAAATGATCAAAACCAGTTTAAGATCAACCTAGATGGACATAGTATCAGACTTAACTGGTTTAGGTTCAATCAGGTTATTGAACTTCTGTCCGAGTTCCCCAGGGAATATCTGGGGGAATTACCTTGTTGGGGGAACACCGACCACTTCAGTATAACAAGGATTTGCAGGTCTTTAGGGTTTGGATAAGGTTATACAGGGACTCACATCAAAGCTCCAGCGGGTTTGAAAATGCCACACTTGGTGCACAAAGAGCCAGCGAAAAAGCCACTGCATCAAAGCTGCGGTTAAACAGGACAGTCACCAAAGGTCAGCAGAGCACAAGGCCTGCACTGTGTTCATGTGAAAAGCACATTTCCTTGCAGTATTAATCCAAGAGCGGTAGCCAGGGGGGTGCTTGTTTATGAGTGTGAAACTTTTGCAAACAGAGCCAGGCTGCCAAGGGCAGATGAAAACCGTGTGATACACAGCAGGTGCTCTTCAGACCTGAATGAAGAAAGAATCAGCTGGGAGGGCATATTTCTTTCTCTCAACTTTGTGAACCAGTGGAAAATGAATAGCATTTTCTTGGCCGGAGCGGAAATAACCACCATGCAGATCACTGCACTGAAAGAGACTGAAAGTTCATCCAGCCCCAGATCTCATATCTAACTTGTGCCAGGAGTGGTTTCTTCAGACAGAGCTGTTTGAAAAACAGAACCTTGCTTTTCTAAGAAACCTTTTCCAAATGACTTTCTGTCCTGCATCTGAACAAGAAGTCAGAATATGGAGTCGGGGTAGGGGGAATGTGCAATGGGAAATTTTGAAAAGCTTTGAATTGGAGGAGAGGGAATGGAAAGGATGGACATTTTCAATCAAGGATGGACCTTTTTAGTCAAGACAAAATGATCATCTGTGTCAGAATTGCATATGCTGTCCAGACTGCCGCGTCAGCGTGGAAATGTCCTCATCTATTGAAATGTCAGTTTAAACTGATTTTTTTCCCAATTCCCTTGATTCCAAAACCCAAACGTGTTATCAGAATTAACATTTCCCTGTGGATTTACACGACATGAGGCTATTGCTCATTAAGAATAAGTTGTCTTCTGGCACTGTGGGGGCTTTAGGCTTGAAAATCAGAGAATGCTGGATTTGTTTGAATCAATAATGCTTGCAAAGTACTGCCTGAATTCAGTAGTTTTCTGCTGCTGCAGATAAAAATGATCTCATGGAACAGATTGCAGACTTCCAGCACCTCATGACGTGGAGGACTGCATCTGCAAAGAAGACTGCAAGCACCATGCATTATTGAATGAGATCAGGTGCTCGTTTTACTCAGAGAAGTCCAAGTTTGGGTAATTTGACTGTTTATATGTTTCCAGGGTGAAACAGCCAAAATTAAAAAAACCCCAGCCTGAATTGATTCAAACTTTGCAGATTGGTTTAATTTGCATAGATTGAACCAATTTGCAAGTGAACAGACGTTCACTTTTGATTCTGGAAATGCAGGCACATGCCTGCAGTGGCTCAGGCTGGAAGCCGGGGGGCGCTAGAGCAGCCCTCCCTTCCTTTCTGCAGCAGCTGCGAGGCTGGAGGCAAGCTGACCTGGGGGGGGGGGGGGGGCATGGCCAGGCCTTGGCACACCTCTGAGTGTGATTGAGGAGGGGTTTAAACCCCCACCCTGGCCTGCAAGGTCTCCAGCCAGGGTGTGCCTGGAGGGGGAGGGGGGAAGCAGCCCTTACTAGGTTTGTCCCCGCGGGTGGGGACATGGCTAGACAGTAGCCAGGGCAGTGCCTCAGGTGAAGGGGGGCAGGGAGGGAGATTACACTCCCCTGTCTCCTCTCTCTAGCACGGGCATGGAGGCCCCAGCTGGAGAGCAGCGAGCGGCAGGGAAAGCTGAGCAGACCCAAACTGGGGTCCCCATGCCCATTCCAGAAAGGGGAAACTGGGGAATGTAATCCCCCTCCCTGTCCCCCACTTCCCCTGAGGTGCTGCCCGGGCGGGCTCTGGCCATGCCCCCTCTGCTAGAGCAGCTAGGGGTGGGAAAAGCCAGGCAGACCTGGACTGGGCTCTCCTGTGAGTGGGAGCAGGGAGGCAGGCAGTTTAATCCCCCTGCCCCTCAAGCCTGCTGGCCCATGCCCCCACTCCCTCCACTCCAGCAGGGAAAAGTCTGGCAGCGTCTGGTCTGCCTCTGCCAGGAAGATAGGGCTGCGCCAGCCGGGTTTCCCACCTCCACCCCCTTGTCAGTCAGCTGTCAGTGCTCCAGCTAGGGAGCAGAGGGGCAGGGCTGCAAAGCATGCTGGGATGCTGGGGGACTCTGATTTAACTTGAACCAGGAAGGGGTTGGGTACAGAAGTTCAATAAACTGATTTGACCTAAATTAGTTAAGTCTGATACTACATCAGACCAGGTCTGATACTACAGTCAACCAGGTTTACCTTAAACCCATTTTGGCCATTTTGAAACCGGTTTATGTGCACTGAGCTTTTATTCTGTATACAGGTTTAAACCAGTTTCTAATCGTTTAAACCAGCTTGCGTGTAACTGCTGTCCCTAACCGAGGAGTCAAACAGAGTGATGGGAAAGTTTAAGAGGTCCATTTTCATCCTTGGATTGACACACCTGCATGTTTTCTGCAGTGGACCAGAACTTATATTACCCATATCATCCATCCCATGTCTGATGCCATTCTTTCATACATCCGTATTCGCTTAATGAGCTGCAACCCACTGCACTATTCCAAATAGCTTTGCTGCTGTCTCAAGCAGTCCAAACCAGTTTTAAATTGAAACAACTCATGTCTAGCAAGCAGGATTTTGGCACTAAAAAAAATGGATTTTTTTTTCATTTCAAAATTTCTGCTCTTAACACAACATTCACATGATCCTGGTTTGACATCTCAAAGGCAACTTAATTCTGTGGACCACGATACTGCCATCTGCAAACCAGAATGTGTTGCAGGCGGTGCTGTGCTCTTCCTGGAAATCAGGGCCTTTTAGGATGTCACGAGGCTTCTTAAAAACTCTAGACTTGGAATATTTAGTCTTATGTCTATATTTAGGGTACTAATTACATGACATTTCTGAAGGCCAGCAGAGATCATTATAGAATCATCTCATCTGACCTCCTGCATTGGCTGTAGAGCCTCTCCCAGTGGCCCCGGCATCAAGCCCAGGACTGAACTATAGCAGATGTATTAGCAAGCTGATTCCTTTAAAGCCTTCAGGTGACAGCAAATCCACTTTGTCCCTGTGCATGTCTGCTTCCGAGCGTTCAGCTCTTTTAATTACAGTGGGAGTGGCAAAGCACTCAGCCTTTAAAAAAATAATAATCTGAAAAAAAATAACTTTTATTTCTAAATGATGGGAGTGGGGGGAAAATACCCTGGAAGTTACCTTTACCTAGCATACAGAAAGAAGTCTTCCCTCTTTGCAACTCTCAGGGACTGTAAGGACACAATTAACACGGCATTCATCCCTGTCTACGGGAAATAAAATCCATGATGCATTTATTTTCTTCCTCTGATGAAATGGGATAAGCACCAGATGATTTTGCCCCGCTGACATCTGGCAGCGTGCCCCTGTTTACTGTAAACATGAGTCATAGCACGGAGAGTATTTTATGGCTTGCGGTTTTTATCCTGTCATACGCAGCAATTATGCAGTCTTTGCATGTCAATAACAATGTTTCGTTCTCGGAGAGCAACGGCATATTAAACCCAGCATCCTACGTGCTACTGTGCTAAGCTAAATGTTAGGGGAATATCCCAGATGAGTACTTAAGGCCTAGATTTATAAAACAAAAAATTAAAATAGCAGCAGTGATGTGTCATTTTTTGTCTCACTGATGAAGAATGAATGTGGGACCACGACCGATGAGCTCTGCATCTCTTAGCTGAAGTCACTAGAGGGAGCCTATGGGATCAGGGGGGAGGAGGATGGAAAAGCAGTATATACCCCTGTGAGTTTGAACCTTGATGTATTAAAGCACCCAGTTTGATTCCAACTGCACGGTGACGGCTGCCCAAATATTGGGCAGCTGAGCTCCACGTGAATGCTGCAGTGTTCCTGATTTCTCCTTGTTCCTATTGGCTTGTATTGCTGTCTTTGCCTATGTTTTGTTGTGCATGGAGCTCAGGACCATTAACTTGGAAAGTTTGCAAGACTGAATCTGGGAAAGGGACCATGGTTTGGTAAAATCCTGAGCATTTATGAGAGGGGATGCTTTCACTCAGTGTGCACATACAAGGGTGCAGTTGCCACCTCAGTTTGTTCACTGGTGGAATGGGCACAGTGGATTTACCTGCCTTGCCCTTACGTTTTAAGGCTTAAGACATTTGTAATCAATCCTCCACAATTCACTGCTGGACCAGGTCCTGAGATGAGGCCCATGGGCATTTCTCAGTTGACACTGTTGGTGAATATAAGTTGTTTTACATAGATTTGGTCCAGTAATCACTCGTGTGAGGGTTGATGGGATAAATGCGTTTGCAAGAAAACTTTGGAAACCTAGAGACAAAGTGAAGCTAAGTGTGACATGACTTTTCTGGGGGTGGGCAGAGGGAGTCTCCTACATTGTCATTCTGATTCCCGTCCTGTGCTATAAAAGCATTCCTGGATGAAACCATGTGTGATGTGAGGCTGGAAAAAGTATCCCATGCATTTGGTGGCAACAACCAACCCACTGAAAACCTGTTGTGTGTACTAAAATGGTTTTCATGTTGTTTTTTAAAATGTCCTTTTTTTGGCTTAAATTGGAGCTCTGTAAAATAATCATCAATAAAACTAAAATCCAGAGTACATATTGAAACTATATGTATGCAGATCTATTAGATAAAATCGGAACTATCTCAAGCTTCTGCCCAAACTTGAACCGAACCTTTCCCAGGGGTTAAAGAAAGTCCCTTCAATGTTTCATATATATGCAGGAGTATATCTGTACACACACGCCTACATATAGAGTCATCGAATCGTAGAAATGAGGGTTGGAAGGGACCTCAGGACTAGGGACAGACAATACACATAAACCAATTTGAATGGTCAGACACTGGTTTAAACCTGTAACAGGACAGGTGTTCAGTGCACATAAACCAGTTTGTGGCTGAAACCAGTTTGAGATAAACCTGGTTGAATGTAGTATCAGACTTAACTGATTTGACTCAAACTGATTTATGCAACGTCTGCCCCAGACCCCTTCCTGCTTTAAGATAAGCCGCACTCTCCCAACATCCCAGCATGTTCTCTGGGCTGGACAAGGCTCTCTGCTCCACAGTAGGGCTGGTCCCTCCCCTCTGGTCCCTGACCAGAGCTCCAGAGACTGCAGGCTGCTTCCCTCCTCCCCTCACCACTTCCTGCTAAGCAGGAATTCCCCCCTCCCCTCTGCCTTGCTGAGGAGGTGTCTGTGTATTAGCTAGCAGATCACATGCTGGCTAGGGCAGGTGCTGAATCAACAGGGAAAATCAACAAGTAGCTGGTAATGTTCCTCTGTTGTTTTCTAAATGGGGTGATAAACACTGTTATCAATTTCCTGCTTGGCTAATCAGAGCATCCTGCCAGGGTCTGGCCATGCCCCCGCTCAGCTCAGTGCTGTGGAAGGGATGGGAGGGCTGCTGTAGCGGCACCTGGCTTCTAGCCTGAGCCACTGCAGGCACGTGCCTGCATGTCTGGGATGTCTGTGCAGTTACAAACCAGTTCAGCCTAGCCAGATTAGACTAACCTGCAAAGAGCAAATCAATTCAGGCTTTTTGAATGTCTGTCCCTAGCCCAGGTGGTCACACCTAGTCCAACCCCCTACTCAAAGCAGGACCAGCCCCAACTAAATCATCCCATCCAGGGCTTTATGTAGCCGGGTTTTGAAAACCCCCAAGGATGGAGAGTCCACAACCTCTCTGGGTAACCTGTTCCAGTACTTTACTACCCTCCTAGTGAGAAAAGTCTTTCTATTATCCAACCTAAACTTCCCTTGCTGCAACTGGAGACCTTTGCTCCTTGTTCTGCCATCTGCCACCGCTGAGAACAGTCCAGGTCCATCCTCTTTGGGACCCCCTTCAAGGAGTTGAAGGCTGCTATTAAATGCCCCCTGAGACTAAATCAGCCCAGTTCCCTCAGCCTTTCCTCATAAGCAGGGATCCTTGTTTTCCTTGATAAAAAAATTGTAAATTTTCTGATAAAATTTACAAAATCTGTGATTAAAATAAAATACCTTTCACTCCCCCACCCCCAAACCACTGGCCATGCTGGTGCCCATCATTTCCCCCCTCCCCAACAGCCCCCTGGCCCTGCTGGTGCCCCCCCCCCCAAACCTGCTGGCCCTGCTCATGCTCTTCACCCCCCACAGCTCCCTCATCCCTGCTGGTGCATCTTTCCCCACACCCAAAGCCCTCTGCCACCCCCAGCCCTGCCAGAGGGGCCCCCCAGCTGTCAGCACTATGGGACCAGGGACCCAGATCCACAGCCCTCTGCCCCTGGCAGGAGGTGGTGACTGCTGCAGCGAAGCAGAGCAAAGCTCTGCCACTGCTTGCTGCCTGCAGCTTGCCTGCTGCGGGCTTGGGGTAGGGTCAGCTCCCTCCTGCTGTGTGCACTCCTGGGACACAGGAGGGAAATGTAACCCCCAGATTGTGTGTGAGGTGGGGGCAGGTGCAGGCTGCCCACTGCAGGCTCAGGCTCCCACTCTGCTCCCCTCCCCTCACCCTGCCCCCTGGACAAGTTGCCCATGGCTCCATCTCACTTCCCACCAGTGCCCTGCAGCCACACATTGTAGCCCCAGCCCCATGCACTGCTGGGCTGCGCAGCAACCCCAGTCTTGCCCAATTCCCTGCCTATGGGGGCCTCAATTCCCACCCCCCCAACATACCTGAGGGAGCTGCTTTCCAGGCTACCTGGTGGCCATAAAAGAGCTCTTTGCAAAACTGCAAAATCTGTGAGTTTCTCTGTTAAAATGAGTAATTCCCGTTTTGTTCCAGAAAAGAGGAAAAATTGCATTTTTCTCTGTTTTCCCATGGGAAATGGAAAACCTGGATCCCTGCTCATAAGTCATGTGCCCCAGCCCCCTCACCATTTTCATTGCCCCCAGATGGACTCTTTCCAATTTGTTCACATCCTTTTTGTAGTGGGGGGCCCAAACCTGAACACAGGCCTCCAGATGTGGCCTCACCAGTGCTGAAGAGAGGGGAATAATCACTTCCCTCGATCTGCTGGCAACACTCCTACTAATGCAGCCCAGTATTGTGTTAGCCTTGTTTGCAATGAGGGCACACTGTTGCCACATATTCAGATTATTGTCCACTGTAATCCCCAGGTCCTTTATGCATGTGTGTGCGTGTGCGCGCATTCACTCATGCAGTTCCTGGTTTATGTGAGGACAAGGAAATTGAACTCTTGAGCAATTAGTAGACAGATTGCACTCCTGCCATTCTTGGCTAAACCCAAACTGCAACTCATGAGGCTAGAAATCTCCTGGGAAAAGCAGAGCAATCACACCCTGGCATAATTTCTAGCTGATCCAGGAGCTTCAGATAAGCTGGCTACGAGGCAGCTAAGCAGCCAAACTTCTGTGTGCTTATCCAAACCAAGCCTTATGACATTTCCCCACCTTGACTGTACATGAATTTGCCTTTAGCAAAGGAGCTTCTTTTTTAGCAGATGAGCAAGAACGTACATGACAGCAAAATAAAACATGTCAGGCATTCAGATTTCCACACCTTCCTGGCAGGGGCCTTTTTTCTCTATTAGAAACTTGTCCTTTTTTTTTTTTTTCTTTCTTTCTTTTTAAACTTGTAATCCTCAACTAAGACACAGCCAAATCCAGGCCAACTAAGCAGGTAAAGGAAGCAGACACCTTTTGATCAAAAAAAGGATTTCCTCACCTTGTCAAAGCATCTTTTTGAGTGTGTAGACATTAGAATAATAGAAAATGAGGGAGGAAAGGGACCTCAGGAGATCACATCTCATCCAACTCCCTGCTCAAAGCAGGACCAGCCCCAACTCCATCATCCCAGCCAAAGCTTTGTTTAGCCAGGTCTTAAAAGCCTCCAATGATGGAGATGCTACAACCTCTGTGGGTAACCCATACCAGTGCTTTGCTACCCTCCTAGTGAGAAAATTTTTCCTAATATCTAACTTAAACTTCCCTTGCTGCAACTTGAGACCATTGCTCCTTGTTCTGTCACCTGCCACCACTGGAACCAGTCTAGCTCCAAAATGGTGGAATACCCCTTATCTCGGAAGAAACAGTCAGTAAATATTCAACCATCCACCTACCCTATGATTCTGCACAGGTTCATTTTTCGTGGGTTTATTTGCCATTCGTTTCCAAACATAGAAGGGAAACCTTACTTTAAAGATACCCAGGCACACTTCTGTGATTCCTGCAGAAAACGTTTGAGTCTTTACAAGCAATCCGTTGCAAAGTGGTAAAAAAAGAACTAATTTGACAAGCAACCGTAGATGCAGAGGGTATGTACAAATGTTCGTGGCACTTCGTTTAGGTTTAGGCAGCTTACTTGCTGTGATCCAAACCTAGGTGGGTATGGCATGTGCAGGTGTTCACCACCGCCAGGAGCAATGTTGGGGGTTGGCGGGGCTGGGAGGTCTGCAGGGGGTTTGGTGGGTCCATGCTGGGGGGTGGTTACCCAGTAGGGGAGGAGTTAGGGGGCTACAAATAGCCCAGTCTGGGTCAGAGAGATAGGAACAGCACAACCCTGGGGCTGGGGTGAGTGGCTGATTGGTTAACCCCTTTGTAGATTGGGTTAACCCTTTCTGGGATGAACTGAGACCAGAGAGCCATTTTTTGGCTGAGTTAAACCCTGAGAATGCCTGTGCGAGCGGGCGTTTAGATTGACCTAATCCTGGTTAGGTAGATCTACGTCTAACACTTGTACATACCCCAAAAATATTTCCTCTTTGGGCAAGACATGGTCAGCAGCACTGAAGATGCTCCATTGAGAGGCTGCACATTTTTACCTGGAAAGTCTCTTCTGAGGAAGCCTCTTTTTTCCTTTCGTGGAAATGCAAAGGATTTTTTTTCAGAGGAAATCCTAGAAATCAAATAATTTCTCACAAACGCACTGTTTCTTTGCCACTGTAGAATTTAAACTACAAACTGATTCTTTTTAAAGACTCCATCTAAAATTTAACTGAAAACCATTTATTTTTCAGTAAAATGTGCTGTTTCTAGTTTTTTGTAAAATCAGGCAATTTTGACTCGTGGTATTTTTTCTGTCAAAACGTTGATTTCAGCCAGGGAGCCATTTTTCCTCAAAAAATATGCTTTGATTAGAACCATTTCAGCCAGCTCAACTATTAAGGCTTCCAGCATAGAGGCTAATTAGTATTAACTGTGGCATGGACATATGTGCACCAGCTTATTCCATGGAATCCTTTGAACGGACATCAGATGAAACAAACTTTTGATCACTAACAACGTGACCTGTATTTGACCAAAGGACCTTGAATCAAAAGCCTCTATATCCCATGAGTCATCCCGTTCTACATATATTTACCTTTTTATCACAACAGACTGAGACAGTTTTGAGCAAGTGAGAAACACAGCTGGCAGAATGTGATGAAACACATAATCATAATATTTTGGGAGCATGTTTCTAGGATTGCATTTCCAAGATTATCAAAAGTGATACATTATAGTATAATTGCACCATTTTTGTTAGATAAAAGCATATGGACCCAGAGCCATTAGGAGACATCAATAGCAAGTGTTTTAAAAGAAGAGTTACAGGGGAGGATAAGCAACATCCTAATGTTATTCTGGCTCTTAGTTTTTTTGCACTGAGGTTTTTTATGATCTCCTTTAGGACGGTACTACTACTGGAAAACGGTAGTAAAAATTCACGCCTAGGACTGGTTGAAATTTTCCATCAAAGAAAAAGTTCTGATGGAAAACTAGGGGTTTGACTCCCCCCATCCTAACTCCCTCCCAAAAAGCATCTGCTTTCCTCAAACTTTTCCTCTCCAAAATTTTGGCCAAAAAGAAAAATAACAATAAAATCCTTACACATCCATGGAAATTTCACCTCTGACTTCAATGGAAGCAGCATTAGGTCAACACAGAGCCATTCCATAAATCCCATCCATAATATTTTTAGCCCAATTTCCAGACCAAAGAAGGGCAGGTGCATATGTTTAAGCTACCTGAAATTTTGCAGGCTCATCCTAAACAAAAATAATCCATGAAATATGCAACTTTTGTTATCATTCCTAAGAGAAATATCTGAAAAACTTAACTGCCTGCCTGCAGATGTTAGTTGTTGATATACAATAGCTGTATAGTGATTTACCTGGTTATTTTCTAGCCTTTTCTTGATCTACTATTACTTTAAAATCCTTCATTGATACCTATATATACCTCTAGATATTCAATTTATTCTGGTTTTGGTTCAGCTATTTCATTGGTTTATGAATGATAGAAGAATTTTGGGGTTTTGGCAAGCTGCCCCTCCCTCCCCCCCATTATAGAGTCAATTATTTTCAGAAGTTAAATGCCCAGATACATTCATGGAGAATAAATGAGCACAAAATTACTAGAGGTGTGCAAAGCCGGCGCCATTCGATTTGGATTCAGATTCGGCCTGAGTCAGGGACGATGATTTGATTAGTTGATTTGGATCACTGTCCCTGATTCAATTTGGCTGAATCCAAATCTGAAAAGTCGATGCTGATTTGGAGAATCAGTGATTTGGACATAGACACAGCTTCAATGGTTTATGGAAGCTTCAACGGACATAGACATAGCTTTAAAAGTTTTTTTCTACATACCTCAAAGTACCAGTGCAACTCATGGAAGCTGTGATGTTGGGGCGCATGGAGCATCCCACAGGAGTGCGAGGGTGCCCTCCATGTGCTCAGCAGCGAATCCAGAAGTGGACCAAAAGGTCCACTTCTGGGTCTGCTAGGGAGTATTCTGGGGGGCTCCCACGTGACCTCCTGGCTCAGAGATTGGCTGGGGGGGACCCTGGGTGCCCCCCAGACCCAGGAGACACCAGTCACCAAGCCAGGGAGGGGGCCCCGAGGAGGCCCCCGCACACTCCCTGGCGGACCCAGAAGTGGACCAGAAGTGCTTCTGGTCCACTTCTGGGTTTGCCGCTGAGCACTTGCCCACTCCCCCCCACCGCACTCCTGTGGGACGTTCCATGCACCCCAACATCACAGCATTCACGAGCCGTACTGGTACCTTGAGGTATGTATAAAAAACATTTAAAGCTGTGTCTATGTCCAAATCTCCGAATCTTTCCGAATCTCTCCGAATCGATTTTGAGGGTTCCGATTCAATTCGGAGAGATTAAAGGGTCCTCTGATTCAATTCGGATTTGGAGATTCGGCCACTGAATCGGGCTGAATCTCCGCCATATCAAATCAGGGACCGAAGTTTCACAGAGCCCTAAAAAATACACCTGGAACTGTGTAGGGAGGAGGGTCATCTGTGCGTTTGCACACATGTGTACATGAGTGTTTGCCCACTGACCCATGTAGTTACAGTCTCAATGACACTTTTGCATATGTGTTTTTATGTATGGGATTCAGGCCTCCTTTTGGAAACTGAGGCCAGCCGTAGATCTGCCTGCCCGTCACTTAAGGTCCATTGAAGGCAGCTATAGTTTTAGTGCAGAAAGAGTTTCCATAGTTGCCCCTTGTGGTAACAGTAGTTCTTTCAGCGTACAACGTGAACAGCACTGATGATTTCCCAGGTACTCATTCAGTATGGGTGAGAAAGGCCTAATCGAAATGCTTCTCAGATGTTGCTGGCTGAAAGTCAGAAGGATCTATTTTTACTCCACTCGCGTTTGCACACAGGCATCTGTACATGGCTTTCTGTTGTTCCTGGAGTCTTTCAAGCATATGGTAAATAGAGTTTCAATGGGTTGGAACCTATTGCTTCAGGAAATGTTGTTACAAATTGTTTTTCCACTGCAGCACATTGAGGATTTTTCATGCCACCTCCAGCGTATGTTCTGAAATTCAAGTGGCCAGCAGGGAGAGGAGTGGCCAGGAAGGTTTTAGGCGATATGAAACCCAGCAGACTCTCAGAAAAAGTTGCAAAGGCAAAACATATCGGGACTTAGAAAAACAACAACATTGCTCCTTTACAAGGGCCGTTACTCAGAATTCAGCAAAACCATGTTTCTCTAACTAACTAGATTAGTTTACTTCTTGTGGTATATAAAGAAATAAAAATTACTTAGATTGCAATAAGCCATGTTTGTCTAACTAAATAGATTAGCTTACATCTTGCGGCAGGGGGAAGAAAACCCAACTTAAAAGAAGTCTGATATTTATTTTAGTCCCATTGGTTGGCTGGGTTTCTGATGCCTAGGTTCTTTAATGGTAATCTTTGGCTATGGTTGTCTTCAGAGGCCCTTCACATTGGAGCCTATCTGTTTCCCAGAAACCTGTGCATAGACGTTGCCTGTACATATATGTGGATGGTGTATGGCTTTGCTTTTTGGTAATAATCTTTTCTCTTGTAGCTACTCACCCTTTCACATTCTTCTTGAACCTGGGTCTTTTTGATGGCAGCCAAAGGCATCTGATCCTTTGAAACCAAACCTTTTTATTTCTCTAAGCCAAGTCTCTCTCAACCAAATTCTGTCTTTTCTTCAGACCTATATGGCTTTGCTTTGGGGACCTCAGTCACACAGAGGAGTCTTTCTACATAAAGATTTCAACCAAGTGGTAGACCGGTTCCTTAGCTGGTAGAAATGGGCCAGTGCAGTATAGATGTCGGTACTTTCCACCCCTCATTTATACCAGTTGGAAGATTTCACTCAGGAAATTAAGCTCTATACCCAACATAACATAATGTCAGGTGTGGAAGTCACATAGAGTTCACATGGAAAAGAGGACCAGTTATATTTCAGATGCGAATCATTCTTGCATGAAGCTTGAATAGAAAAAAATACTTAGTTTTATTGGAAAAGCTTGAGTCCATAAGGTTGGGCTGAGTTCATCTTCCTACTGACCTCAGGTATCTAACTTTGACTTAAATATTTTGGGAATGGTTTATATATTACAGATTATATATTACTTGGCTTTTCTCCCCTGACACACTGTGTGCTTTCGATGAGGTCTTGCGTCTTTTCTTAGCCAGGTTTGGTTAAAAGAGCAAAGAAATCAAAGGGCTTTACAGGGTTGCAAAATGGCTCAGTTAAGAGACTATCCATTAACTGAGCACTGCAGAGATCCTTGAGTCTTTGTCTGAAGCAGCTGGTCCTGATCATTGCTGGCGATGAGAAACTGGGCCCATAAGAAGCAATGTTTTGTTGTAATATGGGATTTCCTATGTTCCTATGGATAAAGGAGTCATTCAACAACTAAGCTGAATGCTTGAGAGTCATGTCCATCCAGCGTAGAATAAAGGCACCTCTGACATGTTCTTCATTGTTTCCTGAAACGGCATCTTTCAGGGATTAGCTTCAGATAGTTGAGATATGTACTGCACATCAGTTGAGCCATATAAACTGATTTAGGTTGAACCCAGACAATGCAGACCTGGGGAAGGGCTAGTGGAGGAACTCATTCATGAAAACCAGAAGAACGGGTACTCAAAATGTTCCGGAAATGAAGAGCAGACTCAATAAACCTGGAGCAGCAAGACGGCTCCCTGGGGATGAAATCATAATTAAACAAATGGAAGACTACATCTACCTTGAATGCCTGCTAGAGTCAAATAGGAAGCAGATGGAAGGCGTTTAGAAGAAATTCAGGCTGGTGGAATTGCATTCAGGCAGATAAAAGACATTGCTGAGAAATATCTTTCACTTAATGCAGGGAGGAAGTCTTGGAACTCACGCTGGCTTCAAGTGATGACATGAGGTTCAAGTAGCATGGTCCTCTTCTAAGAAAATAGCACAAACCCTTGTCACCACCCCCAACGAAACATGAAGAAGGCAGTGGCAGTGTTGAGTCTGATCCGTGCAATGGAAAACAGAGCCAAATGTATCTGATGACAGCAAATGAACCTATCATTTCTTTTAAAGAGAGGAATAGCAAGCAATGGCCAGAGCATGTTGCCTCTGAAGGATTTGTCCTTACACTAGATAGAAACATGGGCTCAAATTCTTCCCCCGTTTAACACCATTCAAGCCAGCAAAATTACTTGAAAGAAGAGTTTGGCTTATGTGTGCTCATATCCCTGCTTCCTGGTGCGAAACGATCCTTAATAAACTTATACTGGTAAAGCAATGAAATAAAATCACATTGTACAAAACCAGTGAAACCAAATTGCTTGTTATTTCCCCACATCGCTTCTACAGCAAAGACTGTGAAAGTTCATGGGCACATATTTGTTAAAAGTTAAAACTTCACAGGTTTTTTGTATGCTTTTTTAAATTCATTTTTCTAGTAATGCTCAAGAAGATGGCAGGCATACGTTCCTGGCAAGAGTATTTATTAATGTAGTAAAATTTAAGTGACTGCTGCAAAGTGTTCACGGGAAGCAAATTTCAGATTTGTAGATGCAAATATTTAGCATTCGAAATCTGATACAAGAGTTATATTCATCCAGTCAGGGAACACAAGCCAGGCATGTGACCCACTCATATATATCGAGTCAAAACTTGAATTTTAAATACAGAAAAGTCACAACAAACTGCTTGTAGACAAGCCAAAACCCAACAATTACTTGCAAGAGCTATCAAGTATATTATTTTAAATAAATAAAAGATGATCACAATCTAACTTGTGAACAACTCTTAAGAGAACAAGAAGGGAAATTAAGCACGAGAAAATTGCACGTTGGGAATTATTCTTTTGGCTCCATTTGAAATGGTGATAGACGCCTTCCAAATACTACGGGGAGAGCTCTTCTAGTATTTCTGCCCCCTTCCAGAAGCATTTAGTGCTGTAAATCCCACGAGAAAACTGTTGCTTCTGAACTGCATAGCTAGATCATGCCTATAATCTGCATATACATTCAGACATTTGAAGTGCTTGGGGAAAGCAGATTTCGGGTCTGACCCGTTTGAGGGTCGCCACTGCAAAGTCGTTTGCCAAATTCGTGTCTTGAGCTAAATGCAATCATTAATGGGCACAAAAGTTTAGCAACGTCTGGTGAAGGCGAAACATGAGTAAATGTAGTATCTCAGGATGGGGCCGTAGAGAATTGTAATCAAATAATGGCAACCCCACTTAACTCCTGGAGATCAGGAGAATCCTTGCATTGATTTGACCTTTGGCTTTTTAAAAGGGCAGTAGTTTCTTGTGTTCCCAGTGGGCTTTTCAGCAATGGTAATTGGTTTCTCCCCTAACACAGAGCCCGGTACTCCAAGTCTCTCCCCTGTCTCGTTGCAAAAACTTGCTAAATATCAGGGTCTTTTAAGGTGCATTCTTTGCATGTGTGCGTGTTACACATGTGTTTAATTCACATACTTTCTACTGGAGGGGATGTGAAAGTGTGAGTTTAGAATTTGAAACAGAACCATTTGGGGTTATAAAAATTTAGCTTGGCTCAGAAAGCCCGTGTGTAAGCAGAGGCTTAATTGACTTCTGCTGCCTGTGATGGGCCTCTGCCAGTCATTCAGGCTGGATCGGCTGGCTGTCACGTAATCTCGGCATTGGGAGATTTAGAGCCCTCACTCAGGCCTTTATTTTGATCAACCCAAAGGGACACCTGAGGACCTGCCATCAAATATTCAGGCTCACTTGGGAAATCCTCTGTGAGAAAGCCATTCACCTGAGCAGCCTTCTGGCTCCATGGCTGCTGTTTAATTTGCAGCTCTGGAACAGCCCAAGACACTGGATCCTTTCAGTATCATGTCTCACAATCTCCTTTTCAAACCATGAAATACACCCTCTGCTGCCATAATAGAGCTTCCTAAAGAGCAACACTTGTGAAAGGCAAACCACTGTAGGCGGAAACCTGGATCCGACAACCGCACATCTGTATAAGCAGCAAAAGGAACTCGGCACAAAAGCCTCCATCTCAGCAAATGTGCCCGGTTCAAATGGACAGCTTTTGTGTCGAGGGAGCACCGTGTACTCCAACGCTGCTTACTGCTGTTTTTCCTCCTGCCTTTCACTCCTGTTGGGTGTTCGCTGATCCTTTGGGGGAGGCATTGCCAGTGGCAAGCTGTCAAACCGCTGCACGCTGGAAAAATATTGGAAAAAGGAATTTCAAGCAAAGTTTTTGATGCCCTAAATTTCAGCGGAGGCACGTATCTGAAGGGGGCATCTCCAAATATATCGCTTACACTGAAAGATGATGTTACTTGAGGTTAAAACCGAGGCGTTTGTGGCAAGTCAGTGATTTGGCCCACTAACTGCGTGTATTGGGATATTGAAGGAAATTCAGTCTGGCCTTGCAGTGTCTGCATGCCTTTCAATTATTCAGGGAATGCAAGTGGAGTGCCTAGTGGCCCTTTCTAGTGTCTCAGCCTAAAAAAAGCCTGGTAATAGCTTTGGCTACGTGTTTACTGGCTTCGTCGACACTGGTTTTATCTTGGTATAACTAGCATGCTGTATTTAGTGCTCTGAAAATAGTGGAGGCAAGATACTGGAGTGTTACTGTAAGGTAAATATGCAGACAAGGGTCTTTGGGTGAATCCGATATCTTTTATTAGACCAAGTAAAATAGTTGGAAAATTTCTATTTTGCAAGCTTTCAGGTACAAACCCCCCTCTTCAGGCAGAGGAAGCGTCTGCCGTTGTTTTGTGCTCCTCTTGGATGCGATAGACCAACACGGCTACAGCCAACACCGCTGACCCCCAAAAAACAAAACAATGTTTTAAAATTTCTTGTGAGTTCTTTTGTGTTTGAACTAGGGGGTCATTATATGTTGCTTCAGTGATTAAGTTGCTTCAGTGATTAAGTTGCTTGTTGCAATTAATTAATTAAGTTGCAATGTTGCTTCAGTGATTAAGTCATTTCTGTCCTGAATTGAATACCTGAGATATCAGACAAATGTCTGAGATAGTGGAATGAGATTTTTAAACATAACAAGGGACTCGGCTCACAGAATCAATGAGAATTTGGAGGTTAAATTCCATAGCAGGCTTTGAATAATTCACAAATAGGTTTGGATTTCCCTGCAGCTTATTATGCCTCTGTACGGGATGGAGCATAACTTTGCTTTGCTTCAGTTGGGAAACAGCGCTGTGATATAGAGACATCCAAAATGAAAGAAGCAGAGGTGAAATGGAGAGTCCAAATACTTGGAGCTGCAAGGGAGACAGGTAGCGTTCTTCACTTCATGTCCAGTGCTGCCCATAGTGACAAGACAACCAGGAATTTTGTGCTGGACTTGGGCTTTTTGGGAGGCCTAGACCAGCTAAATGTTGTTAACGGGTCACAATTAACTTTTACATAAGACCTACTATTTGTATGTGTGTAGTGAACTCTGATAGGGCTCTGCTAATCTTGCTGGAACTAGAGAAACATCATTGAAAGCAATCGTGATGCTAAATTTACCAACTGCAGAGAGGTGTGTGGGAAACAGGTAGGAACGAGCAACTTAAGAACTTGTCCCAGAGTACAATATTCAGTGGGAAATGCTATCCATATAGGGATTCAGCGCTGACTTACGAAGCACAGCGTTCCTCACTGAGAACCTTAATTTCAGGTTAAGTTTGTGCAACCCTAAGATAAATTTGAAGCCTGCTTCAGGCGGCTTTTAAGTGAACTTGAGCTGAGCTGAGCTTGGAACGAGGTTATGGATCCAACTGGAAACCATGCAAATGAAGGTGGTTTCAGGGGCTAGAGATGGACCTGAAGAATGCATGGGCTGAGATAAGCCACTGGAAAAGTAAGGCTGGAAGGGATCTCATGAAGTCACCTGGTCTAACCCCCTGCTCAGGGTAGGATCATCCTTGTCTAAATCATCCTAGACTAATTTTTGTCTAACCTTCCCTTAAAGACTTCCAAGGATGGAGAGTCTGTGGTCTCTGTGGATAAATTGTTCCAATGCTTAATCACCCTCATAACAAGAAAGTTTTTCCTAATATCTGACCTAAATTTCCTTTGCTGCAATTGGAAATCATTGCTCCAAGAATGATGAGGAACAGGACAGCTACATTCAAATATTCTGCATATTTAGCAACAGACCTCACGCAATAGTTTTAATTTTAACAACTATACTTATACATATTTTCACAGTCTTTTTCATTGAAGTGATCAGGGACAAAAACAAACATACAGTATTGATTTTATAGCATTTTATTTTATTTCACTGCTTGACCAATCTAAGTTTATTAAGAGCACTGTTTCACACCGAGAAGCTGAGAACACATCAGCCAAACTCCTTCCCATGCAGTAGATCCTGATGTCTATGGGGAGGCTCAGAGGGAACTGGTCCTAGAGTCAGGCTACTTCATAACTGAATTGCAAGGTTTCTTCTCTGAAAGTGTTTATGCAGAGACAGAATGCAGGACTAGACAGATCACTAGTCTAATTCAGCATGTTCCTATAAAGGTATATGACACTTGATATACTACCATCCATGGTACTTTATTCTCTTTTTACCATGGTCACATATGATTGCCCATGGAGTATGCAGTCTAGGGCGATGAGGATGACGGCAGGTTTGAAATGATAAGGAATGGCTTGGGGGTAACTTTATTGACAAAAAGAAAAGATTAGAAATGTCGAGGCCCACGTTGGCGTCATTGAAAGCTTATCTTGGCTATCAATAGCAGAATACAGGCCTTAGGCATTCCTATGAGGCAGATACAGATGACTCAAACCAGCAGCAGGCTTAGAAAATAAAGTACCTGCTAAAACCCTGGGAAGATAGGAGAGAATAGGCTGAAGAATTTGACTCATGAGGTATAGAAACATATGGAACACATTATGTGCAGGATGGCAATCAAAGTAAAGAATATGGCTAAGTTCAAGGGACACCTCCATTTCTCATTGGGGGAGAGGCCTGGTGAAAAGAGCAAGATTAAGGAAAGAGCAGGATTAAGAAGATTGCTGGGTAGTAGCAGGAGGATTGAGCTGGTTGCCCTTTTCTTGTTCCTAAAATTTCTACCGTCCTCATGAGAGGAAGAGAAAATAAACTCTGGAATGGTAATGCAGAGGGTTACACAATCAATGTCAAGGTCTACTGACCTTGCTGCTAATGGTTTACGGGCAGCAAGCAGTGTCCTCCGCTGAATTGCAGCCCAGTGCTTTATGATATGTTACCAAACAGTGGCCAAATGACCACATCCGAATACCTAGAAACTTATTTCAAAGTTTTATTTAATGGGTCAGGATTGGAGTAGGTTTGACATGGCTTGCATCTCACTCGGTGGATTACTGTAGAGTGAAGAAGGGGTACATAGAACTGCAGGAGACACGTAGTAGACCGTGTTTTTATAAGGTGCTGCCTCATTTTTCCCTCAAAATGGGTTTTATCAGTGACCCATAGTGAACTCCAGCCCTAGTAAAGCAGTAGGAAAGATCTCTGCTGTTTTATTGTACTATAAGCTACAACAAAGCATATAGCCTTAAGTTCTGTCTCCAAGTTGCAGTGTGAACAACCAGCCGAGGGACTTTTTGGTGAATAGGAAAGGGTCCTGTCTACAGGCAGTGGTAGAGCCAAGCTGCTTTCACCTGTTATTAGTTCTCAGCATGGGCCTCGATATTTCCCATCTTTGTCCATAAAGTTACCCCCAAGTGCGTTATATCAGTGCAGAGGTAGGAGGGTAGTTTTTGAGTCCAGCTCTCTGCAAACTCACTGCAGTCCTCAGAGTGCAAGGAGGATCTGTATAGTTGGATAGTGGGGTAGTCTTTGAATTGTTTTTTAGGGGTGGTAAGCAAGTGACTTCTCAATGGACCCAATTCACAGCCATGAATCCAAAGGAAATTCTTCTCGTAGGGTCTGGATCAAGCCTCAGGAAGAGATGTGACTCATCCACACAAGGGTCAGAAGTTACACATAAACCTGCTTAAGTGATTAGAAACAGGTTTAAACCTGCAACAGAACAGAAGCAGAGTGCACATAAACTGGTTTCAAAATGGCCCAAACTGGTTTAAGATGAACCTGGTTGAATGTAGTATCAGACTTTTGATTTGGGTCAAACCGGTTTATAGAATTTCTGTCCCAGACTGGTTCAAGTTAAATCGGAGTCCCCCAGCATCCCAGCATGCTTTGAAAACCTGGGCTGGGCTGTGCTGTCTGCTACAGAGAGCAGGGCTGGCCCCACCCCTCCTCCCTAGCTGGAGCAGTTGTGGCTGGCTCACTGGCCTCACTGGCTGGCTCACTGATGCCACCCCCCCTCCCCAAACCCTGGCTGGGGTCTGGGGCCAGGGAGGGGGGTGGGTGGGGTTAAACTTCCCTTCCCCTGAGTATGGAGCTGTCCCGCCTTGGCTTACTTATTGCTGGCTAAGACTGTGGACTACAAATCCCAGAGGCACCTGGAAGCAGGAAGAGGAAGTGATGAGCAACCCTACAGAGTCCCGTTGCTTTGATTTTGGACTGCAAATCCCAGAGATCCCAGGGGCAGCAGGAAGAGGAAGAGAAAGCACAGCTAATGCTGGCTACCTGCCAGAGAGCCATGCTTTAGCACCCCCTGGCTTTCAGATTGAGCCCCTGCAGGCATGTAGCTGCATTACTTGAATCAAAAGTGAATGTCTGTTCATTTGCTTATTGATTCAGTCTTTGGAGCTTAGACTAACCTGCAAAAACTGAATCAATTCAGCCTTGGGCTTTTTGACTGTCTGTATTTAGCCAGAAGGTGCAGAGCCTAGTCATTTCTGTAGTCATTAGCAGCTTCACGTCTTGACTGCTTTCAGCTGTACACAGAGGCATAGCAAGCTGTTTCAGAGCTGGGGGTAGAGGTGGCAGGGGAGGGTATGGTGACAGGGAACAGAGGGTGAGCAGAGTCTTACCTGCCAGGGCTCTCCTCACTCAGGCAGCAGCTCCTACTGTCCTCTAGCAGTGTAGACTCAGGCTGCTGCATCTGGGAGACAGGTAGCAGTGCTGGCTCCCCAGGGACCACTCCTGGTGCTCCATTTATACCTCCACCTCCTGGGTGCAAGCCTGGGCTGTGCAGGTCCTAACCTATCAGACCAAAGGCTCCTGGGGGGTGGGGGCATATTGGTACCTCCATTAAGTCTGCACCTGAGGCTAGTGCCCTGCTTGGCTCCCCAAATCACACTACTGATTGTACAGACTGATACGAGGAAGAGCTATTGATCTGTGCACTGTGCCATTCCACCATACAAGCAGCCAGACGTCACGGTGAGGAAGGATTTGCTTATCATTATCATTAAGAAACATTTACCGTGTGATGTTTCCAGCACGATTTGCTACATTGACCCACTTTTTGTATAGCTCAAATGTAACGGAAGAAACAGATAATATTGAAAGTCATGATCAACACAGAGGGAAACTTGACCCCGGGAGCAACACTGGCAGGCAGTCCTTGGTTTAAGGAACGTTTCTGAAGTGTGGCTGAAATTTCCAGTGGAATTTTGTTTGACTTTTCATTAATGATCCATCATCCATTTTGCTATGTCCTTGGAGAGTGGTTAAACACATCCCAGCTGAAAATGCAGAGGTAAATGGGGAGTAGGCTTAGATTCAGAAAAGGGCTTAAGAGCATGCTTGACCTCATCCATCATGAGGCTGCTTTGTCCACTGGTTAGGGTGAGAATCCTGGACTTAGGAGAGAGGCATTGGTGATGTGTAGGGAGTGCACATGGGTGCATGTGCACCCCCTGAGATTGGCAGTGCACCCTCTGAGATTGGCCGCTGATGATGCTGCGGGTGCCTGAGGGTGGTCACCGCTTGCCACCCCCGAATTGTTCATGGAGAAAGAGTTCAGTTCTCCGCTGGTTACAGGCTTCTCAAGTAAATCTTAGCCATTCTATGCCTCTGCTGATTTTACATCCATCCCTGCCTGACAAAGCACTTAAGCAAATGCTTAAGTCCCACCAAAGTCAGTGCTGGAGAGTGGCAGAATATTTACAGTTCTGACGTCTTCCTGGAGGTTTATATAGAGACAGATCAATGGACACTGAATTCTTTGTGGCTTTTTGCTATTGATTTAAAAGAGGGATGGGGAAATGAAACAGTAGGAGATACATGAAACATGACTCTGTTCCAAACTCACAAATGTACCAGTGAAGATGCTCTGGGGCGGGGGGGGAGGGGCGGGGAGCATCTACAATCAGGTTTGAGATGTCAGTCTCCAGATGCACTGATAGTGGCTGCTGGGAATGTCCCTGAAGCAGCCTCACTGGTGCATTTCTGAGCACAGAGCATGGAATCAGGAGCAGGCAGGTGAGGGGTGCTCGGGAATGGCATGGCCAAGCCTCACTACTGCGGTAGTGTGGCCAAGCCCTCCCAGTGGGGTTTTTCAGTGACCATCTGGTTTCACTGGGGCCTGCCAGCAGTGCTCTATTTTGGCACATGGGGCACTACTAATAGCAGTCATTCTATATAGCTAGAGTTACCATATTTCCAGTTTCAATAAAGAGGACAGCTGTCCGGGTGTGTGTGTGGGGGGGTGATATGATTGTGGGGGGACAGTGATATGGCCAGGCTGTGCTGCTGCCCCTCACTCCCACGCCACAGCCCCCCAGTCCTGCTGCTGCCCCTTACTCCCAACCCACAGTACTACACCCCCCAGACCATTACTGGTGCCCCTCACTCCCAACCCGCAGCCCCCACCCCCCACATCCCTGCTGACGCCCCTCCATCCCAACTCTCATCCCCCTGGCACTGCTTGTTCCTTGTTTCCTGACCCACAGTTCCTCACCCCCTTGGTACCCCTCACTCCCAAACCACAGCCCCTCCCAGCCCTCCTGATGGCCCTCACTCATGGTTCCCAGCCCCTTACAGCCCCCAGCCCTGCTGGTGCCCCTCACTCCTGACCCACAGCCTCCTGCTTCCCCCCAGTCCTGCAAGCATCTCTCAGCTGCCCTGCTCCCACTCCCTTACCCCACTGGAGGACCAGGCACCTCCTCCGCCCTGCTGCACCTCACCCTGCTGCAGTCCAGTGCCAGGGAAAACTTCAGTGCTGATCAGAACAAAAGCCCAAATCTCAGACATATGTTAATATTTAAAAAAAAACCCAACATCTAGACAAAGATGGGAGGACCCAAAAAGAGGACATGTCTGGGAAAACCTGGACGTAGGATCACCCTATATATAACATCTTGCACAGTGAGCTCTTGATCTCATCTTGGCTGCTAGTTACTGGTATGACAACAACAAGACTACAGCAGCTTGGACAAAGGAGACTGACTCCAAATGCGATCGATTGGGATCTTACCCAAGACTCCCAGATCTTGGTTAGAGGTTTTAGACTAGCATAAACATAATTTTAAAAAGAATAACTAAGAAGCTTCTGCTAAGCAGCTGGGTGGATCTAGGAGGATAATCCTTTGACCTTTTTCTGGTTTTCCCCATCTCGTTTGATATAATCAATGAGTTTTTAGGCCATGCCCATTGGGAGACTCTATCCTAGCATTCCTGAGGCATTCTGAATGAATCTTGAGCAGCAAACAACAGTTCCATTAAACAAGAAAAAGAAAAAGGAAGGACCTTTATCTGTCTTTAATACAGTAAGTGTTTCCTTAGGCGTTACAGCAGAGATTGTTTTCCTCTTAGGGTGACCGGCAGACGTGGAGGAGATAATGACATACCTTTTTATTGGATGTTACAAACTACATGCAGAGGAAGGCTAGTTCAAAGTACAAGTCAGTGGGCTTCTATAAATTGCTTCTGACATTCCAGCCAAAGACCTTCCCCTTCCCGCAAAATGCTGCTACTTTTTGTAGGGGGTAAAGGGCTAGTAGTAAAGATATAAGGTTTCCACTTCAGTCAATACTTTGATGTTCAAAGCTGTTTAATATTCATTAAAACCACTCTTCAGATGTAATTGCAAGAATTACACTTCCCCTTTTTATTATTGTCTGTAAATGTTATGGGACAGGCAGTTAAAATCTGAGGCTTTCTGATGAGGAAGAGATGTCAAGCATATAGTGCTCATTAAGAGTACACACCTTCTCCCTGTCTCCTTTTGCCTTTCTTTTCTATCTCTTCTTTTGGAGGGATGGTATCAGACTTGGGGACTGTCTGCTCCCACTTAAAATGGCTCCAATGTTTTCTGACAAATGCATTATTTGCTGAAAAACCTGGTATCCGATTGGCTGCAACTATTCACCAATCTTTGCAGAGTTCAGCAAATAGTTCACTGCAAAGAAAAGGAAATACACCCCCCTCAAAAAAAATAACCCATCAAAGTGTTTCATTTAGGCATTTTTAATAAGGAATATTTTGATTTGATATTTTGAAATGTGCCTAATATCTATCTATCTATCTATCTATCTATCTATCTATCTATCTATCTATCTATCTATAGGAATCATAGGGCCAGAAAGCTCTTCAAGGGTCAGCTGGTGCAACCGCCACAAGAAGCATTTCATTTGGTGTTGGAAAAACACATTGGTTAATCCAGTTTTAATTTGTTCTAATGATTAATACGACACAATCATGCTTACTACAATCTAACTAAACCATGTGCTAAATGGCCTGTGTAACAAGGCCTTTAGGATCAGACACTCAGGAGCTAGAAATTCATGATGGTTTTACTTTTAATAGTGTAGGCAACTGGTGGGGAGGCATGTGCCCCCCCTGACAGAGCTGTCTTCACCGCTGACACTGGTGGCAGCTTCTGCGGGTCTTCACCAGTCCCGTCCCTGCCATTGACGCTGCTGGCGGCTTTTGCGGGTGGCCCCCCAGACTCAGGAGGCACCCATTACTCATGCCCAGATGCATCTTGTTGCTCACAACCTCCAGCCCAGTTTTTGTTCTCAAATGGCATAGGGCAGTCCCTCTAAATAGAGCAAAAGGGTCCATGCATATGTCTGCAGATACAGCTACCACCTGTATTGCCTTGCAGTCCCTCCATTTGAATCACATGATTCTTCCAGCCACTCAGTGTAAAGTACCACCTCACTTCTGCAGGTCTTGGAGAAGCCCTGATATTCAGTACAGCAGAAGGCCATTAGGAAAGCACTCAGAGAAATGTTCATTATGAACAAAAACTTCCTTGTCAAAATCACCATATCTCATGAGGCAGACAAGGTTCTTTGGGTAAATCCGATAACTTATTTAGTGAAATAATCCATATTTCTTGAATACTACAAGGATAGACCTCAAGGGTAACACTGATTCTTTGCTCCCTGTGGTTGCGAGTTAATTCAGAACCATTAACCGCTGCTTTTTAAAGCTCCTGCTGGCACACGTATTGGTTTCTACCTCTTTTCTTCTAGCACATTGTGATTTTCTTGCTGCATCAGATTAGTCAAATGTGCACAGGGAGGCATGATTTTTGCTCACCTAATAAATATCCAAGCCATGTTTTGATTCATTTGACTGTTCTCTAGGCTGAGGGAAATATTTGTAAACAGATGCAAACTCCTTGAAACATTTAAAACCAGCAATGAGAGCCAGGGGTAAGAATTCCTCGTGAAACCTTTCTACATTTGATGCTACAATTTGAATTAGGATCTCCGCAAAGCTCAACTACTTGCTTTAAGGGCTGTCGCTCACTTCAAAATGCTGGCCCTCCGCTACAAAAGAAGCACTGTGCACTGCTTGCTTAGTGGAGTGTGTGTCTTTATTGGTGCCTGGCTGAAGTATAGTATGTATAGCCCTAATACAGGCTATTAATGTCAATCAAATGATACTCACCTTCCACCCTGTGTGAACAAAAATAACAATCTTAATTGCCCAGGTTCCTTTACATTAACAAGTACATTTCACTCAATAGTGACTTTTTCACACTAAAAATCTAATGCAGCAAGCCTGTTCCTCTTTAAAATCTATTTTGCAGTTCTGCGTTGCATTCCCCCCCCCCCGCCCCTGTTCCCCTCGTCAAACTTTTTCTTCTTTCATTCTCAAACTATGCACAAACTAGTTGGCTTCAGCCAATACTAATTTCCTCAGCTGTCTTAGCGAAGAGCAGCGGTATTGTTCCTGGTGTGTTAGCATAGCTCCTGGGCCGCAGACCAGGGTGCACAAACGCTCCTTGATTGCTCTTTGAGATGCTCATGCAAAGAAAAACTGAGCTGGCACATGGTGAGGTGAAATTGCTCAGTCGTATTTGGTGCTGAGACAAAATATTGCTTTATAAAGCGCTTTTAAAGCAGTCCTTTAAAAACCCAGCGGCAGTAGCACAGAGCTTAATGTCCTTCCCCACCCTCCCCTCCCTTTGCAATTCATTTGCTGTACTGTAGTAACAAGAAACAAGATGTCACAGGTGCTCAAGCTTACAACGATCCCCTTGCCATGCAGGTATGAAATAATTTCATAGACATTCAAGCTGGAAGGGACCCCGGAGGATCATCGAGTCCAGCCCCAAATGATCCACTGGGTTATGTAAATCCGAAGTGGGCGATTTGACTTCAATTCCAGCTCCCAACAATTAATGGCTCTGATGCAAATTCAGCACAATACCCAACTTACAGCTTTTTACATTTGTCATCAGACCATGAAGTATTAGTAAATGCTGGCCAAATGGCGTCAAATGCTTCCGCCCCTTTCCAGACTTGAAGAATGTTGCTCTCCTCCTTAAGCAGGAAACTGAAGTTTTGAAACCCTTGAATGCACTTGGGCAAGCTGAGCTATCTAGCTAGATTCTTGGCTGCTTACGTATTCATGGAAGGATCAAAAGTCCTAAGGCTGGATGCTGGGGAGGAGAGGATTATAATGTCACATCAAGAGGTTGAGATTTACGTGGATGATAGGACTCTTAAGGGGGGGTGGGCTAGCTCTTCCATGATACAGGGTATGAAGGTATGAAGGTCCCTAGTCTGTGTAGCTTCATTGAGTTTGGCATTATGTATACACAGAGCAAAAAGATGGTCCTTGAACCAGGACCCTGCAGTCTAAAACCCTGATCCAGTAATGTTTTAATGGGCATATATCAGAGGTCAACATCTCTCATCTGTATATAGCAGCCTCCGGCTAGATGGCAAAGTAAAGCACAAAAGAAAGCAGTTGTTCCATAGATTCCATAGATGTTAGGGCTCGGAGGGACCTTGCAAGATCATTGGGTCCAGCCCCCTGCCCAAAAGGCAGGGAGTCAGCTGGGGTCAGATGTTTTGGGGTAAATGATGCTTCCTGAGGATTAGCAGTTGGCTTGTCCCTTCCACCTTCCTTCATAGGCAATATGGAGCTGTGTGAAGGTCCCATGATTGCCTCTCTTCCCTTTGGGTCCTACTTCATCTCTAGGCTGAGGAGCACCCTGGGTACTCTGCATGCCTCATGCAAAGCATACTGAAATCAGTGGGATGCTTTCCAAGTGTGTCCACAGGCTTTGTCCTAAGCACTGGACCATCTAT
Organism: Alligator mississippiensis; assembly: GCF_030867095.1. Taxonomy (NCBI): domain Eukaryota; kingdom Metazoa; phylum Chordata; order Crocodylia; family Alligatoridae; genus Alligator; species Alligator mississippiensis. Next base: position 5,579,432 of record NC_081828.1, on the reverse strand, counting down.
GGTCTTGGTTCCTTTCTAGAGCAGTCTCTGAAAAGCAAGACTATGCTTTAGCCTGGGACCAATGGGCCTCTTTGGGAAGTGGGATATGAAGGTTTAAACTTTTAAATTGATGGGGCCACATGTGTCATTTGCTGGGAAAGTGCTCCAACCACTAAGCTATTGTATAGGACCCCCGGCATGACCTCCACCCCACCAGTGGAGTGACAGAGGGGCGTGTTTGCAGTGCTCTGTATTGATCTGAATGCTGTTAGTCAATGGGCAGTAGACGTCTCCCATTCCAACCTGGACTGAAGTGGAGTTTAGGTGTTAGGCATGGGGGTGCTTGGTCTGCAATGCTTCTGAACCTGTGCACAAGCTGAGGAGCATCAGGAAATGTTCAGGCCAAAATGGAGGTGCCCAATAAATTCTAGGCACCTCTGCAGATTTGTGGCTCCTGCAATGGAGTCAACCTGGATCACTTTGCTGTTTAAATACTCCTCTTTCCTGCTTGGGCCATACGAGAACAATTCGGTTCTGGTTCCTGGCGGTTACATGCAATCAAGCAGTAAGGGAGGAGATCTCCTTGTACCAGCCAAGGAAGAAGGGGTATTGGGAAGGAGGATTCACTTGGCTGAACTCCAGGGAAGGGAGGAAACTCTCTCCTGAGGTTTAATCAGGGCATGTGGGTGGGGGAGAGCTGTGCTCTCCATTGCTATTCTGTGAATCTCTGTAGTTATAAGCTGCACTAAGGCCACATTGTGTTGGCTGGACACGGTACATTGCATTTACACTTCAGCCCTGAGAGTGGAGCACAGTAGCTGCCGCATAACAGAGACTCTTTGTTACAATTGCAATTTGCTTTATTGCAATACCCGCAGCTGCTTTCCCCAAATCCTGCCGTGAAATAGTGAGGACCAGAGACCTGGTGATTCTAAGGTAAATGTTTCAACTCAAATGCCTGATGGGCCAAGTGTTGCTATTATTAATAATAAGCTCAAAGGTAACAAGAGTATCTGGGAAGGTTTCTGGAAAAGGGATGAGGAGATACACCTCCCCCATGGTTGTCTGCAAATGCCTGTTCATGTGTGAAACTGAAAAGGGGCAATAGCAATACCTTTATGACTTCACCGTGGCCCCTTCAAAAGGGAAAGGTGGTGAGATCTTGCCTTGCTATTTGTGGGTGGGTCAAATGCAGATATCACGCGAACTGTCACAAGTAGTACTCTTTTTTCTCAGGACTTCCTGACCAGGTTTGCAAATCCAAGAAGTATACAGCTGTGACCTCTGTAAAATTAACAACTGTGGAGCTTTGCCCATCACAGTCTGCTTTGACCTGAAATATGCTCCCTTTCATTCATTTCATCACACTCCTGAAATTCATGGGAGAAGGACCTGAAGATGCTACCAAGACACAACTGCTGGACTGGATTTGACTCAGTTACTACGCGTACCTGAGGGAATGTTGGGTATATGGCATTCCCCCAGAGACCATAAGCATCACAGTTGCTGTTTGTCTAGCTGTCTGTCCATCCATCCATTTATGCATTCATCTTAGGGTTTTATAGAGCCGTCTATCACTGTGGTATCTGAATGCTTTTCACGTAATAACTGTAACCAAGTCACTGGCACACACCACATGCAGAGGTCTGGCCTCCTTCCTATTTCTTTATGAGATGTTCATGCCATAAGATCTCTTTGCTTGAGCTTCCTTTCCATGAGGGAGCCCACAAGGGTTGTTCGGATGACCTGTCACATGGCTCTTGATTCCTACACCCTTCAAAGGATTAGTTAAGAAGTGACTTGGAGGAAGATTGATTCCCAACCTCCCCCCCCCCCAAAAAAAAAAAATAGCTGATAATGGAAATCTTTCCAAAATTTTCCTGCTCCACTCATGTGGAATCCATTCTGTTCACAATGTGTTTAAAGTTGGAGGAAATGCCTGAGATGCATCATACGCTCCTGTTTTTTCTGAAGCAAAAAGGTTTGCAATAGGGCAGAAAAGTCCTTGTGTTTTTTCATACGTGCATTTAACTCAGAGAGAGAAAACATGCCTAAAAAGGCAGGTATAAGGATGAAGGATGGGTGGTGTTCCCTTGGGCCTGCAGAAGAGAACATGGTAGGCAGAGCTGTGCAAACTCACCATGAATGGCTTCCTGCAGACATTGACTTTGGTTTCACTTTGAATGGGTTCTGCTTCCTCAATTTTGCATTGCTTTTTGAATAAAGTCGAGTATTTCTCTGAGTATAATGAGTTGGGGTTGTTCTTGAATCTGAATCAATAATCTGACAGGTCTCATTGGAAATGGGACCCAGCTTATTGAGGAGGTTCATGAATGTGTTTCACATAGTTCCAGCATTTCTTTCAAAAAGTTTGTTCCTCTCTAATTGCAAGTAGAACTAGGGGGGGCGGTTAAATTGAGAGTGCCTGTTTTTGAATGCGAGTTGGTATAATTACACTGCATAATGCAATTGTGGAAGATGTTCAGATATCGTGTCGATTAGGATGGGTAAGAACCTATGTAGCACAGAATAAATCAGAAATAGGGTGTTGTTACATGTCACAGTTTACACGTGGTAACTCCAAGGAATGGGAAGTGGTGTTAAAGTTAGACTGTTCAGTAGGTCTGTGCAAGGCAGCTAGTATTTGCTTCGGATTCAGCCGATTCGGGGGGCAGTGATTCGATTTGGTGATTTGAATCACTGTCCCGAATCAATTTGGCTGAATCAGAACAGGCCCCTCCCCCACCCGCTCTCCAGCACCAGCAATGACTGTCCCGCCCCCCCCCCCCGCAACTCTACCAGCTGCTGCCGGGCGGAGGGGGGCAATCCCTGCCACCCCCCACTGCCCCACACTGCATGGGGGGGTCTGCACAAGCCCCCCACCCTAGCTATCCCAGCCCCGCCCATGGCTGCCTTGCCCGCCCCAGCTCTAGCTCTTTAAGAAAAAAACTCCCCAAACCGCCAGACTCACCATTCCAGCCTGATGGGGGGCTATCCCCACTGCCCTATGCCACATGGGGGCTCTTCCATGAGCCCCACAAAGCCCCGAGGCTGCTGCAGGAACTGGTAAGTCCTGGAGGGTTTTTTTTCTTAAAGGGCCAGAACTGAGGTGGGCGGGGCAGCCATGGGGGGCTGGAGCAGTGGGGGGAGCGGCTTAGGGGGCTTGTGACAGAGCCCCCCATGAAGTGTGGGGCAGTATGGGGGCAGCGGGGTTCACCCCACCACTGGACACCACCTGGTGAGTTGGGGCTTTTTCTTAAAGGGCCGGGAGGTGGAGTGGGTGGGGCAGCCATGGGGGAGGCTGGGGGAGCAGACAGGGGTCAGGGGGGCTGGGGGAGCAGGCAGAGGATGGGGCCTGACAGGCTAGCGCTCTCTGAGAGCACTGAAGTGCCTGAGGTTGGCCTTCAAAATCATTTGAGAAGCCAGGCCATGAGCTTTTCCATTATTGCTGCTGCAGATTAGGTCAAATATATCAAGTAGTTTCCTTGGGGTGTTTTGGGAGTTTTAATTTCTAATACTTGGGAGAAACAGGAAGCACAGAAGTGGGGCATTTGGAGTCCAGCTGTAAACTCTCACAAATATTGTATGGGTGGCAAAGATTTCACAGTCATCGATGACTTCGCCCTTAGCAGCAGGTAGGGAAGTATTATCTCCATTGGATAGATGGAAGGTTATCGAGCTGTGTGGGTTTTCCAGAGGGCTTACAACAGGGGTGGGCAAAATGCGGCCCGTGGGCCAGATATGGCCTGCCAGCCCATTCTATCTGGCCCGTGGGGCCCTTAAAAAATTTAGAAACTTAATATGTATCTGCCCCTGGCTGCCTGTCATGCGGCCCTTGATGGCTTTCCAAAACTCAATATGCGGCCCTTCACCCAAAATAATTGCCCGTCCCTGCCTTACAGGGATCCCATGTTCCGATCCAGAGCCAGTGAACTTCCCTGCCATTTATGAAAAGAATGGGATTCAGAAGAGTGAGCAGATCAATCTAGATGTAGCAGAAGTCTGCCAGTCTATGGGCAGAAGTAGCATCAGCAAAGGACTGAACTCTGACAGAGGGAAGAGGAAATGAAAGAACTGCACGTAGAGATACAAAGCGAAGGGTAGGGATATATGAAGAGATGAGATCCCCCAAATAGTTGCTATTTTCAACATTAGATTGTAGGTTGGGAGAGAACTTTTACAATGACGATAAAGGGTTTACTTAGAGGCAGCCTCGTGCCATTGGTTTATCCAATAGATTACTTCATGCCATGCCAAAGTGTACTGTTTAGTTAGCGGACTAATATCTGAAGCCCTTTTCTGTTGGTTTTCTCTCCACATCTTATTGCATTGACAAGATGTACATTGTTCACGTGGGGCAAAGAATGGTGTGCAAGCATGGTGTGTTGGAGTGCCGCTCACTTTTACACCCTCTGCTTCTAAGCCACGCTTCCTGGATACAAAAGTAGTTGTGTTTCCAAGAGAAAGTTTACATAGTTTAGCATGAGGTAAAGCACCAGGATATGATGCCAGCCATGTATATAAACCCTTAAACAATTTCAGTGCAAAGCTGCTCAAAATGTCTATTAAATTTAACAGCACTATTAAAAAATCCACATTTAAGGTTTCTTTGTTTTTAGCAAAGAGGCTTTGAAATGTGAATAGGGTCTTTAAAAAAGCTCGTTGGCTCTGTACTTACCTTTGCATTGAAGACCAAATGTCCTAGTCCATGCTCCACAATTGGTCTTGGTCCAATCCTGAGCAGGCTTTTAAGTTTGTGACAGTGTAAATGTTCTCTTTATGAAGTGGCCTGCAGTCAGCAACCATGGCGCTCTCTCCTAAAGAGGTGTTATTTTAATATATGAAGAGCAGTCATTTCATTTCATAAAGATAGCTTGTTCCAAAGGGGAAATAAAAATCACACTTGACAGATGCGGAGACTCCCAATGATCTCCAACTCCTGTGGGGAAAGAAAGGGCCTATAATACTCTTCTGTGTTCCCTGCATTATAGTTCATGTGGCTTTGGATGTCTTTCCTGATAACTAATTCTGTGGTATAGCTGTAGCCACCTAATATATATATTTTTAAATGCATGCATTAACCCAAGAATGCCGGGGGAAGAATGATATTATGTTTAAGGCTGCTGACGCCACCTTAAAAGGAGACGTACTTTACCAGACTCGATCCCTTCTGTATGTTCAACGGTAAACAGCTTAATGGGAACTTGTCTGACAGGGAGTGGAAAGGGGCAAAAACAGCAGTAATGCAATCCTTGGAGTTCACTTTCTGGACCCAGATCTCAGTAGGTATCAACAGGCACTGTGCCAATGACTGTAACAGGGCTTCATTTGTCTACACTAGCACTGGTCTCATTATCTTTTTAGCTCACATTGTCATTTTGAATGGAAAATGGTATGGGATTTGGAGTCCCTAGTTTAGGGAGCAGGGGATCCCCTGGGGCATACTGAGCCATTTCAAGGCTTGGAATCAGATCCGTGCCTGACATGTGCATACCTGCCAGTGAAGTTTATTTGGGTTCAGCAGTTTGATTTGGAATAATTGCTAATTATTTCTGACCCTGGGTCTTGGGGACCTAATGCTGGCTGCTATTTGGAGAAACGACATAGGTTAGTGGGCTGGGAAATCTCTAGTGTTATCTATTAAATCAACACCGTATTCCTTGTCCAAAGAGCGTTGGGAGCTGACTGCTGAGCAGAAGATAGGTTGGGCAGATTTATTCCGACCGCATTTCTCAACGGTGGGTTTGTTGTGCTTGGAACGAACTTGGATAGCTTTGCACTCGCGGTCTCTCTCTCTCTGGCTGCACAAAGTAGGCTTCCCAGAGACTCAAAGCACTTACTGATGGACCCACCCTGAACAAAAATGCTTTGTGAAGGACATTGTATAAAGTAGGAAATGGAGCCCTGGCTGCAGAAGAGGAATGGTCATGTATCTTCAGTACAAGGAATACACGCGTTCTCTTCATTTTTAGGGATTTACCAATTTACTGAGTCATAGCATGGGGAGAGATGATAATAAAATTGGCAGAGCCTAGAAAAAAAAAAAATTAACATCTCCCGTATTTCAGTCGGCACTCTGCGTCAGTCTGCTATTCATCATTGCTGATACTACATGCCTGGGAACGAGTCTGATCTCAGGTTGATGGAGATATTCTACATAAAGCTTATGGTGCAAGAGATTAGCATCTGGCACCCAACAGGAACAGGCCAAATGTGGAGGAATTTACTTGTTCATGTTAATGGCACTGGACAATGTGGGAACTTCTCTGGTAAGAGAAATAATAACTAGATCGCAAGTGAATGTTGTTTTTGGCACTATGGGAGCATTGCAAGAAGAGCTCTGCGATAAAATGAGTTGTTATTTCTTCCAGTTTTGTCATGATTTATATGTCATATAGCTCTGCATGCAGCAATATCCTTATAAGTAAAGATTGCAATAGAAATTACCTCTCTGAACAGTTATGTGTGACATTCAAACTTAGTTTGTGGGAATTTCATGCAAGCATTTGCATGTTTTATTCTTTCTGTCTTGCCTAAAAAAGCCAACATTTTACTTTGTGTGAAATGACAGTTTGACTTCTACTTTTACTTCAAAACCATAGCAAAATTACAACACTTGGTTATTTTTCCCCTGCAAAATTGACATCTATGAGAAAAGAGGCCCAATTTTGCTTTAAAAAAATATATATTTTCATCTAATATTGTCCCAGTTCTTGGCAACTAATTTTGGACAAGGTGACCCTTGAGATCCCTTTCAGCCCTATGATGCTGTGAATACTCATGTATCTTTGCAACGTCATCTAGATAACTTTCATTTTAATCATTTGTCACATTCTTATCGATATTCCATTTACTGAAAATTTCGAAATTCCATCACATCAATTCGAAATGCCATCGATCGGTCTGAGCTAAACGGCTGGGGAAGACAACCTCACTAGGCAGCGAGTAATAGCCAAAGAGTAATAATGTTTCATGAAGAGTAAGGATGTCATTTGAATTGATTTAAATATCTTAGGAGAAGCCACCTGATGGGCTTAGACATGATTAAGCTCCCTTTGGTCCAGATGATAAAATCTTTGCCCTGAGAAACCCCTAACTCCACAAGTACTTCTGTTGTAGGACTCCTGCAACTCTTTCAGTGTAAAACAGTGGTGAATCTCGATCCACCGGTATATCTCAGAGTCTCTTGAAGTCGATCCGAGGCTGGGGTGGGGAACTGAGTGCCCGTTTGCATGCACGCACATGCCCCAGCCCAGCAGGTAAGTTCATGGGGGAGGGACGGGGAAGGGGCTAGGTCGAGGCCCCTGCAGTAAGGGACAGTGCCGCAGAGGCAGGAGCAGGGGTAAGTTGAGTGGGGCCCTGGCCGGGTGGGACTTACCTGCTGGGCAGGCGTGCCCCCAAATCATTTTTTCTCCCTCTACTTTGATCTGCCTTCCCTTCCCTCCCCACAGACTTACCTGCTGTGCAGTGCATTGGGGGAGGGAGGGTAGCAGTGGCACATGGTAGATCTTGGGTTGCTTTTAAATGCCAAAGGTTATCTCCTACTTTAAAAGGTTGGAGACCACTGGTGTAAAATATAATGGCACCTAATTCAAAGAGATAAGATATAAATAATTCAAAGACATAATATTGTGCCCCTCGGCACGGGGAGAAATAAATAAATAACCCCTCACTTTGCCAGGGACTTTGAGAATGACAGGATTCACTATACAAAGACTTTAAAACTCTCTCCCATGTTTAAAAAATAAAACATTCAAATGATAAGCTGAATTTTCTGGGCTGGATTCTCTGCTGATATCAACTAAGAAGCAGTTGGGCTGCCCTAATTTCCATCATGATATAGGAACCTGTGCATTGGATCATCTTTCCACTGAAGCCAGTTGGGTTTCATCCCTTGGCTGGCATCCTAATTAGTCACATACACCTGGACAAATGAAGGGTAATGTGGGTTTAAATGGCTGCCTTAGCAGAATGGTCATATTATGCCTTTCCTTTGCTTTTGCAGTAAATAACAGTGCAAGGTGCAAAGCACAGTGAACCGAGGCCAAGGAATTTGCCGGTGATGTCAATGGGAACGGGTCCTGCCCTCTAATCTAGTTCCAGGAAAGGCTAGAGACTAATGATGGATCAGCAAAATGGTTGCCCACACTGCAGGAGACACCAGGACCATTCACAGCTATGGAGACAGTGAACAGTATATCAGGGGAGGGCAAAAAAAATAAGAATTTGTCTGAAAAAACTCATTCCTTAATATATGTTCTTACAGGGTAAATATTTATTCAGCCCTCTATGGTAGAAGTAATCACTGCAGTTTTCATTTTGCTCAGAGACAGGAGTTTTTCCTGATTTAAAAAGAAAAAGCTCCTAATTTTGTGTCTTTGCTATGAAGAAATCAAAGTGCTAGCTTTTCAATGGGTTTTTCAGTTGTCCCCTGAGCTTTTCAGAGTTAGTTTTCACCATGTGAGGTTCTGAAGTGCAGACTCAAAGGTTCAAACACAGGGAAGCTGGCAATGGTTGCAGACGCTGTTGGGTGGGTAGAAAGCAATTCCTTTAAAAAAACCCCAAAACATCTCTTTTCTTCTTCTTCCAAGAGAGTATACAAGAATGAACTGGAAGAAGCATTGATTTTTATTATATCCTGTAATCATATTTGAGCATCTTTTTTGGCTCTTTTTTCCAAGACCACCCTGGAGGTAGCAGTCCACACACACACACACACACATGCACAATTTTGGCATGCATAAACTCATACATTTATAAGACAATATAGGGACTGAACTTGAAGAGGATTGCAGGGCAGCAGTCCTTGAACTGTGAAGTCCCTGTAGGTAGCATAGGATGTTTATTAAATGCAGCTTACCACGTAGGCCATACGAACGTACATTGTACACTCAATGTTGGCATGTTTAAAGGTTTCATTGGCACGTGCTGGGTTGGCTTGAACGGCAACGATGTGAATGAGTTCTACAGATCATCCCCAAAGCATGCCAAATGCACACACAGAGTGCACAACGGGAATATCCATAGCAACGCTACGTTGACTTAAAATAATAGGCTTATAAACCCTTATGCTTCAGGGTATAAGTCATTCATTGAGTGCCTAGGAATGTTATGCCCAAAATGTTCATGATGGGGATTGCTTGCTCGTTTTCTTGCTTGCTCTTTCTTCTGAAGTATCTGGCACCAACCATTCCAGAGAGAAGCCATTGAATTTGATGGACCCGGTCGTGCGACTTGACAGTCAGATCTTTTACAGAGGCTGTAAAATATTTCACCAGGTTTATTTGAAATTCCTCTTGCTTGTAACGCCATCGTACTTAAGGCTGGTTCCCAATTCTGCTGAAATTAATGGGCACCTTTGCACTGACTTGAATAAGAATTGGGTTGGCGTCTCAGTTATTATGAATCGATTGTAGATCCTCCGAGGTGAAGAAAATGGTAACCAATACGTTTTAGAAGCCTCTCAGAATGATCTAAGGTGTTTACCCATGTTCGGGGCTGGAAGCACAGAGCCTTCAAGGATTGGAAAGGATGTTTTTTTGGATTTCCGATGGTGTCAAGTTGCTCCTCCCGTCCTTAAAATGATCTGAGTTATTATATGTGAAAAAAAATCACTCATCTAGGACTAGATTTAAATCCAAGCTATGGTATGCATCTAGATCTACAGAGGCACTTGACTGATTTCAGAAATAATAGCTGAAATATAGAACATTTTTGTGTAGAATTAAAATGTGGGTTTTTGTTTTTTTTTTAGTTTTTCATTACTTTCTTCTCCCCCCCCCCTTTTTTTTAATAGCCTTTCCATGTGGTAGCATGGAAATACATTTTTCAAAAAGCTTCAGAAAATAACTGATGAACACTCCCTGAAGATTTCAAAACTGTTCAACTGATTCTGAACGAGAGATTGTGATAGCACCTAGAACTCCGTTCATTGACCACTTTCTTGTTGTGCAAGTGATGTACAAATACCAACCAAAAAGATGATTCTTGCAGTATTTATGGGGCAGGTATTTGAGGTAAATCTCTACATTTCATAGTATTTAATAGTTTCCCTGAAACAGAGGCCAGACTGCCAGACTCTTATTCCTGTTGGACAGTATTTTACACCTCAAGAAGAACTGCTGAAATCAGTGTATTATTCTGATTACGGAACCTCTCTGAATTTCAAAATCTAGGAATTATTTGGACAAAGTCAAGAACCATTGGAAAATCACTGCTGAAGCCCATCAGTTGGCTCCTCTTAAAGATTTTTAGCAAGTGCCAATGCAACCCTTCCATCTCTTGAAACGTGCATATTTTTATTGTTCACTGAAGATATATTGCTCAGGCTGTGGCTGAAAGAGTGCTATGGAGTTTGTAAAGATCTTGCTGAAACACAAGAAGTCTTCTCCTTCCCACCAAACATCTGTTTTGAGTTAACAACAGGAGAAAATCATGAGAATAAGGGGACAAAAAAAGCAAGCAGTTTTATACCTGCTGCATTCTGCACTGTTTTTCTTATTTCAAGGCTTTATGTTTTGAAATCAAAGTTTTCATGAGTTTTTTCTCAAATAAAAAAATAAAAAAAAGACAGTTCAAACTATGTCCCAGCCTGTGTGGGCTACCCACATTCAGAGTCCACAGAGATTCTGCATTTCTTACCCAGGGTAGGAATAGGTGGTAAGCACAGAAAATGATCAGAGACCTTGGCTCCAGTCCCTCTACTGAGCCCTGACCAGTATATCTGTGGCTGGTACCCGGGGTCACCACACTGAACCAGACACAGACCTGGCGCAGGGTAGTGCCCTCTTTCCCAGAGCAAACGAGAAACTAAAAGTGAGGCTGGCAGAAATGTTTCGATCAAAGCCATTTCTCAGCAGAAAACAGAATTGTCAGTTTAACAAGGACAAAAAATACCATAATGAAAAATGGCAGAATACCTCAAAATGGATTATTTCAATAATAAATGGAAATATTTTGATCCATTTGTCTTCCATTGGTACCCAATGGGGTATTACAGTTTGGCTTCTTCAGGTCCTCATTGTCCTTTACAGATCAAGTTCAGCAGCAGGATGAGATTTCCCACAAAGCCTTTTGCCCATGGGTCCTCATGGCAGCACAGCCAAGAGTTTTCAAGGCTTGTGGCATGTATTTCATTTATGCCAATATGGTCCTGTGGGGTCCCAACAAGAAATAGGTTGGAAAATACTCCAGTAATATGTACAATATGCCAAATCTGGTGTTAAATTAGCCCTGCTCCTACAAATAACTGTCCGTGGAGTTGGACCTTGATGGACCCAAAGGGCCTTTGTACATGCCACATTTTTTGCCCTTTCTTGCACCACAGTGGTGTGACTTTGCATGAGTGGGTTTTCTGGATGCATTAAAAGTCTTTCTGGCACATTAATGTAAAACTCCTTGGAGGACATTTAGTTTGGCTCACTGCAAATTAAAGTGTCTCATCCACGGATTCATTGCGTGCAAACACAAAGGCATTCAAAAACATGTAATGAACCCCTTTGTCCACCAGAGAGCACTGCACCATTTTTGTAGTTCACGCCTTCAAATTGCTTCTGCTTTTGAATTGCTTCCACAATTTTTTCTTTCTTGTGTGCTTTGTGCTGACTCTGTGCTCCCATAGCTGTGTGGCAGGGTAGGGGACCCAGGGCAAGTGGGGCAGCGCTGGATCATCCCACTCTCCTGTGGTGCCAGCCGGGGACCGGGCTTGATTCATTCAAAAACGTAGTGCGTGCAGACACTGATGTGACACTCCAAAATAAACAAATTTACATTTTATAAACCTATTTAATTTAATAAGGATTAATCCCCATGGTGTGTACAGGTGCCCTAAAGAAGTAGGTTGTATCCTAGATTGAAAACTCTTTGGGGACAGAAAATCTCTTTCTATTAACATCTATGAAGTGCCTACAAGAGTTTCCCCCAATCCTAAATGGAGCCTCTGGGTCTTCTGCAATCTGGAGACTATCAGGATCCTTAGTTTTGCATTGCATTATCACCATCCAGTGCAAACACCTCTTGTGCAAAGTATAGAAGGCGTTAACTTCTCTCGGCTTCTGTAGGGTTTCCAGGAGCTCAGTACAGGGGATGGCTGAATGCCTTGTGGGACTGAACCATTGAGGTTTTCATACGGCCCGGCTGCCATATGAGTTAAGTGAGGGCAGGAGAGGGCCCTGTCCTGGTGAAATGTGAACTATTGCATGCCTGAGCTTGAGAGAGACAGGACAAGAGAGAGGGAAAATGAAGCTTTACCGTGCCAAGCTGTGCAGCCCTGAGCTGTTATGCAGCTGAGGAAGGCACTAAAAATCAGCAAGTGTGATCATTTATAAGTGTGTAACTTTGGTTATTAGAGTTTTATAGACTTCCTGACAAAGTCAAATTTAAACCATCAGGCGCTGATATTCTGGGGCCCAGTCCTGCCTGCTCTGAAGCTGAGGAAAGCTTTGCTCCCAAGTGCAACATCAGGAAGGTCAGACATTTGGAGGCCTCTGCTCCGCTCGGGAATGGGGTGATCCAGAGACCATCACGGAGACTGACTACCTCCAAGTCCATGGATGTTAGGTGCCTACAGGCCAGATTTCAGTGAGGACCTTTAGATGCTTTAGGATGTGCTTCTTGGGGTTTTCAAAACCACTTAACAGGGTAGATGCCTGGAGGGACTGGTGTTTCAGTCCCAGCTCTGCCACCGGCTGGCTGGGTGATCCAGGGCAAACCATCTCACTGCTGAGTACCTCAGTTTCTCCCTCTCTAAAATGGGGATAATAGTGCTATTCTTCTTCACAAGATACTTAGAGACTGATGGTTGAAAAATACTGTATACTTGATAGTTAAATAAGAATATGTGAATAGAGTAGTTAGCATCAGAGTGGGTTTAACTTGCCATATCACGGCGGAGATTTAGGGCTGGATGGATAGAGAAGTGAATACAAGACTGTAACACCATTTGGTTTGAATATGCAGCCCTGCAAATTTTCTAGTTATTAGAGAGTGGTATATCTTTTCAGCTCCATTTTATCCCCTTGTCAGTGATCCGGAGCCTGCTGTAGAGGAACAGACTGTAGTAATCTCTTTCAGATGCTTCCATGTCTGTCTGTCTCTACCCTTGGCCAGTTCACGAATGAAGGGGATCATCAAAACTGGAATAAAACAACATAGCAGACTTTCAGCATGAAATATTGGAAATTCAGGGGTGAGAATGGCTGGGTTTATTTATTTTTTTATTTGGAGGGTATATTGCCGCTTCTTGGTTGTCATTTGTTCGGTCTAAGCATGCTGCGGCTCAAACAAAACGTTACGTAAATAGAATAGGAAGGGAAATATTCTGTTGCTCTCAGAAACTAGCCGTATGCTGCAATCAGAGGCCTACGAATAAGAAAAAAAAACACCAGGAGAACTTGGTGAATAATTGGAAAGGCAGACTTGGCTCATATTTTGAAGAAAAGAAATGTGGCACTTAATATTTGCTGTTTTTCTTCTGGCACGTGCGCTTAATAAGCGTTTGGTCTCAAGGGCATGTTAATGGCTATATCGACACTAGAGGGTATATCCCATCTCTCAAAGACATGCTGAGTATGAAAGGCAGTAGACTTGACAGAGGGGAGGCGGCATGGATACCACTGGCGGGTGGATGAAGGTATCACGTGGCTCCAAAAAGACTTCAAGGCTCACGTCTACTGCACAACAGTGCCTAGTGCAATGGGATGTCAGGTGCCAAAAAGATTATTATAAATAATAGGATGACTCCTCCAGGTAAGGAATACCTACAGAAGCAGGCATTAAATGGATTAGCCTTTTAGATGGCAGGTAGAAATGTTTATACAGCACCAAGCGCACTGCAAAAAAGCCTTTTGCATGCAAAGACAGCCATTTGACGGTGAGAGTTAGTGCATTGTGCATGCACTTGCATGGAAAATGTTAGTGTGGCTGGTTAAATTTGAGCAAAACTCTTAACAATGAGGGCCTTACAATGGAAAGTAGCTTGACAGGTGTTGCTGTCTGGTGTACACCGAGATGATCTCCATGTCATCAGCTGTGGGACCCTGTGATACATTTTAGAGCTGTTGGATAATTTATCATGTGCCTTTTGACCCATCACATCTGCCCTCTGCCCCCTCATCCATCTCTGTTAGGACTTCAAACAGCCTCTGTTTTTCACAAGCAATCCTATCGCAGAAATGTTTCTTTCTTATTCCCCGTGACCACTGCTGGACTTTCTTCTATAATTGCACCTGCCGGAGACCCCCATTCAACGATATGCACTCATAGATCACTGTCGGTTTTCCTAAACATAACAGTGTCACAACCACGGACACTAGAAATCTAGTATCGCATTGACCTTTTGCCTTCAAGAACTTGCCCCTTAATACCCCCTCCCCTGCACCAGGTGAACGGGTTTTTGGCATTTTTATAAAGCCTAGGACCAATATTTTTAAACGTGGCTGTTGATTTTGGGTGCCCAATTTGAAATGCATCATGCTTGCCTATCCTCCTGCTCTCCAAAGATGTCACATAGCTGGCTTCCGGGGGTGTTGGTTGTAGCCATATTGGTCTAAGGACATAGGCAGAGAAGGTTTTTTGCATCAATGCGATATCTTTTCATTAGACCAACTAAACAGTTGGAAAAATTTGTTATTTGCAAGCTTTCGGGGGCAAACACCCTTCTTCAGGCAGAGGGAGAGGCTCCAGTTGTTTTGTGCTCTCCTAGAAGCCAGCGTGCAAAAATGCAGGTCTGTGAAAATGCAAATGTGTGACGTTGCTGTCTTAGCAAAGCAGTGAGCACACGCCAATCAGTTCGCTGTCTTAAGCATGGGGTGAGCATACTGTGCTTTTATGGTGTCCCTTTCACGGCCCTTTCCCCAATGTAGATATTCCTATGCCATCTTCCTTCATGACCACATCGGCACAGGAGAACTCAGAATCAATCCCAGCTTTTTGCATTTCCTCAGGAGAAAGTGGGCAGATGATCGCAGTGACGTGTTCGCTTCTCAGTTTTTAAGGATTGATCATTTTTCATTCGAGCCTAGAAAGATGCATGTTCTAGCTAACAAAAGCAGTATCAGTGGATAGGCAGGAAATTAGTATAATAATAATATAATTAGTATTAATATAATGCTAGCATGCTATAATTAGCACAGTAATTACTATAATGGTGGTATGTAGATAACTAAAATAACTGTAGTGAAGTATAGGGTACGTTTCACTGTAAATAAGCCTGGCAGTTCAGGAAAGCTGTCGTCATGGTCAAGGGATCAAAACTCACGGCAGAGGTGATATCTTTTATTAGGCCAACTAGATATTTGCAAAAAAAATAAAAATAAAGACTTCCTTTGCAAGCTTTCGGGCATAGGCACCCTTCATGAGGCATAGGAGATTGCAAAGATTGGAAAAGTTCTCCTAGGTTGAAATGAAAATTCATATTTTCATGTCATATTGTCATGGTCATGCACTTCAAATGGCTGCCTAGGGGCAGCTCTGAAAAGGAGGTTTTGAGAACGTGGATCCCTGACTTCTTACCTGAGTGAGGACTTGGTGATTTGACGTAGCAACACGAGAGCTGCTACACCTCTCTGCTGTTCAGTCTTTGCCCAGAGCAGAGGGAGAGAACACCATGCCATCTTTTGCATGGTTAGCTCAATCTCTATAGCAGAATTAGTTACATTCCTTCTCCCAATCCCCGTCGACTGCGTCTGTTTTGGAAAGGGAATATTGCTGCTTGCCAGGTTCAAAATCAGACTGGCTTTGTAGACTTCAGGGGAACTATGACAAATTCCTGCCAGATGATGACCTGCCCCTTTGCATTTTGGCGGGGTGTTTTTAGAGATGTTAAGCTGCTTGAAGGCTTTTTTTAATTACAACTCTACAATGGTTTCTGCAGGGTTTCCTGGAATTCATTGTACCTTTGGTAGGATGTGTAAATCAACTGGTCCTGCGCGTTGGGAAGGGGCTGAGCAAGAGGAGTTACAAGATGCCCTCATAAAACTTTAAAAGGCTTGTATGTCAATTTGAAACCCTTGGGGCCTCAAAACTTGAATCTCATGGCACTTCTACCTGCTGTTCCACCGCATAAGCCTTTCACTGTTCATGAGCTGCAAACCCAAGATGATTATGACTTTGATTTCCCTGCAGTGTATTTAATTTCCCTTTACTGTTGTCATCATACCCACATCT
Source organism: Alligator mississippiensis (assembly GCF_030867095.1). Taxonomy (NCBI): domain Eukaryota; kingdom Metazoa; phylum Chordata; order Crocodylia; family Alligatoridae; genus Alligator; species Alligator mississippiensis. The sequence goes on along the minus strand of NC_081828.1, from coordinate 5,563,289 downwards.
GAACCACCTTTCATCTCCTCCCACCACTCATCATCCTTTCAGTTGCAGCCAGTGATGCATAGGCTTCTTAAATAGAGTGTTCCTTGTAGGCTCTTATATCAAAATCTGTTTAACCTCTTGTGCTTTCAAGCTTAAGGAGAAATCTGTGTGCATTAGCTGCTTAATGTGTAACTGCAGGCTACAGGAGACTCAGGAAATCTGCAGAGGGCTCTTGGCGTGCGCAGGGACAAATACCACCAGCTGTGGTTGGCTTGCATGCTTACTGATTTCAGTGCCCTAAATATTTGTTATAGGGACGCCAGCTCATTGCAATGGAAAAAAAAAAACAGCCCTGCTGTGCCGGATATGGAGTCCTATGGATGCTTGGTCTGGCTGGATCTTTCTAACTGATGGAAAGATCGTAGAGGTTCTCGGGGGAGGGCATGCCCTTACAAACGGAGCTCATCCCACCCTAGGCTTAGTCCATTTATTCACGTTCCCTTGGGACTGTGGAAGATTAGACAATGGGCATAAAAGATAGCTCCAGCATAACTGGAGCTTGCTTCAAAGGATATGACAGATTTACTTGGGAAATGGGAAGACGCTGCACCCATCAACTTCCATGTCAAGTGCAATTCTGCAAGGGCCCTTTCTTGCTTTTTCACTCCCGTTTACAGCCATAGTATGGCGTCTTACCCCTGGCTTCTCTTGTATAAGGTTTCTTGTTTGTTCACTCTTCCTCTGGTTACATGGCTTCTACTCTAGTGGAGTCGAATTCATCAAATCGGCATCTGCTCTGTTGTCGTGTAGCAGAATAACCCTATACAGATCTACATCTATATCTATATCTATCGATCAATTGATTGATCGATAGATATATCTGTATAGGATCATTCTGCTACACGACTCTATCTATCTATCTATCTATCTATCTATCTATCTATCTATCTATCTATCTATCTATCTATTGATTGATCGACTGATTGATAGATACCGGTGTCCTATACAGAAATGCTGCAGTTTAGGGCAATGTGGGAGCTCCCTGTTGCAGAAAGAAAGCAGCAGGAAAGACGTTCAAAGGACATATTGCCAACAGTCCAAAGATGTAATTTAATGGCAAAGGTGTATCTTTTATCTCTCAATGCACCAAGCCATTTGGTATCTTTGGAGCAGGTTTTCTCAGTGGCAATCTGTAGCAGATTTGTTAAAAAAAAAGTCTATAGGAAGAAGGATTCTGAATTTAGCTGGAAAGTCCTTTATAAAGTCAGAAACTTATGTTACTGGTAATGATAAAAGAGAAAACTTTCTTTTGATAAGTCTGCTGTCTCTTTTTCTAAATTTTCTGGAAATCATCTAGCAAACACAACACCCTTGAAGAAGAATGTCGGCTTCCGGCGTCCATCCTGATCCTCTCATTCAAGAGAGAAACAACATACGCGATAGACATGTCTGCCAGCACGATTTGTGCGTCCTAGCACAGCTGAAATGTGCTGGACATTTTTGTATATTTCCAGTTCATTCATTTTTTCCTCGTGGACCAGTTTTCTAACATCCTAACACTAATTTACCAGTATTTTTATTTCCTTTTTTCTTTAAGAGAAGCATGAAGCCACTGGTTTATGGTTGCTTCCAATGTTCCAGATCATTTGGTTAACCAGGAAGAAGCAAACTGGTTGGGAGACAATGCTCTCCTAATATGCTGTGGCCAACCCAAACCCACAATGAACCTTTCTCACAATTCTAATACATTGGGTTATTTTTAAAATGTTTTTACCCAGTGTATTTTCATTTGCTTCTCACCTCTGGTTTCTGCATTTGGGTTCAGAGTTAGACGGAAACATTGTTGCTAAAATGCCATGAAATGCCGTGGTATTTTTAGCTTGATTGGATGCAGACAGGATTCGGAGAGTCTCAGAAAAATTTCCAGCCAGACTTGAGTTTTGGAGAAGCATGTAGACTTTGAAGTTCCTGTAGGAAACTGGATTTTGTTTTTTTGGCTTTTTTTCTTTTTCTGAAGTTGATTAGTCAGTTTATAGGCAAATGCAAAACTTGAAGCACTTTGAATAATGATCCCTTTGGTTCTTTCGCATCACAGCAATCTCTGTGCAGACGGTAAAAGGCAGCATAAAACGTTTCAGTTTGGTCCTATCTACAGAATGGGAAAAAGGGGTTGCCGTTACGTTTGCAAAACCTCCACAGTTACGAGCTGGTTTTGGTTATGATTGGGTTTTGCAGATCCCAGGCGTGGGTAGCTTGGATTTGGGTTCCATTATGTACAAACCAGAAATGTTGTGGGGAAGAGATATTCTGTTCAAAGTGTCCTGTTTTGTCCTAACTTCGGGTCTTGTCCAAATTAAACCTAAACTCAGAACCTTTTAAGACATCTCTATGAGTGTCATTAATGTGGTAGATAAACTCCCGCAGTGATTTGCAAAGGGGTCAATAGACAAATGAACATAGGATGATCTTTCTTCCTTGCACTGTTTCCAGGTTCCTTTTCCTTTGACCGCTATGGGTTTTCTTTTCCACCGCAGAAACCCCACACATATCTTAATCAGATTTGATTCCCACCTGTGCTAGTGTGAGATCAGAGTCTGTCCTACATGCTTTAAATGAAAGCAGATAATGTACTGCTAGTCTTCAAGTGGCTCATTCCTCTTGTCTGAATTCAGTGTACCATCCCGCTTCTTAGGTTGCCTGCTGCATTATAGCTTGTAATCTTTAATTAACAGACCACTATAATTAGCAATTATCTTAATTAATATAAACAGCATAAATATTGCGCTCTGGAAAGCTTCCAGCTCGTCTTTTATATAGACTTAAGCTACAACATACGCAGGCTGCTCTGACATCCCACGAAAGGACTTGTTGCAAGAAAGCTGTGTATGTGTGTACACAGAAAAACAATTATAAAGACGTATTCAATATTGTCAATATAGTCTCTTAAATAATTTCAAGTGATCCCTGCTAAGGGGTTTCTACAAGTTTTAACACTCTGCTTTTGTGGAAATTGGCTTTCAAGTCAGTCAGGCTAGAGATTAGATCCAAAGATTTAAAACCACCATAGATCAAAAGCAGATGCTCTTAGAAGACATTTCAGCCGAGACAAGCCGTCTGGGGACATTGTTACAGCGGGAGAAGACAATTTATCATTAAAACATGAAAGCCTCCGTTCAATAATAACCAGATGTATAAAAAAGAGCAGGAGAGAGAGAGAAAAAAGACGGGTGTCAGGGTCTTGATTCATTTGTCTCCCACTAGAAATCATCTTTATCCCGTACTTAGGATCTGAGTGCAGATTCTTTGATGCCAAGACATAATATAAGGAGAATTGAAACATTTCACGTTGTAAATCCTTGGCAATTGTCAAAGAAATTTTAATCATATAAAAATCTGGGATGCCCTAGGTAAAGATAAGCAGCAATCAACTTAAGGCGCAGTTTCCGGGGGGTTCAAATAAAGAGGGGGAAGGTTTGGAAAGTGTATGTCAATGCTCGTGACGCTTGAATTGTTGTTTTGCACCTTTTCCCATCAACCATTCTTTCACTTTGACCTAATCGCTCTTCCAACCTGACACAGAACCTTCCTCTGAGCATGCCACAAACATGAATTAGGCCTTTTTACCTAAAACAGGCATGACTTTAAGTATCAACGCAGAGAGAAACGGAGGCACAGAATAATTGCATAACCTGCCCTTTATCATACGACAGGGGTGTAGGTTGTAGCCATGTCGGTCTAAGGACATCGGCAGACAAGGTTCTTTGGGTAAATCTGATATCTTTTATTAGACCAACTTAAATAGTTGGGGGAAAAAAAAAAATTAGCAAACCTGAAAGTTTGCTAAAAATTTTTTCTTCCAAATATTTAAGTTGGTTTAATAAAAGATGTCAGATTCACCCAAAAAACATGTCTACCTTTATCTTAAGATGCATTACTGTGAGAGACAGGAAGTTGAATCCAGGAATATCAATTTTCTACTCCCAAGCGCTCCCCACTAGAGGGCATCCCTTCCTTCATAGTAAAATATATAATACTAGTACATAGGAAATATGGCTGAAGTCATGTGAGAAGTAGATTGTCCTCTTTCCTCTGTATTTTAGTCTTGATTTACAGGCCTTACCGTTAAATTCTAGGTGTGATTCAGGACAGTGCTTGTTATAAAACGCTAGAAATGCACCAGCTCAATGGTCTTAAGGTGAAGCTTAATATTGTCTAGAGTAGGAGTTTGCTCGGTCAGAAAGAGTAGCTAGGATACGTGCCACTGAGCAGGTCTGTCTGAGCCTCTGCTGATTCATATGCAAGATGAAGATAAATCTCGTGCTTATCTCGCAGCACTACTACAAGACTGTAAAGGGAAAAAAATGCAATGCACACAATGCTATAAAACTGGGTGGAAGAAGCAATCAGGAGTCATGGTAGAGGTGTTATCTTTCATGAAACCAACTAGATTTTTGCAAAAAAAAATCATCTTTAATTGCAAGCTTTTGGGCACAAACACCCTTCATCAGGCAACGGAGATAAGATTGTAAAAGTTCTCCTGGGTAGAAACGAAAGTTTCTATTTCATAGGAGAGTTGAAGGCGTGGTAAAATCTCCTGCTTGGAAAAGTTCCTTTTATATGCAGATTAGGCACTGAGAAAAGTTCGAACAGTCTGTGTACCTCGAAGTTGTTTGGTGGTAAGCAGGATGTATTCATATTTCCTTCTGGTTATGGCGTTTCCTATTTCATATAGAACTGGGTGGGGAATTTGAAACTTTTTTATTATAAAATGCTAATTCTGCCAAGCTGAAGCTTGTTATGGAAATGTGCCAGTTTGGGACAACTTTCACTCACAAAGCCTCTCAGGCCCGCGGTGGAATTTCCAGTCCAAACCAGAGAAAGGCCCAGCCACCCAGTTTAGCAATAGCCAGTAGTCCAGTTGTTAGGGTGATAATCTGGTATGTAAGAATCCAGGTTCAAGTCTTTTCTTTGCCTGATTTGATCAAGGACTAGGTCTTCCAAGTGATTTTCCTAGACATCAGGTTCTGGTGTCAAAAAACCCCATGCCTAAAAAAAAGTGGGGTGGTGCACATTGTGGCAGTGCTCATTGCCTGAAACTGGAGCCCGACCAGTCAGAAGCATGCTCCGGCAGCCAGCCAGGCTCCCTGCTGCAGGATAGTTGAAGCCTCTGCCCCCAGAGGACTCCAGGTAAGGCTGCTAGGGCCAACCCAGGTGCTGGCCCAGTCTCTCCTACCCCATCCAGGGCACATGCCATGTGCAAGGGCGCACGTGCACAGGGATTCCCTGGGTTCAAGTAGCAGCCACGCATTGCACCACAGCTCATTGTCCCTGAGGAAACGCACGTTCCTGCTCATGGGGATGTTCCCAGAGAGTGCAAAGTTAAATAGCACAGCTTTACTTGCACACAAAATGCTATGCACACTCTTGGCCACCCAGTTTTGTATGTGTGACTGCAGAAATTGTGAATAGTTAAATGCCTGGCTAGCTATAAGCCAGCACAGATACCCTTTTTACATAGGTATTCTGGCCTGACATGTCTAAGTATCAGTTCCTAAATGCTTGTGCCCAAAATGCATGTGGATCTCAGGTCTCTGTTTTGAAAACTCAGGGCCTTAATAAATTCAGCCCAGAGAGCTCTTGACTGCTGCTTAAGCAGGCATTTTAATCAGCAAACAAAAACATACAGTATTCTAGAAACATGAGACTTCATTCATATCCGGGAACACAAAATACACACAAGAGAATGGTAGGAGAATGGAGATTTTTATTTAATTTTACATTCCCTTGATCCATTCTTGCGTGGGAGGTGCCTTTAATATGTATCCCAGGGTGACTCTGTGCTTCCACTAACAAACATGTCATGGACATTTTTGCTCAAAAAAGCAAATTAAAAACACCTTGTGGAAACATTGTTTTGCAAGTAAAACAAATCCTTACGTATATGTAAATGATGAGTGTATTCAGGTGTAGATGTTCGCATTTCTCACATGGTTTTCTAGTCATCTTTGTATGGGAGCCCCATAGTTTCCTCTACCTGGTTCCATAAAGGAACTTACCATTTCTTAAAGCTATATTAAATGAAGGGTGCTGTTATTGTGATGTCCGATCCATAGTACAAATCAGATCATGGTTGTTCAAGTTCAGGCTCACTAAGGCTCATAGAGGTCACAGCCAACATTTCCAAATATATCTTCTAAAATTGGGAATCTTCATTTTCCATCTCCCAACGCAATATCTTTGACCTGATTTTCACCTGTGCTAAGTACCAAGAGCTTCTGTTAACTCCAGTGAGAGTTTTTAAGCCTAAAATGTCTTGAGTTGGGGATGCCAAATGAATAGACATATTTTAAAATTTGCCTCTACGAAATGATCTACTTGGGGAGTTAGAGAATATATGAATTTGCAAGCAGCTAACTACCTTAGACTAACTCCTGGGATGAAGACCTAGCCCATGCTAAGCCCAAGACACAGACCCCACCCACTTGTTCCTGCTCGACAGGTGCCCAGGTCTATAATCAGGTAAAGTCGATATTAGAGAGGGAAGTGAGTGCACGTCCTATCCCCCTCCCCATTATGATGGAGGCCTTGCATCAACCCTGTGCAAAATGGAAATTGCCTCCGTTGTAAGACCATGAGTCCATCAGAAAGCCACGTTGATGGACGCCGTTAAAACATGGGGGAAGCTGGCACCATTTACACTCAGTGGTGCTTTGGTCGGAGTCAGCCCTATGTTAGCAATCAATGATGCTCTCAACAAGACACTGGATAATAGTAGCGACAACTACAACATCCCTCAAGTGCTCATCCTCTTTATCCTATTCCTATTTTTGTCTTTTTTACAAATCCTTTTCCATGCATCTGCAAGAGCTTTGCATTTGTTCTGTATTATTTCTGGGTGAGCTATTCATTTTTTTTTCAAAACCTTGCTCACCTTGCTTGAGTGCAGAGTCCTGCCAGATTGAAAAGGTGACGTCAAATGAGGATATGTTGCTGATAAGCATGCGGAATAGCTCAAAGTTGTTGCCGTGCCCAAAGACAACCGATGCACACAACTGGCCTTATATTAATTCTTCTAATCATTGTATGCTAATGGGGCATGAAGCTGACATTTATCAGGCAAAACAATGTGCTGGAAAATGAGCATAATTCATTAAGCCTGAACTGAAGCCCACTTGTGTTTCCACTTACCATAACTCATAGCAGAGAGAAGTGTAATGGAAGCTGAGCTAAGTCAGGGAGAGCGGGGGCCTGTCGAAGAGGGAGTCCTGGATTTTGTGCCCAGCTCTGTTATTGAATCTCTAATGTTGCCACCTGAACTTTACTCTGCAAAGCTCAAGCACCTGCGGGTTCATGAGGGGCAATGTGTTGAACAACTTCTATGAACCTTGTGCACCTTCAAACATGCTGTAAGCCTGGGGGGAGGTTGGTTAGTTGGCACAGGCGCATTTACTGATGGATTCAGCAACATGTTTTGCTTTCTGGATCCATGGAAAGACCTACTGAACTAAACCGATGAAAATAAGGCCAGACCTTCCTCAGAAAAATTTGGAGGGTAGCTTTCTGATCTGCTGCCCTGGCCTTTGCACAGGACTGGTCCCCTGGCAAAGAGCTGAGGCACCTAAGAGCTGTTTCAGCTCATGCGTGCTGCAAGCAAGAAGCCAATGTTACAGCAGAGGCCCCTACTCTGGCTGTCTGCCACCATCTCATGAGAACTGAGTTGGGTGAGACAGAGATAATTCCTTGTCAGATTATAACAAGTGTATTTTAAGCCCTGCTGACATGAGTGCTGGGGGGACAGATAGATCACAGTGGTCACATGCCCCATGTTACTTCCGAAAATGTATGCTTGATGACACTAGCATGCCAGGTGCTGCTCCTCACAGCTTTTTCATTGCTCTGTTTCAATGACATTCTCTTACGTGGTTACCATGTGCTAATAGGAAGCCGTGTTTCTAAAAAATCAGACGATTATCATTCCCAAGCCTCCCACGGTAATAGGAGTCAAGTCCATTCTTGATGTAATTCAGGAAAAAGTCAATGGGATTTCATCAGTGAGGAATCTATCATGCGGCATCCAACTCTCAGCAGAAATCAGGGTCAAGAAGCCATACCGTCTTCCCCATCATCTCAAAACCTCAAAATCACTGTGATTAAGTTCCTTCTCACCCACTTTGTACATCCAGCTGAGCGCCAAAAACATAAACCAAAAGAATTTGCTGTCCTTCACATTGTTTTACTCCCCTGCTAATGCACACCAAAGAGAAATCACAACATGATTTAACAGTCAACCAAAACCAAACAGCTTTAGAGGAGAAAAAGGCAGATGTTATTGGGAATGGAGGTGGATATGGGAGAGTGAGATTCATAACCATGCCTATATGCAGTTCTGGGATGTGTAGCCATTGGGATAACTATAACTACATTGCAGCAAATTAGATCCCAGGCATCTGCATTATCAATAGGGTTGTGGTCTGGGAATAATGTGAAATACAGGGGGAGATGGATGGATGGATGGATTCTGGACCCGATGATCTCATGAAATCCCTTCCAGCCCTAAACTTCTATAAATCTGTGATGGATGGATAGATAGATAGTTACTGCAATGTGTGAAGGATTCTGGCTTCTGCACTGATATTTAGGGAGGACTGAGAGTTGCCCTCAAGCAGCCTCGTGCAAGCCCCTTCTGGTCTGTATCTTGGTTATCAACAATGCTGTTCCACCAGTGTAGCTCTTCTAAGAGTCAGTCAGTGAATTAGTTGTCTCTCCTTTTCTGCTTGGCTCTGATTATGGGGAGTAGAGGTAGGAAGTAGGGTGCACAAGGGCTGTAAATTTGCGCCAGGAAGTCATGGGATTGCTGCTGATGGTCTTCATGTGCTTTGCTACCGAGGTGAGTTGCAGCACTGGGTGAGCTGTGGATGCAGTGAGGGGAGTGGTGGGTTAAGGGGTGGCTTGACCTCAGCCTTTGAAGTTCAGCAGAGTGCTTGGTGTTGAGTTGAGCTCAGGGGTTCCCAGTGCAGATGGCCAATGGCTACATAGCTGATGGCCTTAACTAGCGTTCATAGATTCATAGATGTTAGGGTCGGAAGGGACCTCAGTAGATCATCGAGTCCGACCCCCTGCATAGGCAGAAAAGAGTGCTGGGTCTAGATGACCCCAGCTAGATGCCTATCCAACCTCCTCTTGAAGACCCCCAGGGTAGGGGAGAGCACCACCTCCCTTGGGAGTCCGTTCCAGACCTTGGCCACTCTAACTGTGAAGAAGTTCTTCCTAATGTCCAGTCTAAATCTGCTCTCTGCTAGCTTGTGGCCATTATTTCTTGTAACCCCTGGGGGCACCTTGGTGAATAAATCCTCACCAATTCCCTTCTGTGCCCCCGTGATGAACTTATAGGCAGCCACAAGGTTGCCTCTCAACCTTCTCTTGCAGAGGCTGAAGAGGTCCAGGTTCTCTAGTCTCTCCTCGTAGGGCTTGGTCTGCAGGCCCTTAACCATACGAGTGGCCCTTCTCTGGACCCTCTCCAGGTTATCTGCATCCCTCTTGAAGTGCGGCGCCCAGAATTGCACGCAGTACTCCAACTGCGGTCTGACCAGCACCCGATAGAGGGGAAGTATCACCTCCTTGGATCTATTCGTCAGGCATTTGCTGATGCACGATAAAGTGCCATTAGCTTTTCTGATGGCTTCGTCACACCGCTGACTCATGTTCATCTTGGAGTCCACTAGGACTCCAAGATCCCTTTCCACTTCCGTGCCACCCAGCAGGTCATTTCCTAGGCAGTAGCGTTGTAAATATATGCCCTCTATTTGCATGGTGGTGGTGATGAGAGCTGATTTACCACTCCCTGAGTCAGCAAAGTGCTGCATTGGTTTGGAAATGTAAATGAAGGAAAATCCCTCCCACCTCCATTATGGCGTGCAATTTGAATCCTTGGGCTATGCTTATGGTGTGTGTGCAGTAGGGAGAGAGGAGTTAGGAGCATGATTGAACCCTGGAAGTTGCTATGGTCTGGCTGTGTCTTTGGGGTGTGCCATTGGAAAGAAGCCATTGGTTATCCTGCAAGGTAGGATAGACGAGGTTGGGAAGAAACATCTTTGTGGCAAGGGAAAGATTCACTTTGGTGGGTTGCAAAGGATTGCATGTTGTTGAAGCAGGGCCAAGGACTGATGGGTTGCTGAAGGCATGTCAAGGAGAACACTTGAGGAGGCTGGTAGGGGTGTGAAAAGCGGGCTGTATTTGGTTCAGATTCAGCCCGAATCAGGGACAGCGATTCGATTCATTGATTTGGATCACTGTCCCTGATTTGATTTGGCTGAATCTAAATCTGAAGATTTGATGCTGATTCGGACATAGACACAGCTTTAAAAGTTTTTTCTACATACCTCGAGGTACCAGAGCGGCTTGTGAACACTGCAATGTTGGGGTGCATGGAGCATCCCACATGAGTGCAGGGGGTGCTCCACATGCTCAGTGGTGAACCTGGAAGTGGACTGGAAGTACTTCTGGGCTTGGTGATCAGTGGCAGGGGGACCCTGGGTGCCCTCCCAGACCGAGCAGGCACCTGTCACCAAGCCGAGGGAGCATGGGGTGGGCCCCCCACATGCTCCCCGGTGGACCCAGAAACGGACTGGAAGTTCTTCTGGTCCACTTCTGGGTCTGCTGCTGAGTGCACTGGGGAGCACCCCCACACTCCTGTGGGACACTCCATGCACCCCAGCATCGAATCGCCTGCTATCTAGAAGTATGTAGAAAAAACATTTAAAGCTGTTTCTATGTTTGAATCTCTCCAAATCTATTCAGAAGGTTCTGTTTCGATTTGGAGAGATTAAAGAGATTCGGAGATTCAGCCACCGAATAAGGCCAAATTTCTGCCGTATTGAATCAGGGACCAAAGCTTTGCGCAGCCCTACTGGCTGCTGAGACATGGCACTGGGAGCTCCAGAAACACAAAAAATGGAGTTGGGATTCTGTCCACATGGCATGTCCTGATAGACTGATGCTAGTTTGGACTCTCAGCATTCTTGCTGCAATGCCCAAAGCCTCTCTGCTCCCTCTTCCCTTCCCTGCAGACAGCTTTGGATCAGCTTCTGAGGATTGGGTTAAGGTCTATAGTAATGTGGCATGTGTCTCTAGGTCAGGGGTGGGCAAAATGGCAGTTCCAGCCACTGGCCAGACTCTCTTTCCCAGCAGCCCCTGCCCACGCAATTCCTTGCCAGTCTTCATGGAGACCCTGGGAGCATGACAGCATGGGACTAGGCAGGGCAGATGGCTGGGTGGGGAGCTGATCCAGGGCCAGCATCGGGATCAGAATCTTGTGGTGGTGACAGCACGGGGAAGGGCTGGGGCAGAGCCACGGTCCACTGCCTGCAGGCCCCTGCCCATGAAACCTTCGCCCATCTCAGGGGCATGAGGGCAGCAGATTGCAGCTCTGCTCTGGCCTCATCTCTTGCAGTCACCACCACAAGATCCTGGGGTCTCCCAGGCCATGCCCACCTATCTCACTCCTAGCCACAGCCCCATCCCAGTTGCCTAGCCTTATACCCTGACCATGTGGGTACCACCCCCAGCGATGGGCGTGGGGTTGATGGGCCATAGTGCCCAGGCAGCAGGGCTGGGTCCTGCGGCAGCAGCCAGGAATCTGTCCCTGCTCTAGGTTTTAGGGACAGGTTATGTTATGGGCATAGTACCGTAGACACTGACCGGTCCATCCGTGTTGTGGTGAAAAATCTGGCTTGGGCTGAAGGAGATCTAAAGTCATTCCCAGCTGCACAGACGGGTCTCTGGAGGACCTTGGGTAGATCACTGCATCTCTTTTGTGCTTCAGGTCTATAATCTGAGAATAACACAGATGCTTCCCTCTTTCCCACTCTTTGCACTGAGATTGTGTGTTCTGGGCTGTCTGCATCTCTAGTGGTTTGTACAGTTCCCACTAGACTAGAGAGGCCCTCATTGGGATTGGGACCTGAGGCACTACATAATCGCAGTATGTAATAAGACTCCCCAGGTTTTTGCAAGAGTAAAATTTAAATGATTGTTACCTTCCAAACTCCATCACGACATGCAAGAAACCATGCAGAGAAGTTTCCCCTCCTTTCAAATATGCCTTGGCTAATTGGAGAATAAAAATTATAACCCTGAGTTCCCAAGAAATATTTATTATTTCTTGTTTTTCTCCCTTGTAGTTTACATTCGGTGTCATTAACAGTAACATTAACAAAGCATTCACGTTAGCAGCCCATCTTTTCCCTGTGGGATCCCAAATCAAACAGTACAGGCTGTTGCTTTATATCGCATTGCAAATTAGCGTGTTTGCATAACTCAATGCTCAACATGTCAGGCAAGTATTCCAGAGCAGATCAATCTTTGACTCGGAGCTTGGCTTCATGGGTGAGCTGCCCGGGTTCCATGTGACCACAACAACTCATGCTAAAATGGCCTTCTGGCTTGAGGCCATTCATCAATGCCTTGGTGCCTGGTTTCTGTAAGGAAACCACAGAGAATGAAAATATATCAAGCTGCCTACTGAAAAGCTGACTTATCGCTGCTGGGCGCAGAAAGCAGGCAACGTCTCCTGTTGAGAAAAATAACTCCATTCCCTGAGGAATGGTGCTAAATCCTCCCATCTCTGTGTGCCACCAAAGACCATGCTTACCTGGATCCCAGTCTACCCTGGCCGTCTGACTAGCCGTTCGGTGACTCCCACATTATACCCTCACACCCCGTTGCTTCAATGGTAGCATATAAACTACTTGTGCGGGGGAAACCACCCATGACTCTGCTATTTCCTGCATGGTGCTCTGCAGTTTTTCTTCTTTAAAAAACATGGTTTCTTCCAAAAACTTATTTTTTCTACTTAGGATAAATTATCTGCCAAGTTCAGACCCCGTACAAGTCCACTAAGTTCAAAGAAGAACTTCCATTGACAGCAAGAAAGGTGGAGGCTTCAAGAATGTTTTCATTCAAATGACCAAAACGTTGGTAACAATAGCCTTCAGAAAGCAATTTCAGCTGAGGCACAATTTCACACAGCATTTAAATGGCTTCACCCAAATTTGCTGAAAACTAATGAGCAAGATGCCTGTGAGGTGTGAATTATTACTAAGGATCTGACTCTTGTTATTTTTTTATCTATTACCATAGCAGATAGGTGCCCTAGTCCTGGACCAGGACCTGATTGGGCTAGATGCAGCACAAATGCAGAACAAAAAGAAAGTCCTTGCCCAAGCAGATGAAGCTCCTGGATCCAGTTTAGGCCACTTTAACACAGAGTAACACTTTCTTCCATATGGGGATAATTCCATGGTGACGGTTTGGACTTGAAAAGTGTGTCTGCACAGGAAAATGAAGATGGGCTTGTGGCGTGTGATAGAATACTTGTGTTAACTCAATCTAGCTTACTAGTATGGTACTAGCTAAGGAGACATGATGTCATGGATAGTAGTATGTGATAGCAACTAGGGCTGTGTGAAATGGCACCATTCTGTTTCGACTTGAGTTTTGAGGTTTCAACGGAACAGCATTTCATTTCAAATTTCATTTTGATTCGAAACCGCTGTTCCATTTCGCTTCATCGAAACAGTGACGCTGTTTTGATGGTGTTTTGACGTTTTGCCCTTCGCCATAATGGGGAAGCTCGAAACAACCTCTCTCATCTGGCAGACAGATGGGCGCCTGCAATCCCAGGAGGGCTGTGGGGGCTGTGTCAGTCCTCCCGGGGATGCGGCCCCCCCATCTGCCTGCCAGATGAGGGAGGGAACCCGGGTGCTGTCGCTTGGGACCGGGGAGCCGGGGAAGGGAATCGAGCTGGATCACTCAGTTCCTCTCTCCAGTGCTGCGATCAGGCTGGGGAAAGGAACTCATCCCAGCTGGGCTGAGTTCCTTTTCCTAGGCTGATCTAGTGCCCGATCTAGCACCCAATCTAGCACTCAGCCCAAGGTGGGCTGAATTCTCATTCCCAGCCTGATCATAGCTCTGGGGATGGGAACTCAGCCCAGGTGGGCTGAGTTCCTTTCCCCAACCCAATCTAGCACCTGATCTATCACCTGATCTAGCGCTCAGCCCAGCTGGGCTGAATTCCCATCCCCAGCTTGATTGTAGCACTAGAGATGGGAACTCAGCCCAGCTGGGCTGAGTTCCTTTCCCCACCCCCATTGTAGGGCTGGGGAGGGGAACTGAGTGATCAGGCTCATTTCCCTTCCCCAGGCCGATTGCAGTGTTGGGGAGGGGACCAGAGCCCGGGGTTCAGTTCCCTTCCCCTGTGCTGTGAGCGGCTTCCCACAGCCCAGCCACAGGAGGCGGGGAGAGCCAGACCTGCACTCACACACTCGTTTTGCTCTATACCCATAGCCTGAGACTTAGGGACATACTAGCAAAGCCTCTTCAAAGATTTTGTTACTTTTTACACAAGTGGGTTTAAAAAAACTGGAGATTTCATGTCCCAAAATAGTTTCCTTTTTTTCAGGTGGACTGTTTCTACTTGTTTTGAAAATCCAAGCTTTCTCCAAATTTCAAAATATGAAACATTTTGACTAATTTTCTGGCTTCCATGTATGGTTAATTTTGCTTAGTGCCTACATCTTGGTTCTAAAATCAAGACTTCGACCATTCTATTGTGTTCTACCCCACTCTTTCTTTCCAGCTCCTACTTTTGCTTATATGCTAAGCCACCTCTGTCAGCCAATCAGAGTCCATTACAAGTTGGTGCTTACTCTCTATTGTTACTACATTTTTCTTTCACTTTAGTTTCTCTCTCTTACTTTTCGAAGGAGAAATAGTAAGCTGCTTAAACAGGCAATAACATTCTTCCTTCCTTGTTCAAATTCTGTTAACATCATCACATTATGTTAAATCCTAAAAAAGGAATGTTTATGTCTCATAAAAGCATCCCAGAATGGTTTGAAGCTTACTGGTAGGCACTTCTTCTATAAAACTTGTCATATGTACACTCGTGAATTAGATATGACAGTTTAAGTTTAACCAAATCCTCAAATATCCGGTGATGTGCCTTTAAGAAGCAAATAATTCATATTTTTAATTTACTGTGTAGAAGTATTTTTTTGCATTTTATCATATTTTTTTCACATTTATGCCTGCAGGAGATATGTAAGTCATACTGTATCTATTAAAAGAAGCTATCCAAGTTGTGCTTTCCAATAAATTATCTTTCTCCTACAAGTAAGTGTTTTGTTTGGATGAAACACCGTTAACTCCCTTCTGCTGCACTGCACGTTATGAAGTGGCTCTAGATGCCTGCTTTCTAATGTCTGCATGTGCTATAATATCCATGCTTATACAGCCTAGCAAATGCACAGCTGTAACTGTTCTCTTGAGCAGATCAAATTTAACATTACAAATCGAAATTATTTAGCAAATTTAGACTTTTTCGATTTCAGCAGATGCTCAAAGCTATGAGCTCTACATAATCGTTCAATGGAGCCGTTTATGAGAACTCACATGGGTTATTCGTAAGCTGTTTATTTTGACTCTGCACTGTCCATTCACGGTTTATTCTTTTATAATTATGTACAACACATGATGTTGACACTAATTCCTGACCGAATGATGGAAGATTATTACAAATAGGAGGCTAGTGAAAGAAAGCCATAAGTCGCATGTTATTATCTCCCATCACAGATGTAGGCAAGCATTAGTAAGTAGAACAGCTATTTTGTAAACATTGCTGAGGGCAAAAGCCATTTCCCCTGTTCCTGTAATAATCAACAACCTTTATCCTTTTCCATGTATCTTCAGCACAGTAGGCCAGATCTTTGGGTGCTGGAATCAGTGGAGATGTAGCAACTGGAACTGCCCAAGGATCTGGTGTCCTCTGAAGTTTTCCCACTGCACAAAAGTGCAACTGTTTTGGCAGCTTCAGCCTCATGGTTTCAGCACCCAACATCATTATTATTGACTACCGTGTTTCCTAGAAGACCCAGTCACAGACCACGACCTCTCTGGGCTAGATGCTGTACAAAGCCAAAATAAAACAATGGCTGCTGCTTTAGGACCAAACAGTCGAAGACAAGAGACAGCAGATGGATACAGACACATGGGTCATATGCAATGCCACAAGATTGCTCCACCTGCAGCCTGTTATCAAATTTTTCATAGGCAAGGAGGAATTTGAGGAAGAATTCAAGGAGGAAAGAGAACAATAGCTCTGTAGCTGTGTATGGGGGGGGGCCTTCCTATTTATGGGGGCATCATGGGAGAAGGCACAAGTGGCCAACAAAAGCTAGCACCGTGGACTGATCAGTGGTATAGGCTGACTTTTTGATACTGAGTCAGAAATGGTAAGTAAGGAGGGCATGAGGCAGGCATGGCCTTGCCAGTGAAGAGAAGTGGTTGATATGTGAAGGAGTAGGGAAGGAGAAGCCAATGGAGGGATGCATAGAGTGGTGAGACGACCAAAACGATGGGCTAGGAAAGTGATCTGTGCAGCAACCTTTCCAGATTATCACTGGTAGGACAAGTGTGTGCTCATCAAGGTAGGAGAAAAGGACCTTGCTGATATGCAATCCTGAGAGCCTGGCCAAGAGTTGAAGCCATGTGGATGGATCAAGAAGTGTATATTTTTGAACTGCTATGCTGAAAGAATCTGCCAGATTTAGAAATAGCCTTGATGTAAGGAGCTAGAGAGAGGTATGACTCAAAGATGACAGTCGGGCTACAGACGTGAGCAAGTGGCAGAATGGTGCTGTCACTGTGATCAAGAAAGAGGCAGCTTGGAAGTCCTGGAGGGGAACCATTGAGAGGTCTGTCTCTTATTGAGCCTGAGCTAATGAGAAGACATCTATGAGGAGATCTTCGAGACGTGCTAAGATTTTACCTTAGCCGAAAGTAGACAGAGAGATGGACCCATGAGTGGTCGGTAGCACAGAGGCAGACAAGGTTTTTTCAGTAAATCCAGTATCTTTTATTAAACCAACTAACTCTAACTGTTGTAGCATGGATGAATTTGTGTCTGAAGATAAAACGACAAGAATCAATGGGAATCTTTCCATTGTCTTTAATGACTGTGTATAAAGGCACTCGGTAATTAAGTTAGAGAGAAATGAGTTTTCCTGAATGGATTCTGTAAAGATTAGGTCCAGCATTCAGTTTCCTC
The DNA here is from genome assembly GCF_030867095.1 of Alligator mississippiensis. Classification (NCBI taxonomy): domain Eukaryota; kingdom Metazoa; phylum Chordata; order Crocodylia; family Alligatoridae; genus Alligator; species Alligator mississippiensis. The sequence goes on along the minus strand of NC_081828.1, from coordinate 5,546,206 downwards.
CAAGCTAATAGTCGGTTGTATGGGTTGGCATGACGGGAGCACCATATTCACAGCCCTTACGTTCCTGGGTACTTTGAAGTCCAAATCCAGGACTTCCTTTCACCAATTTGATCTCAGGGCTTCCCCTTTGATGTGTAGCACTTTTAAGGAAGTGAACATTTCATGTCTCATCCTTGTGTCCCAGTCCCATGGAGGTTTGGAGGGCTTTGCTTAGGCCTTCTGCCTCTGGGTACCTTTTGCCCTAAATATAAACGACACCCTTGCAGTGCTCACAGTGAAAATATAAATAGCTACTCTCCTAGCTCCGTGTGACTTGGAAGCAACAGTCAGATTCCTTCGCTCTCTTATATTTGCCCAAAGGAGTGCAGACAGTAAAATATTCCTAGTATCTGCTAGTTGGCCAGCACCCCAGGGTGAAGGTTCAAACCATTCAGCGATGTCTGTCATGAAACTGCTGTTTATTCATCTTTACTATATCAAAATTGCATGTGTTTTTGTTATTCTATGAATTCGCTATCCTGGCAAAGTTCTTCCAGGCCCCCCGAAGAAAATGGCTGTTTTTTGCATTAAGTCCGTTTTATTTCAGTGACTGGGAATCAATTGATCTTTCTGTAACTGGCAAACAACAGGGGTAAGATATGGTTTGAAAATCCTATATCCCTTGGAATTCTTGGCTTTCTTTCTAAAGCTGCGGCAGGACATCCTGATGCTATGAAATTACATGGGAAAAAATGTTGGAAGAAGAGTTCTCCTCTAGATCAGGAGTAGCTTTGTTATAGAAATTAACTTGATGAGCTCATGCATTGTTAGGGACATTATGATGCTGAAAAATAACAATGGCCTTCTAGGCCTCTGGCGTGTTTTGCTGTAAACATTGAATGAAAAACTTTGGAAGGGTTTTAATAATCCTTTCTTAACTCATCTCCATGATTTACAGGTACTGTGCTCACCCTCACAACAATAACATCTGGCTTTTCTGCTTTCCTTTATTAAATCATCCCTAAAAGTCAGGAACAACCTTGACTGCCAGGGTGCTCAGGTGAAAAAGCAAACTAGACAAATTTGAAGCGATGGGCAGGGAATCATCCTTATACTTTCATTCAAATGTCAGCCCCACAATTCCTTTTTTGAGAGATCCAGAGTGAGGGAGCAAATAGACCAGCCACTGGCAAATGATCCAATATCTGGGACATGTTACTTGGCAAGAAGTTTAAGTCATATTTTTTTGTTATTGTTTTGAACACATGGCATTCATATAAGCCAATTAGAAGAATAATATTCTATGACTATAGTCTCATCCAAAGCTTGCTGGAGTATACGGGAGGCTTCTCTAGGCCCTGGATCAAGCCCATGGAGAGAACCTTAAAAAAATGAGAACATCAGTTCATTTCCTTGACTTCCCCATGTGCATGAGATGGCGGCAGCTTTTATCATGCCCATTCTATGGCTGGGTACAAGGAGGAACAGTGTGGTGTAATGACTGACTGACAGAGGAGAGGTGAGAACCCCGCCATGCCAAATTTCAGTCACCTCCTCTTCCCACTGAACCTGCCCATGAAGTTGTTTTCTAATAGATTTGAGAAGTCAACAGATCAACTTTCTGGTGATCACTATTCTCAGAAGAAAGTACCTTATGTTATTTGCCAGGTTCATCTGACTTGGTGAATGCCAAGGGAGAATTTAAAAAGGTGGGGAAAGCAAGATTATCTAGGCCAAATTAGATATGGGAGAATGAGAGATATCCTGGATGATCTATTAGACCTTTTCTAGACATGACTATATAGTCTTGGGAGAGCTAGAAGCCAAGTGGGCCAACTGTCTGCTGCACTGGGCACTGCACAGATAAATAGTGAGGGGCAGTGCTGGTTTCAAGGGTCTTACCATTTAAAAGAAAGACATAAAGGTGAAGCAAATTATTGTATCGTGGTAGGGATGGGGAGGCACTGTAACAGTAATAGAATACATGCGCTTTTTAGGCAATAGAAACAATAATCAATTCATCTCTCACCTAGCTGGGATTGCTGTAACTAGAGGTGCACTGATACATCAGTCCATATCGCATCAGTATTGATGAAAGGACAATTGACATTATCAGCAATTTGCCTTTTTTGGCTGATGTGGCTGATAATGTCACCGATAAATGCTGCATGCATGCGCACAGCCCTAGCATACACATGGTTAGCTTGGCAGCTTGGAGTGCAGCATCTGGGTGGAAAGTCTGCTGGGGGAGAAGGGGCAGATCAACATTTCTGCGATGAGGGAGGGAGTGGGGCTGGGGCATGGGCAGGGGCAGGGGCTGCCCGGGCAGGGCAGGGCATGAAACAGAGCCATGAGAGGCTCATGGGGGGGGGGGGCAGTACGGGATGGTGGATCTCACTGTTATGTGCCCCCTGGGAGAGCCATGATTGGGCATATGCTCTCTCAGATCTGTGTGTGGGGTGAGGGCAGGCTGCTGCTGTAGGCTGGGGCTGCGGTGGTGCCGGCTGCATATTGGCAATTGGATTAGTATAGGCCGATATGGCTTGGTAATAATCGGCCATCGGTATTGGCCCCAAAAATGTTCATTGGTGCAGCCCTAGCTCTAATTCAGGCACTGTCATTTCTACAGTAGTAAAACCAGGGAAATAATTCACGATTTGAAAGCAAAATGCAATTATCCAGCATGTTAAACCTAATCACTTTGCCTTTTATTATCTTTTGGTGAAAAGAAAATTAAAAAACAATCTCCCCACAAAAAGGCACCATTCTGTCAATATTTAAATGAGCCCAATGACTTGGAATGAAAAACAGCAGTTTCACAAGGGCCAGATAGAACTGAACAAGGAAATAGATTCTGGGTTTCTCGGTGTTTTCCCATCTTTACTGGACTTTAAATGACCCCTTCTCAGTTTTTTTCAAAGTATGAGTATTTATGAGGAAAATGATTCTAACAATGGCCCTTGTACTCTCAAACAACTTAGGCCAGAATAAATTTCAACCCACAAAGCTAGCATAATTTTCTTTGGAAAAAGTAATTGCTGTGGCTGTGAGACTTCTAATACATTTTTGAAAGGGCAAAACAGCTATTATATTTCTGATCTTCAATTTATCTTGAGCATGGGACAAGCAAGCCTTGACATGCATAGCTGTAAAGTTATTATTCTAATAAGCTGCTGATAACCTAGCAAAGGGCCTGAGTCAATGCCTACTGATGTCAGTGGGAGTTTTTCTATTGACATTAGCAGGCTCTGGATCAGCCTTAAAGACAGATTCATGTATTAGTTCAAAAGCCCCCTGTCAAGCAGGAGTTGACTCCCGAAGCAGCCAAAGTGGGGTTTTCCATTCATTTCCCTGGGTTTTGGATCAAGCCTTTAGTGTTTATTGTACAGATTACCAGCAGGGTATTCTAGATGAACAAAAACTCAGACCTCAACTACCCAAGCGGTCTGAAGGTCAAATGAGATTTTGCTGAAAAATGAAGTTGCTACTACTTGCCATACTAATTCAAATCTGGCCAATCACACAGATAGTAGTGGTGGAAAAAAATAAACAAATGGATGATACATGGTCTCTTTTCATCCAAGAACAGGAGACTTAGAAACATAGATCTCTGTTCTTTATTAATTTAGTGCCAAATGCTACAGGCCTTGTACAAGTAAAACATGTATGGGAAACTTTAGGAGCTTTATCCAAGTGTTATTAACTTATTTATTTATTTACTTATTTGGATAGCAGCACCGGAGGCCTCCAGCTGTGATAAGGGCCCCCGGAATAAATAGACCTGAAATAGTAGTCAGAAACTGAGAAGTCAAGTGACTTGCCTACATTGCTATCAGTGGCAGATCTAAGAAGAGATCCCAGTGTTAATTTTTCCCAGTTCTGTGAGGAAAGGGCAAGTAAAAAATACTGTATAGATCTAGGTATTTAGTTTAATTGCTCCTGGGGCACGTCTACACATGCAATATTGTGTCATAATTACTGTGCGTTAAGTTTAGTACCTGTAATAACAGGTACTAACTGAACGCACAGTAACCAGTGCTACTGCGCAGTAGCACCAGCGCATGCCTTTTTAGTAATGCAACAGTGCAATAGCATGGTTCTCACCGTGACATGCTAAAGTGCATTAATCGAATTAATCTATTGTGCATTTAGCATCTCATGTAGATGGGCCCCCTGAATATCACTTGAGTAGCTATACAGAGGAATCTTGTTATCCATTAGGGATAGGCATACATCTGTTGTATCTTTATAGCATGGCACACTCTATTCCTTTTTATTAGGGCGTGATTGTATTTATAAGCAGGTGTATCTCCTAGCTGGCCTGTAGCCACATTGTCTTGAGTTGTAGCCTTGTCCTATCTCCTAAGCCAATCCAAGTCTAGGCATGATTGGTTCTTGGATAGGAAAGCATCAGGGAGAATCCAGAGCACTTTAGGAAAAGCTGGTGAGGATTTAACACTCTGAATGTATCATGGCACTGATGACTCAGCTCAGTGTTTGAAAAAGCTACAGTATGTAAGTATGGAGAAGGTACCTTTCTGCTTTCTCTGTCTCATACCACAGGGAAAGTTCAATGAAAGTCTAAAGAAACATAAGAACAACAAAGGGAAATGCCTTTTCTACCCAACAGGTAATGAATTGGACCAGGGGTGGGCAATTATTTCAGCTGGAGGGCCACTTAATGAGTTTTGGTGAGCTGTCATGGGCCACAAGGGTAGCCCTGCCCCTTGACAGGTGCCCCGGCCCCTGGTCACCATCTTGCAACCAGAAGTCCTGCCTCAATATGTGACCTTTGCCACCAGAAGTCTCTCCCTTTGCCTCCAGAAGTACTTCTTTTTGGAAGGGGGTTTGTCATCTTGGAACCAGAAAAAAACCGAATTATATACTAAAAATAAAACACTGATAATAACATATTTTAATTTTATTTAAAAAAAATTGCCCTGATTTGTGTGTGTTTGCATTCTGTATATAGAAGTGATTGCATAATAGCTCAAAATGAAGTCTTACTCTTGTATATTGTGGGGGTGTAGAGAGATGTGGAGGAGTAAGGTGGTTGGGTATGGGGTTTGTGGGGGGGAGTGGGTGTGTGTGTGTCTGTGGCCACTGCTGGGTCCTTCCTTCTGCAGCCACTGGAGCCTGAGCCCAAGCTGGTCTGTGGCTGCTCTGCGCTGCCACCGCTGCCCTGCTGAGAAGTCCGGAGGCAGTGGTGATGGCAGCCGAGACCCAGGGCAGCCCAGAATGGGCTCCTGATGGCCCACCGGTACCGCAGGGCTGGGGGCAGCATTGGAGGCAGCTGGAAGGAGCTGCTGCCATCTGGGCTGCCTAGAAAGGCAGTCCAGCCATGGAGCCAGTCCAGCCCCGCTACGTGCCTGGGGGTGGCAGGACATGCCACGGCTGGACGATGCTGGGCAAGGCAGGGTCAAGGGACTCACCACAGGCCAGACAAAGACCCTCCATGGGCTGTATCCAGCTTGCAGGCCATATTTTGCCCACCTCTGAATTAGACTGTGAAACCTATTGCTACAGGATATCAGCGACAGCTGGAACTTAGCAAGAGGCAAAAGGGGGTTGTATATTTTCCATGGAAGTCGAGACTGTGCAGTTATCAGAACCAATGGTAAGCACATTTTTGAGAGGGATATTACATCTCATTTAGCAGGGTTTACACCAATCTCTAGCTATTAGAAACCTGGAGGAGACCTAATAGGTCTGGGGGGCGGGTATTGGGGGGTGAATATTGTCCCACAGATGACTACTGGGACTTCTACATGGTGTTGGCCAGTGTCAGAGACTGGAGACTGGGTTGGGTGGACCTTAGAGCTGAACCAAGATTAATTCTGTGTTCTCATGACATATCTGCTTTCCAGACTCCCCTACGCACTGCTCCCCCCCTTCCCCCTTTCGCCCCGGCATTTGACCTTTCCATCTATTAGTCAGTAAACTTTGAAGAAAAATCCTCTTTGCTTACTCAAGATACATTGTGACATGAAAAGTGTGTTGCCCAGAGATCCCTTCCCATAGTTGAATAATGTGCTGCTGGTATATGCCAATGTCCATTTGTCTTGGGGAAAGAGTGCACACGTTTTTCCTGGTGCTTTATTGGTTTCCCTTTGACACTCCTGAATGCCGTATGACAGTGTTCATTGCAATTACTCTGTGAAGAATTTTTCTTGCACAACTACCAGGGCCCTTAGTTACCGAGTTTCATTCAAAGAAAAGACAACTCATGTTTGATAACTTATAATGGGTCACCCAATATTGCACTATCCATCAGGCCATATGGCAGAAACAGCCCACACCCAGAGGGAATTATGACAAAGGAAGCGTGATGTAACACAATGCATTTACAGCTGTCTCCTTGTTGTTACGGTCGTGGCAAGCTACTTTGAGATGCAGCGCAGAGACAGCCAGTTCTGGCTAGAAGAAGCTAGGCCTCACCAAACAATATGTAAAAATAAGTTTGGAGATGTGAAGGTAGAAAAGATGAACTTCAAATGAAATCTGTTCCTTTTATCAGCCAGGTTTGTTTTTTTTTTTCTTCTTTTTGACAGTGATTCTCTGCTTCCAGAAGCTGAGTAATTTGTTGTTCATTTTCTGCCCAGTAGGAAAGATAAATGAGATTAAATTCTTCAATGAGTTAAACATACATTTGGAAACATCATTTTAGTATCAAAATGAGATTTCCATAAGACAGTTCCCGAATGAAGCTGTAACTCTGTGTCTTGATTCCTCGGTAGACAAGGAAAACGCAGCCAGCCCCACGTTAGACGTTTGAGAGTTAAATCGTCTGCAGTTCATCGTCTGCTGCTTTTTTGCTTTATTTTTTGTTTTTGTTTTGAAAACTATATTTATTGCTCATGGAAAAATGCTGGATTGGCAGGTCTGGAAACTAAAGGCCTCTGTTTATCCAGAGTACAGATGTAGCACATGCAGATGCTGAGCAAGCATCCCCATGCTGTCTTCAGATGTGGCTGAGCCTTGTCGCACGGATGAGGGGTATTCAAACTTCCCATTGATCTGGGGTGAATTCACAACAGCAGTAGTGGCAGACAGGGACCTATCTCAAAGGTGCGAGTCATGCCAGAGGCTTTTGTGCTCGGTGGTTGGGTCTACACATTCATTAATGTGCTTTTGCTAATGCGCATTAAATTTAGTACCTCTGGGCACCTATATATGAGTGCCATGCACTGGAATTCCCACATGTCAGAGCAGACTTGATTAATCAAGTCAGCTGGAGCATGGACATTGCTGTGCTCCAGCAGCCTCCTGCGTCTCATGTATTAGTGTCCCGTGCTTCAAAATGGAGGTGGGGATATTTGAATTAAAGCTTGTTGGACAAGCTGCTCTAATTAAAGCACCATCCCCCCTTCCTCAAAGCATGTGTAAAAGTGCTCTCCATTGTGAAGTACTAGCAAATGTGCATTAGCTTATTTTAACATGCATTAGTTCAAGTGCATGGGTTTTTTGTGATGCTGTAATGTGCATTAAAGCACATGTGTAGACATGATCACTAAGAACTTATGTAGGCCACTAAATCGGCATTAGCAGCAACAATTAGGGCTGGAATCCAACCTCCAGGTCAGTCCCCTGGACTTGAGGGCATTCAGATCCAGTTGTAGCCTGGCAGATTATCTCCAAAAATGTATTCAGCTGTCATCAATACAGAGACCTACTGATTAACGAGGCTCATTCTCGTTGTCTTACAAAGCAAGGAACATAACTTGCAATACGTGTTCAGAATAACCAGGCACTCAACATGCCAGTCAATGCATTCAACCAGCAAACAGCAGAGCATTGCAAGTATGTATTAAGAGATTTTGAAAGGCATTTTGATTTTACTTCCAACCAAGATAGGTCTGACCTAGTGCCAACTTGTTTCATTTCTACACAGGGAAACAGTGGGGTCTAGTGCAAAGCACTGTGATCTGGTGATACGGAAGAGTTGGGTTTTATTCCTGCCACTTTCCTGCTGAATGGCCGCGGGAAAGTCACCTCACCACTTTGTGCCTTAGTTTCCCATCTATAAAAGGGGGTGATGGTGCCCAGAGATATACTGAGAATATATGTGAGGTGTTGTTATAGCAGTACTAAACATCTTGTCTTTGTATCCTGAGCCATTAAGTCTGTCGGCGGGTTATTTGTGGCCAACCATGTCTGAAGGCAAGTGTTGCTATGGGGGCATCCAACAAGAATAAATAATTGTTCTAACATATTTCTCTTCCATTTGCAATATCCTGGAAGTGTATTTAATGTATACAGGCTACCATCAGCAAAGTACCTTAGCATGGGCATAACAAATCATGCAAATTAGTTTTATTGTTTCCAAAGTGCTACTCATATGCTTGAAGTTACATGGGTTTAAGTAGTTTATTGGCTTGGGGCCATGGGGAACTAGCATGTGTGTGTGTGTGCGTGTGTGTACGTGTATACAGCCGGGTCTGTGTTTATGCATGTGTGGGTGCGAACCACTTGAAAGCAGAACTGTTCAACCCTGAGTCGTGGTTCGAAACTTTTTTTGAAGTGTCGGGGACTTTCAGACCAGGAAGATCCCAGCTCTCACGTTACCCTTCTCCATCCCAGTCTTCCCTTATTAGTTTGGACAGGCTATGGCATACAGAATGCTGAAAATTCGAGGTGGTTACGGATTTGTTACAGTATATTCTTTCCATATTTTGCACGCTTCAAGGGTACACTACTGAGATTTTCAAAGTGTATCACTTTTTCATCAAGGGTGAAAATCAGTCAAAAGGCCATTTCAGACTGACTAGAAATTATGAGGCTTCTGGAATCTATTAAACCATGAATGTCAAAGGAAAATTACTGCAGAGGGTCCGTCCCCCCCAGCCTTCTTGTTTTACTCTCCAGCGTCAGTCTCACGTGTTTTGTTATATGTGCGTTTGCACTGAGATTAAAGAGAAAGGAGTCTTCTGAAGCAGGCAACACCGTTATTAAGTATTTTTTCGTGTCTCTTCCACGAGCACATCAGATGTTTTCCCAGCGAGATAGCCCTACTTAAAAGAATGTATTAAAAAAAAAGAAAAGTCCAAATACCAGAAAACCAGAACAAAACTGTTCCTTTTTTTCCCCCCTGTGAATATTTTTCAGCTATAATGAACCATAACAACAAACAACATGTTTTCTTAAGTGTAAGTAGATTTGCTGTTCAGGAAGTCCACGCCAAAACTATTTCAGAGCAAGCCGATGCCAAACGCCTAAACGTATCCTGAAGTGCATTTGCCGTTATACATTTCATTTCCATTCAAAGCCAGGGTCAGAAGACAGAAGGCTTATTAAGTTTTCCTAGGTTGTTGAGGAAGCAGTGCCATGTAGACCACCTCTTTGTGGGAAATTGATTGTGGCAATGCAGACGAGAGCTTGCAGCGTCCGGTTGTTGCATTAAAGCTCTGCATTGTTCCTCTACTAGGCAGCAGCAGTCTTCAAAACCTGGGGGACCCAATCCTGAGTTGGTTCCCGAACATATAGTTCCATTAATTTCATTATTACTACCCCAGTTTCTTCTTGACTGGTGCATCATTTTATATGAGTTGCCTCTGGTGCAAATAGGAGCATGAAAGAAACCCAATTCACAGAAACACACTGTAGTCCTTTTACCCGAATGGTTGAAATCAATTCCTTGTTTGCAGTGGTCACCAGGAATTACGATGTAGGCAATTGTGGGAATGCAAATTGTGATATTTAACCAGGGCAATTAAAGCTAGGTACAGGCATTCAAAAAGCTTGAGGCGGAATCGATATAAGTTATGTGATTTTCTGTAAGCGGTGTAGTTTAGGTTGGGAACAGGCATTTCCCCGTTGGTGCGGGGAGCAAATCTTAGACCGGATCTTGCTATTTTTAAACCAGTCTGTGTGCGCTGAACTTCTGTTCTGTTATGGGGATAGACCAATTTCTGAACACTTTTGCCAGTAAAAGTATGTTGTCTGTACATGGCCTATGAGCGATTTCAGAGGCCAGCTATATTATTCACTTTCCTTTTTCCTGTTTCTGTGTAGATACGGCTAGTTTACTACATGTTTGACTACAGCACTGGGAAAAGGTGTGAGGCAGTCTGGAGTTTCCTTGCATTTATGAATCGGAAACATAGGGTGCGTGTAGACAAAACAGGGGCTCTAAATTGAAGTGGTGGGTTTTAAAAAGCACCATTTCAATTTAGGGCTGATTAAACCCCAATGTCGTGCACGCACCTTACCTGCCTCTCTGGCGGGGGTGGGGAGAGGGTGAGCTGCCAGCGGGCAGAGTGGTCCCTGGGCTGCAGGGGTGGTGGGGGGGTGGTACTTCCCATAGCAGTCACCCACCTGCATGCACCTTGCTCAGGCAGTCCCAGGGGGCACCGCAGCCGTGGAGGGAAGCGCCAGGCCCCTGCACAGCTCAGGCAGGCAGGGTCTGGGTGTAGGGAGAGGGAGGGAGATCAGGATCACTTTTCTTGGGTAGAGTGTGCCTTCCCAGGCTGCTGCCAGGCTGCCTGCAGGGCTTCCGGCAGAGCCCCTGAGCTGCACAGAGCCTGGTGCTTCACTCCACGGCTGTAGGGGCAGCAAACTAAAACTCCTCGAAGGAGTTTTAGTTTGCTGCACCCCAAGTCATTTAAGGCGCGTTATGCCACTGAGTTTCCTACAGCAGCTGGAATGAATGTGCAATACAACGCTGAGGCATGCAAACACCAAGACTATTAAAGCGGTGCAAAAGCATTTAGCCTGCTTTAAGGTGTGCACACACACCCCTCATTTCATCTACACATGGCCATACAGCTAGTTTTAGCAGAAGACTTATTACTGATGTAGGTGTATTGAACCAGGAATTATAAACCAAGGGCCAAGTTCTGTTCTACAATGCAGCAAGAAATCCAGGTACTGGAAATCCAGAGTTACTGATATCATTGGTATTATGTTTAGGTGAGTGCCAGGGAGAGCAGGATTTGGTTCTCAGTTTAATCTGAGTCTCATCGCCCAGTGAGGTGCCTTTGTACCACCATGCAAATGCAAATAACTGTCAGAACAGAGCAACGGTGCAGATGGAAGTCAGGCCTATTCCACACAGAAGGGTGACACTTGGCAGGCTGCTTAATTTCCATGTTTGCAAATAGCAATCGAAAATTCACAAACCCAGTGGCTGTTGATATTACTGCCCGTATGTTTCCAAGCTTTGCTGATGCTTTAACCTGTTCAAATACTCTGAGGTAGATGCACATCAAAAGAGTAGGCGGAAAAGCTCCCTGCATACAGGCCATACTGAGCAGCAAGAGATGAAAAACATCCTGCAAGATGGAATTTATGGAGTCCAACTTGATTGGAGTAAGTCAAAACTAGGGATCACGAAAACCCAGTAAAATAACATTGTGGTAGTTAGAAAATGAGGTTGGTGAGACCGCGGTTCTACCACATCCCAGTGATCGCTTCAATCATCAGTGTCGTTAAATTTACAGTGTCATTAAAATAGGTTCCAGTTTTTGTGAAACAGTGTCCAGGACTTGTCACATGTGTTATTATTACCCCATTAGTTATACTATAGGATAAGCCTAAGATAATACTAAAGATGAATAGATTTTGCTGTTTTAATAATGGGGGCAGCTTCTTAATTGCAATACGTCTCTTTTTATTTTCTGGCCTACTATTACCTGGTATGGTTATTGTTAGTGATAGAAACACGGATATAGTCAGATGATACCAGACCCTCACACAGCAGGAGTATACAGCAGGGGTGGGCAATTATTTGGGCCTGTAGCCCACCTAGGGAGTTTTGCAGAGCTGTCGGGGGCCGGTTCAGCACCCGACTACCCTCGAGCAACAACTCACCGAAGGTCCCTGTGTAGGATCGGACACGGGTGGGTGGCAAGTGGTGTTCGGGAGCAGGAGTAAGATGAGCAGGTGAGGTTAGGATCGTGGGGTGGGGTCGCGGGGTAGAGGCCCAGGCAGAGCTGCCATGTGCTCCCTGCATGTCACCGCCTACAGAACCACACTACCATAGCCCTGCGATCCCATGGAGACTGGCCGGGAGCAGCCTGGGGCCGGGATCTTTGGGGTGGTGACATTGTGGGGCTGGGGCCAGTCACAATCTGCTCCTCACATGCCCCTGCCCGTGGATCTGGCGCCCATCACAGGGACATGCAGGCAGCAGATCACAGTGCTACTTCAGGCCCCGGTCCTGTGCTGTCACCTCCCCAAGATCCCAGGATCTCTCCGGCACCACCCGCCTATCTCACTCCCAGATGCTGCTCCACACCTGCCTGAGGCCCCATCCCAGCTACACAGCCAGCCTACACGGGTCCCGGCCCAGCAACGGGACAAGCCCAGATATCTGTGCCTTAGGGGGCTGGGTCCAGCAGCAGCAGCAACTGGAAGGAGCCACCACGGTTGGGTTATCAGCAGGCATGCAGCCCTAGACCTGCCATGCACCTGGGGGTGGCTCTGGGCTGCCGCACGCACCTGGGCCAGGTGGGACCAAGGGACCTGCTGTGAGCTGGGCAAAATCCATCAGTGGGACAGATCCAGCCCATGGGCTGTATTTTGCCCACGCCTGGTATGAAGTGACTTTTTAATGGCCCGGATTTTTTTAAGAATAGGCACTGTGACTATTAACCTGAGGTTCTTGGAGCTTCTGTTTATAAATACCACTGTATTTTCTAATATACCTAGTGACTTCATGTAATGACTAAAACAATGCATTATTTTAGGATTTTTTTTTAATTCATTCCGATGTTTTAAAATCTGAATGTATTAGACTTTCATGAGTGATATATGTCATTATACATGTAAGGCTAGATTTTGATGCTCATTCTTCTGTTGCGTGCCTCTTACTTAATGTGTCATATTGACTTGAGCATGATTTAATTTTCTTTTTGAATTCTCTGGGCAAAATGAACAAAAAATAAAGCAAAACAGCTATAATCTGGACTTCAGATGAACTATTTATAAAGTAAATTGGTGTTAACTGAGCACTTTATCAAGACCTATGTCTAGAGATTGATGCACAAATTAGGTTTTCTAAATTTCCTGTGTTGCAGCGTCTCCCTTCTGCAACCCCACAAAGGTAAAATTCAGTGAGTCGATCTAGGGCAAGGTGGGACATCAAGTGGACTTTAATTAAACAGCCTTTTGGACGAGTACCCGTATCACTCTGAATTAGACACTAGAGCTATATAGAGGAAAGCAACCTAGCAATGTGTGGAAGAAGAGCAGGAAACCCTAATTGTCTTTTCCACCTCTGACATTTTGGAGATCAAAGAGGGCAAACTGCAATAACACCAGTGGAGTTACGCTGAATTAGGTGAAGCTCTAACCTTGTGATGCCATGGTCAAGGGGTCGGAGTGGTACAGCCGTCCACGCGACTACAACATATTACGACCTGACTCTGTTCTCACTTACGGCAGCGTGAATTGGGTGCAACTCCACTGAAACCAATGGTGAGACAATGGCGTGGAACTGGTCTGAGTTCAAAACTTGGTCCTTTTCTCATTCAGCTGCTCCGGCCAACACGAGTTCGCAAAAAGAGGCAAACCGGTGAAAGCAGAATCGGTGATTCTGATGTTCAAACAGGACCAGGCTTGGAGTCCAGCAGCCTTCCAAATAGCTCATCCACAGGCTCCAGGCCTCTAAGGGGAGAGGGAAATCGGTCTGAAAAGGCAAACCAGGACTACGTAATGATAATAGCAGCACTACAGCTAGTTTTTGAGAGGAAACAAGAAGATTACCTCACAAAATAAATATTACTTAAGCTCTTCACTTAAGAAAGGAAAGTTAATGCCTAGGCATTCTGCCTAAATATAAGAGATTTATCCTCCGCTTAGAACTATGCTCCTCATGCCAGAAGTTCTGCATTATTGCATTATGTTCTCCTATGGGATTATACCGCCATCTGGTTCAATCTATTGTTCTAAGTACTTCTAAGACTAAGTTTAAGTCTCAGGCCTACATTCCATATACAATTATATACACAATTATTTATATGCTTGCACACACGCTGTTTATTGACAAGAGTCAGGGTTTATGATAGGAAAGTAATGTCCTACAAGTTAAAAAAAGGAACTGCTTGCAAGTTTCTCTACCCAGGGGACAACAGTTCCCCTTATAAACTAAATACCGTAGTTGATGTATGTTTTATTACGGTATTTAAGAATGCATTTTCCTCTCCAAATGTACTTTAGTTCACTTACTGTCTTCTGATACCTCTCTTTATTTGCGACTTCAGAGGCATAGAAGCCCCTTAACCAATGGAAATCTAAACAACAGCCATCTTAGTTAATGAGAAGGAGAAATTATTTCAATGACTTTTGTCCCTGTCTACCAAGGCATCATATTTATTGGCAAAGCTAAGCATGACTGTATGCCAGTGCTCAAGGGAGGTCCACTGTAGAAGCTGCAACTAGGTTTGATCTAGTCTGGAAGCATGAACTTGGACTTTCTTTCAAGAAGCTTGATTGTAGCCAATTAGGGGTTGACTCTGGAAGGTTACCGCTTCTTTGACAGCTGTTGACTTCAGTGGGAGTTGTGGTAATGAGCAGTTCTCACAATAAAATGCAGCCTGATCAAGATCAAGTCCTCAGTCCTTCCCTTTCCTCATCATTCAGCCGGGAAGTCTGAGTATTTCCCAGTGGGCTCCGGTGGGAATTGAAGATGACTATAGTCAATGGAACTGACTCAAAATTCACTGAAATCCAAGTGAAAATGAGGGGTAGCCCAAAGGGAATGAGCAAAATCCTCCTTGGTTCAGATCAGCAACTCCACTGAAGGTCCCAGTCGTCTTCTATGCCTATTGTAGCCTAATTTAAAGGAGACACTGGGCACATCTACATGTCCATTAATACGCTGTAGTTACTGTGCATCGAGTTTAGTTCATGTAATAACAAGTACTAACTCAATGCTCAGTGACTGGTGCTACTGCACAGTAGCACTGGTACACACCTTTTAAATGACACTAATGCTCAGTGAACTAATTCTGCTGCACATTAGTGTATTAGCACGGCTTTCATCGTGATGTGCTAATGCTCAGTAGAATTAGTCTACGGAGCATTTAGCGTCTCATGTAGATGTGTCCACTGACTGATATCACAATCAGTAATATCATCAGTCAGCAATTCCAATGTCTAGCTGGCTCTCACTATTTGCTAACTCCATTCATCTCCCCTGTTCTCCGGCCACCCCTCTGCCATCATTTCCTTGCAGAAACCACCTCTTGTAATAAGTTCCTATAATTTATCTTCCCATATTTGTGGTCATTCCCTTGACTTGTTGTCCTCAATGTTGGTCCTTAGCCTTTGTCCCAATACATATATCTTTATAATCCAATCCTTTCAGTTTACCTCCTGCCACTAATTTGTGCTCAGATACCTTTCTCCTTCTGCCTGTGCACTTTCGTTCGCTGCATCTGATGAAGTGACCTTCAGCCCCAAAAACTTGTGGTGTGTTTGTGTATCTATCTGTTGTTATCTACTTTGGTTATTCTATAAGGTGCATATCTACCCTGCCTTCTGGTACTCAATGCTTTGGAGTCCGGACCATTAATTGGAAAGTCTAAGTGCCTGGCATTATTTGCAAAGTGGTGAGTAAGCTTAGCTACCTCTGGTTGTGTCAGTCAATGGGAGCTTGGGAAGCTGTGCACCTCGAGGAAGGGCCAGAGATCCTGAGAAGAGGGTTGTGTGTAGTGGACTTGAGTCTGCCGGTCATGATGTCAATGGAGCATTAAAACACATGACAGCACTTTTCAGGTTGGACCCTGTGTATCTCTATTGCTCTACGCACCCACTAAAGACATTTTATAAATAACAGCAGTGATGAGCTCTCCCTTCTCACCACTGCATTGCCAGCCAAAGCAGATGGTACGTACGGTAGGTGTGTGCTCAATTCATAGACTGCCATGAGAAAAGCGACCACACCGCTCTTGATACTCTGAGAGAGAGTTTTAAAGTACCCAGTTGAAACAAGGAGGCACCAGATCTAATGACCCTCGGTGTGGAAGTAGCACATAGGTGGCGTGCATGTGTGGGGTGCTGGCTGGTAGCTGCTGGAGGGTCTGTATGGCATTGTTCGGTGCTCCTGTTAGATGGTTTTCCTTCTCGCTGCTCAGACTAGCGCAGCCCTGGGTTTCAGCAGATGGTTAGCCACATCCATTCCAGGGGATTTTTTCTTTCCAATAACCACAAGGGCCACAACATTTTGCAATGTAATAAATCTCCGCAGAGCTGCAGGCTCCTCGCATGTGAAGTGGCAAGGCATAGGAGAGAAAGGTTTAAAATAAAAGCAAAACAAAAAGAGGGCTGGTGTTCACGGAGGAATTTTCACCACAATGCTGAAACTGCATAAGTACAGTCTTTTTTTTCAATCAAAAAACTGCTTTTGGGTTGAAACAAGGCCACCACTAACAAGGTATTTGGCTGGCAAGGACATTTTCTAATGGTGGAAGTGAACTCAGGGTTTTGATGGAGCATTTGATTCTGGGTATGGTTCATGTAGCTGGAGAAACAGAAATACAGGTTTCCCACTTCAGCCAATGCATACAATATGCCACAATGCACATGTAGGACAGGCATCTTAACCACAGGGCTAATGGATTTGAACGGGAACCATATTGTGCTGTGAGCAAGGGAAATGATCAAGTGACAGATAAGGGAACTCAAAGGGAGTGACACAAGGTATTTGGCAGCATTTGCAATAGTTTGACGGTGCAGTAGATTGATTACAGGCATTAATACCGAGCTGGGCAAATCCTTGCCAGCAGCGAACCAACTTAGAATGAGCTTGGCTTATCAACCGTATTATATAATCTTCTGAAGTTCACACTGAGTAAATTTTCCAATCTCAGGTTTCCCCCTCCCAATATTTAAGCCCTAAGTTTCCCTGTAAGAATTTTGGATATTTCCATTTTCCGTGGCTTGACGTCCTTTGTACTCGAGGCCAGCCCTTTCCAGCTAAGAAGACATAGAAGGTGTTTCTTCCAGAGTCAATATGGCACGGCTCACATAACATCTTCTGCTTCCTACCTGTCTCTCTTGGAAGATCAGTAGCCCCGAGGATCAAAAAAAGCAACGGGCAATGTTGTTCTGTTCCAAAATCTGTTTGCCCTGCGGGAAGTTTTAAGGATTTTAAAGCCAGGAGGGGCCATTAGGACATAGCTTGATCTCTTGTAGAACAGAAATGAGAGAGTTCCCATCAGGGTTCCTGGAGGGGAGGGAAATCTTTGTCCTTATTATGGAGGTGCGTGCTCTTGAATCCAGTAATTTGATCGAACGAGTGCCAGCTGCCACCCAGGAACCGGGTTTCTTGACTTCGTTGAGCTGCTAGCTGATGCGATCCTTCGGACTGAACCTATGTAACACACACTAAGTTAAAAGATTATATACTACCCTGCACTGAGACATCTCTGGCTTTGCAGCAGCTAGTTAAGCTGCAATGACTAAAGGCGGGGGCACTAGACAGGGAGGAGAGAGGCATGGAGGAACACTGATTTCTGTATCCGACATTAACAGGAAAAGGCTTGTGTTACAATAGTCACCTCCATCGCAGATAATTGACCTTGAAGTGTTTTACCCGCATTCACCTTTGGCTTTCAACACATCTTTCACCTTGCGGTCAATGATTTTACAGTGCGGCACACTGCTTTTGCGCTTACACTAACGGGAATGAAATCACTTCTCATGCTTCAGGGCATAAGCTGGTCCCCAGCTGGGGTCAGAAAGCAATTACCCCCCGTGGCATCTCAAAAGTTTTACGCCTTCTTCTGTAGCATCTGGAATTGGTAACAACTGGAAGTGGGATATCAGGCTAGACAGACCAAATCTTGGGATGACAGTTCTGACATCCTTACGGGGCTTTTACGTGCAAAAAGTAGGCTGCGTTTATTGCTTCATTTCTCTTTCTTGCAAAGCTAAACTGAACACAGTTGGCACTGGGTTTTTCTGTCTTGGCTGAGTCAGTATTTACAGCTTGACACACGTACACAGCAAGTCTATGGATGAACCAGGAAGAAAACTCTAATTACTTGACTGGTTTTGTATAAAAGTGCCAAGATCAGCCTTCCATCTCAGGAAACAGTCATTTTCATGAAACGTCTGCAAGTGATAGAGGTTTGATCCATATCTCGGATCACTGGAATGGGATGTGGGTTCTGCTGCCTCCATTCCTCATCTTATAAAGTAAGAGTAATGCTATTTATCTTCCTTTATTAAGGGTGTGTCGGTAGGGATCTCCTGTGCAGAAAATCCCTGCCTCCTTACTGCTCATTCCAGACTCAGAAGTAGCGTAGCTGTCTAACAGCACCACTATGCCCCGTGTGTCCCAGCACGGAGCTGCCTTGTACCATGTCAACTATGAAACTAGAAACGATAAAACTATGTAGACGTAAATGACCTGAGATCCAAAAAGGACAAAGTACAATCGGGAAGGTGCTCCTCTAAAGCAGGGCAACTCTCTTCACCTGGTGAGCTTCGGTTCGTTGGTAATTGCAGCACAGAGGCAAAGCAAGTCCTTCATGCCACTGGCTATTTCCTTCTGCTTAATCCTAAGACACGAGTTTGGCCATTCACGTCAGTGTCTGGAAAGAATAAAAGCAAATGCGAACTTTAAAAAAAAGAAAAAAAAAGTTTGTTACATCCATAAAGAAAAGCCAAAACACTTGGAAGCCAAAGGCTTTGGTTTGTGAATATCCACATGGATATAAAGTTCTCAGCAACTGTTTCCTTTTGTTTCTCTCAATGGTATTGTAATAATTTTGCAGGTCCCCTGCTCTCTTGACCACCATGAAACACTCTCTTTTTTTTAATTTTTTTTGACATATTCCCTGCCTTTTACAAGACTCCCGTCTCAGCCATCTCCTCCTCTTGGGACAGAACAGGAGGAAATGGGAATGAATGGTGCAGCCGGCTGCTGTCCTGGTGTGAAGCCATTTGCTTCTCAAAGGATTTAAGGGAAAAGTACTAGCAAGAGTCCAGAGGCAGATAGGAAATGGAGAACTCCTGGGTGGTAATATTAACACATTGGTAATGACTCAGAGAAACCCCTAAGTCCTTATAGGACTGGCTTCCGGCTGGTTAAGGAGCTGTGGAACTTGGATTTGCCTCGTTCCAGCTGGAGTGAAGCTCTTGGAAAGCTCCAGATGTCAGCTCGGGGTTATTCAGGTCTGAGAGCAGAGAAGAGGATACTGCTCAAGAGCTGTTGACACTGGTGGGGATTTCCTAATGCCCCTTCTTGCCACTGAATTCAGGGGGATTTTTATGGTGGGGGAGCCCTGTAGATGCTACTTCACCATCCGTCCTGGAAACGACTTCTTGATGCTCATAGCAATGCTTTCCAGAACAAAACTGATTCCCAGAATGACCTCCCTGCACACGTCTAGTCCCACACATTGGGTGTTTTACATGTTCAGTATGTCCTCCGGAGGCCAAGTGTAAACATTTCCAGCAAAGGCACTCGAGTGATGCTTGGATGTGGTGCAGAAAACATGGGTTTGTTTAAACAGAAAGCCAAGCAACTAGATTCCTCATCCCTCCCTACCTCCTGTCTGCTATCCGTGCAGACTTCTGGTGCTATGGTATTATCATTGGCTAGGAAGGAGAGTTTCATATTGGTCCCTTGTTGCTGCTATTGGCAGCTCACCTTGGTGTTCCTATAATCTGCAGGATAGATGTAGGCCAGGGAGCAGGGCACAAGGGACAATGGGAGTTCAGGACTGCTAAACAGTGCTTCCAGGTAGGCTGGGCCTGAGGAGCACAGTCCAGGGAAGGGAGAGACCTAAGCCCCTGGGCAAGGCTGAAATGGGGAGCAGAGAGGGGATGATGAGAATTGCTCCTATAACCCTACATTCAAGCCTCAGGTATGGTGCAGAGCAGAGGTCAGAAGATCAGGCCAATTATCCCACTATGTACAACAAAACCCTCCCTGAAGGGAGGTTTCTGGAACAGCATATATGGGGCTGCCGTCCAAAACTAGAGTCATAACCCCATATGGCATCATGGCATTTATAAGGGGGGGGATTGTGAGCCCCCTAGATATTCCAGTACCAAGGGAGAGCTTCAGACCAAAACTGGATTGTCCAGAGCAATTGCAAGCTAAATGGAAGTCAAGTTGAGAGCTTGGAAAAGGGAGTGAAGCTCTCTATAAGATTAAAAGCCATTGCTCTAACAAAATAATACAACCGTCATGTGTACGTGCACAGCATATATGGGGTTGCAGTCCAAAACTGGAATCATAACCCCATATGGCATCATGACAGTTGTGTGCATGGGCATGGGGATCGGACCAAGGACTGATGTAGAAAAACTAGACCTGCATATGGATATTTCTGGTACTCTAAGTTTGCCCCGCATCTCTTGTGACTGTCACGCATCATGGGATTGCTGACTTCCTGTGTTTTATCGTCCATGATAGAGTTTGGTCCTTCGTCAAGATTCAATTTACAATTAGGTCTTTAGAATGAGAATCAAAATTAAAAAGGAAATCCTGGGTGGAACTGAGGAAGGTCTCTACCCTGTGCCCCTTACTTCTGCAAGCCATGGCGTTGTGTTGCATGAGGTCTACTCATGTGCAGATGCAGATCTCAGGTCTGCCACCTCCGTTATCTGCGGACTCACCGATGACTTCCCTGTTTCCTGGGAGACTGCCGCCCTTGTATCGAGAGACTGCTGCCGCCATCAGCTAGCATGCAGAAAGAATGCAGGGCTGGGTCCTGGAAGGCATTAGTCCCTTGAATATGAGAGAAGTAGTCTGTTCATAACATCTGACAAAGTAGGCTGCCACCTATGAAAGCTCATGCCTCTCTGAACTAGTTAGTCTCTAAGGTGCCCTGGACATGGACATTGTGTAAGGAGGATAAAAAAAAGTCTCCATCAGTTATTAGGAACTCACTGAATAGAGCCATCCACGGATTAGAAGCAGAACCCCAAACCCAAACGTCAAAAGTGATTGATTATGTGCATGTCCCATCGTTTTTATTAGCATCTCATTCTGTAGGATTGCTTGTGTATTAAAATCAGAATTATACAGTATAGCTGTGTGTACAAGCTTTTTCCTGCCTGCTATTAAAATCAACGAGTAAACATGAAGTACCACAAGTTCATGGAGGTTCTTAACTGGACTTCACAAGGGATTTTTATTTGGCTCACATTACTTTGCCGTCACTTACTGGGATCACTGGTTTTAGAACTCTGCCCAGTGTGATTCTTAGCACTGGTCCACACTGTATACCAATATCCCACAAATACCCTTTTCAGTTTGTTCTGCAGTATAATTAGGAATGGATTTTGCATCACAACCATTCACGCACTTGGAGAAGGGGGGCAGGGGTGGTAGGGTGCTACAGTGTCCAAGAAAGTTCAAGCGCCCCGATCAGGATGCTTGCCAAAACCTTATTTCCCACGATCATTCACTGTGTGTTTTCCCTTCCAATTTCATTTCTGCAGCACTCAGTCCATTTTGCCATAAAGAGCCTTTCTATCCAATGAATATTGCATGCAGCATATGGCTACTACCGTTGGCAAACTTCTTAAAGATTTTTCTTGGGAGGAAAATGCCACATGTGTAGTTCATGGGTCATATTCTCCATTGGCATCAACTGAAGTCACTCCACTAATGTTAATAGCCTTACCCTAATTTACACCAGCTAAGAGTCTGACTCTTTGTAAGTGTTTGTCATGCACACACACGTGTGCGTTCCACCAGGAATAACAGTTATGGGAATAGGCCTTTTGCACTGACTTACGGCAACCGCTGGGCATTAAAAGTACTGCCAACAGAGGCACTGAAGCGTCAGTACCGTAACACAGAGCCTCTATGCTATGTCTACAGGAAGGATGCCTGAAATCCTGTTTTATAAGGGATGTTTGTCCAGGATTAAGCCTGAACCTGTGTGGCTTTCATGGTAATTAATTTTAATACAAGCATCTCTGTGTATTTGCAAAGCTTCAGATTCTGCCTTTAGATGCATGTACCTGGCACCCAAGTGAAGTCAGCGCTTAATGAAAAACGTTACATGTACTTTGACCAAATGTTGGCCTGTCTGCATGTCCTGGTAGCAAAGGAAGGGCTGCTTTGTTCTGAATGTTTAACTTGCTCAAACTCAAGATTGCAATCATGAGCTGAGTGTAGTATCAGTTTCTTCGCAAACTGAAGTCACTAGCAGTTTGCCATGGACTTCCCTTGAAGTGGGCCTGGACTGAAGTGCCCAGAGAAAAGACGACTCAGGTGAGTAAAGGTTGTACAACTTGACCCTTAAGGCTCACCTCTGCAGCAATGCCTGTAGCAGACAGCAAGCCAAGAGTTGCCAGCAGTAGTAGCCATATGCGGCACGCAACATTCATTGGCTAGAAAGGCTCTTTATGATAAAATGGACTGAGTGCTGTAGAAATAAAATCTGAAGGGAAAACACACAGTCATGAAAAATAAGGTTTTTACAAAATCTTGATCGGGGTGCTGGAAACTTCTTGGGCAATGTGGATCCCTGCCACCCCTGTCCCCCAACGCTGAGCATGATGCAAAATCCTTTCCTAATTATACTGACCGAGCAAGACACGTTACCCCTCTCTTCACTTGTTCGTTACAGCTGTTCATTGGGTCTTGTCACTCGCTGAGATTGTCACCTCTTTAGGGTAGGAACCATTCTTTCATCATGTGTCTGGATAGTGCCTAGCACAACAGACCTCTCCCTGGCTGCTACAATAATATATGAGCTAAATAATAATGAATTAACCCATACATTGCCACTGTTTGCTCCCATTGAGCCTAATACTTTAGGATACTGAGTACCTATTGCAGGTGCTGAGCCCTAAGTTTTGACTGACATCAGAGGGGAATGGCGTGCATTTGGCCTCCTCACAAAACCGAGCCTCTAGGAATATGTGACCAATAGTGAGTGATCTCCTGAATCGCAGGGTCCAGCTTCCTGCTATTGCAGCCAGCCACATTATATGTCATTACTAATTTAATAGCAGATATAACAACATAAAAAGAATAATAAGAAAACTCTACTGGTTGTTCGCTGTTAGCATCTCCAGGCCTCATCCTAACCACAGTGAATGCCACGCAACCACATTTCTAATGGACTCTGTTGGCTTTGTCCATGCAAGCTGATTGCTATGAAAACACCTGTGGTGATAAAGCCTTAAAAAGTGTTGCGGCGTGTGTTTCTATCTTCTCCCATCCAGCCCAGTCCTAATCTTCTGCTCGCCAGAGAAAAGCTGAAGCAGCTCCCCGCGCCACGTTTTTTCTTGATGCATGCATTCCTCTGCTGAGCACACCACAAGCTGAACTTGGATTTTCCTTTCTAAATCTTGTTAAGCCCCTATTCCCCTTTGAGCTTTCCCAGGGAACACTGATGACACTGTGTTTCAGGGAAGTAGGGCATTAGTATACATGTCAGGCTTGTTAGATAGATTCATAAACTCTTGCCGGGCTTAGATAATCCAAATGGGCACAGTGCCCTTGTGTTAGCAATGAGTGGCCAACTTTTCCATTATTTTACTGGACTAGGGAGTAGAAAATAAAAGGAATATTCATAATCTATCTGGAGACCATGTCATAAATTAGCATACCAAGAGCTATGTTTATAGCAAGGGTATCTCAAGGTCTTATGAGCTGGGGCCTTGCCCATGTGAAAGTTTTCCGACTGCCTTTTTGCAGTGGGGAGGGATCACATATTTAAAAGCCGAGAGATTTCCTAATATTAGAGGAAAAGTGCAAAAAAACCTCAAGAATTCTGGCTTCTGCCTTTCTTTACTGCTGCAATGGGTGGTCGTCTGCTGAAACCCCAGTTCTGGCTGCCGGCTGTGAGCAAGAGCTGGGTCCAACCTTGGAGGAAGCAACGTTCTCCATAATTCGCTAGATGTTTGAAGGGTGTTTCCAAATTAAATGCCGAATCTTGCATTCCTTAAACTCCCTGTGAAATGAGTGGGCATTTTGCATGATTGGAGACTTTGCTCCTAAGCGGAGTTATTCAGTAGGAGGCTCAACTTGCATGATTTCCTCAAAGCTCCCATGTAGACCTGCAGACCACCCTCACACACTGGCATTGAGTTGTTGTACGGGGTGGTTAAGGAGTCTTGCTATGGCCCCATGACCATATATTCTAGTCCTATTCAGGACTTGCACTGAAGGCTGCTCTCAGCTGACCCAGCTGTGGATGATTATTCAGGCTGGCAAGTCAGAGAGCTAGATGTAACATTGGCCATATCACTCCCTTATGTATTGTTGGCTATGGAAGCTGTTGTGCCTTAATGGTGTTAGCCTGTCCGGTGTTGACTTCGCCATTAACAGGCATCAGCAATGCTTTAAAAGGAGGAATAACACTGAACTGATCCTCAAAAGTCTCGAACCTGGAGCTGAGGGAAGCCTAGCTATTCCAAACCTGGGGCCACTAACCTGTCCCTGCATTTTCTCATTTTAGCCCTCCAAATTCTGGATCTCAGACAAAGAAACGCTTTGGAGACTCACTTCAGTGAGGGCTGTTTATTATACGCAGCCCTGGTTTATAACTAGAAGAAGATTCAGTAGTGATCTATTATGTCCTTGAAGATGGTTTTCAGAATGTGGATTCCCAAACCTGAGCAAAGGTGTGTTTTAAAAATAAAAACGACTTACTATTAAATCAATCATTTTCAGTCAAATCGTGTAGCTTCCTTGGGGCTATTGGTTTCACTGATGTGTTTACACATGAGATCCAATTAACTTCCTGTATCAAGGAAGGGTACACAGACTTTATACAGGTAAGGAGTACATGAGGACCCCTTTCAGCGCAGGACTGTGCATGAATCTATAGAAAAAGCCACCAGCAGTTGTGACTTAAATTGGTCCCTTTCATACCAAGTGAATGGGATATTAGGGGACTGGTGTCTTCAGAAGACTAGAAGTTAGTAGTATGCTGCATGCCAACCTTTGCTCAGATCTTCAAAGAGGAGGTGTGGAGGCCCTTTCTATGGCACATTGAACTTTGTGATGTAGGAGACCCTTGATGATCCTCCACTCTGGGAAACACTTTGGCCCACAGTAAGCATTTTCAATAGAAAGTGTGGAAATCCATTTAAATGAGAAGTGATGTCTATCTAGAAAATGCTAAAAACAAAGAGAACAAAGAGAACCTGGAAAAAAAAAAACCAACTTCTTCCTTAATGGTATCACTCAAAGAGCTTGCACCTTGGGTTCCTGCACTATGACTTAGTAATTGCATACACAAAGGGAGCTCTACTGAAATGTGATCCTCCAGTGTCACCATTTTGTATTGATTGGCCAAAGTAGCTGGGCTTAAAACTAGCAGATGGATTTTACTTAACTATGAGGCATTGCTTCCACATGGGAGGAGGTGAAGAATTTCCTACAAATATGTGCTCAGCGTTGTGGGTGGATATTACAAGCTTTTGTGGGATTGTCTCCAGGGTGCACTTCTCACTAGAAGTCATCACATTCTGCAATACAGGCCTTTGTACATGCCACATTTTTTTGCCCTTTCTTACGTTGCAATGGCATGACTGTTTACACGAGCGTTTTTTCCAGATGCTTTAAAAGTCTTTCTGGCACATTAAAGTAAAACTCCTTGGATGTTGTTTAGTTTGGCTCACCGCGAATTAAAGGGTCATGCCATGGATTCATTGTGTGCAAACACAAAGGCACTCAAAGATGTGTAATGAGCCTCTTTATCCGCCACATAACGCTATGACTTTTTTGTAGTTCACCCCTTCAAATTGCTTTCAGTTTTGAATTGCTTCCACATTTTTTTTTCTTGTATGATTTGCCAGCTACCTGCTTCCACAGCTGCATAGGGGTGGTGTGTGGGGTGGCCCCAGGCTGGGGGGGCAGCGCTGGACCATCCTACTCTCCTGTGGTGCTGGCCAGGGGCCGGGCTTAAATCATTTGAAAATCTAGTGCATGCAAACACTGATGCGACACTCCAAAATGAACAAGTTTAAATTTTATAAACCAATTTAATTTAATTTAATTTAATTTAATTTAATTTAATGAGGATTAAACTCCATGTTGTGTACAGGTGCCCTACAAAAGCAAACTCTAAAAATCCCCTGATTTCCTTCTTACCATTTCATGATCCACCTTTTTGTGGATAGTTGACAAATTTCAGATTATTACAGATGCAACAACTCCATGCTGCCACCCTGGGTAGATGCAGAGGTTTAGAATAATAGAATCATAGAAAAGTAGGGCAGGAAAGCACCTCAGGAAGTCATCTAGTTCAACCCCCTGTTCAAGGCAGGATCATTCCTACCTAAATCACCCCAAGCAAATGTTGCCTGGCTTGCACTTAAAAACTTTCAGTGATGACAATTCCACAACCTCTCCCTCTTTCTCTGGGTGTATCTGCCCTGCCACCGTAAGAGCACTATAACTACAAGCCAAACACCATGCTACTGAGAAGTTTTGACTGTGTTTTTTTGGCAACGCCATCATCAGTACTAACAGTTCCCTGCCTCCTGTGATCAGCTGGGAGAGAATGGGAAGGAGAGAATGGGAAAGTTGGCAAAGAGGAAGGTGACAGTTGGAAGAGCGACTTCAAAAAGGTCTTTTCTTGCAGCAGCTTTACCTTGGGAAAAGGATAATTATTCTGACTATTAGAGGAGTGTGTAGAGACACCAGCCGAAACTGGGAATATATTGTTAGTCAACCTGTGTGCACATTGTAAGAGTGAACCTCTGCCCTAAAGGAACTGCATTCTAAAATATCAAGGCAGAGTGGGGAAAATAAAGGCAAAGTAATTTCCCCCAAAGGCCCAGTAGAGATATGCCCATAGCGTTCAAGTTTCCTGAATCCCAGGTCCAAGCCCTATCAATTTCTGTGCACTCAACCAGGGCAGGCTGAAAGAAACTACACATTCTGACATCTTACCCTTCTTTGCCAAGTTTTGGTTCAAAACACAACTTTATGGCTTCAGCAAATAGACCTCAGGAGGATAGAGGAGGAATTACTGCTAGAAAAAAATCCTTACCTTAATTTAAAATGATCTTTTTATATATATAATCAGACTAGCTAAAAATATCATAAAGAAGGGCAAATAGTCCAGAATCACACTGTGACAGGCAGTGAGCATTTAGTGGATATAGAACTGGTATGGGATTTGAGAGACCTGGATTCAAATCCTTTTTTTCAGTCATTGGCATGATGGCAGGCAAAATATTTTGTTTCTGTTTCCATATCTTTCAAATGGAAATGATTATGCCAATCTCCTCTGTGAAGTGTTTTGATTTCTGGGGTTGAACAGAGCAATGTTAATACATGTTTTTTTTTTTCCCCCAGAGTCAAGCACACTAGGACCCTGACTTTGATTGGAGGCCTGTGAATGCTAGTATATAAATATTAAATAATCTATTTAATATATAAATTATATATTAAATCAGATCATAGGAAACAGAAGCAACAGGAAATTCTGGTGAAACTCAATGTTGGTTCACCGTTGACAACTCTGTTTTAAGTCTGAGATCTCAGGGAAAGCAATGGGACAATACAGCCAGGTACGTGTGTGGATCAGAATTTCTCTCCTTAAGCAGTTCATTGTATGGTTTACAAAGAGGCTTTGTCAACCAGAATAAAAAAGGAAGGAGGAGAGGATGTAGCAGAGACTGGATAATGAACATACAATGGAGAAGAAAGAAAGCCTTTCAGTGAATTAACCTCACAGCTGACTGGTTGTAGTTAGGAAACACATTTTGCTATTAAGAAGGTTCATTATGCGCTCCTAGTACTGAAACTTCAGATGTTCAGACATCATAAGCCATTCCCCAAAACTTCTGAGATTGGCTTAAGAATCATGTCATCTACTGCATTAAGAAAACAGTTATTTCTTATTCTAAACAAGGGGCAATAAATCACAGCACGGCTAGTCATTGTTGGCAGATGTTTAGGGTTTCATGGCAACCACAATGGACCCTCCATAAAAGATTCAGACACCTGTTCCTACCTAGTGGGACCTCTATTTTAAATTGATATCACTCTTGGAGGAAGCCAACACCCCGATTCAAAGCAAATGGGCATCCTTGACTTTCACTACAGGGCTTGATTGGTTTAGGGCCAGGAACCACTTTAGAGATTTAGCAAGGTTTAGCTTGAGTCTTTCACTCTTCCTTATCCCAGAAATCAATTAATATCCTTCAGTGTCAACGCTATTCGTATGAAGTTTACAGACTTCATGGCTTTAAATTCTATATCTAAGTATGAGTTTTTTGCTTGGAAGGTAAGGGGCTTCTTGCTGATAAATTTTGTTCTGTGAGAAAGTCTCTAGAGGTTAAAACTTTTTTTCCCCAGAGAAGCCGCCTTTGGCAGCTCAGAGGGAACTCTGCTGCCTTTTAGGATCCTGTTTAGGAAAGTAAAAAAAAAAAAAAAAAAAAAGCTGTAAAAAAAATCCCTCTTGGTCTTTTACATTCATTTTTAAGAGTGTGATGTAAGTATGGAACCATTTAGGTCTTGTCTTTGCCATGAGAAAAAAGTATGTTCCTAACTCAAGTTAACTAATGCAAGGTAAAATCCTAGTGAAGAAAAGGAAGTCTGCAGCTTTGACATGAGTTAGCGGATTGAATGAAAAATTAGGTTTCCCAGTGGCTAAGTGCAGACAGTCAAAAAGCCTGAGGCTGAACTGATTCAGCCTTTGCACGCTAGTTTAAACTGCATAGATTGAACCAATAGCAAGTGAACAGGCATTCATTTTTGATTCTGGAAATGAAGCCACTTGCATGCAGTGGCCCAGGCCAGAAGCCAGGGAGTGGTAGAGTACAGCTCCCTGCTTGGCT
Source organism: Alligator mississippiensis (assembly GCF_030867095.1). NCBI lineage: Eukaryota > Metazoa > Chordata > Crocodylia > Alligatoridae > Alligator > Alligator mississippiensis. The sequence goes on along the minus strand of NC_081828.1, from coordinate 5,517,508 downwards.
GGAGCAGACAGCTTGGGCCAAGGCTAGCCCACCCACTCTTCAAGGTGGAGGGTGGGGAGGTTGCAGGGGAGGTGCAAAGCATCCTGGGATGCTGGGGGACTGAGAGTTGAATCTGGAGGGGATCTGGGACAGAAGTTCCATAATCTGATTTAATTTGAATCAGTTACGTCTGTTGTTACATCTACCCAGGTTTATCTTAAGCCAGTTTTGGCTGTTTTGAAAGCAGTTTATATGCACTGAACTTGTGTTGTGTTACAGATTTGAACTGGTTTCTGATCACTTATGTGTAATTTCTGTCCCTAGCCAGAAGGTTGTTCATGACCTGCGAACTCACGTGAAAGTTTCTAAGTGGCAGGTTTCTGTCTTCACTAAGTTTCTTGCTTTGAATGAGCTAAATTGAGTTAAAAACTTCCTCGTTTTTCATGTAAAGACAAAGCCTTGTTGGACATAGGTTTGACAAGATCTGGACAACCAAAGACTATGATTCATCCTCTTGAGTGAGAGTTTTACACATACACAAATCTAAGCTCTCCTGTGGCACATGCTACTGAACGTAAACACTCTGCACCATGGCCTGCTGACACAGTTTACATTAAAACTCATCAGATAAAATTCAGAAATCATCTTTGGTGGTAGAATAGGAACCCAGGCCTCTGCTTCCAAATACATAGTTGGACTAAGCGGCCCAAGGTGTGGAGAGGAGTGGGATTGCAGACACACCCTTGTCCCCAATATTTTCCATGGGTGACTCCCCCAAAGGATGCTGGATCTTGTAAATCCTATCCCAGGGCATCTGTGTAAAGAGCCTATGTATCTGATTCAGAGCTCTTGGTTTTGCTGTGGGACCCAGGCACCTACACGTGGGACACTGAAATGCTGAGTCCCGCGGTGGCCTCGTCATGTGGCAAAGCCTTTCAGTTGGATCCAACCTCTTGCTCCGAAGTCCCTTTCTCCACCTCCATTGGCCATTGTATTTGTGTGGCATGATTTGCCTACCCACAGAATCCAAAGCTGATCATCCCTACTAAAATCGTCTCTCGTGGTATTGGACCCATTTATATTAACTCTGACTCCAAGATATTTTGACTCCTTATTGGAGGTCTGGAGACATCAGACAGATCTGAGTCTCTAGAGACCAGGGCTGAAGAATGTCGGTCTTTATTCTTTTTTTCTAGCAACGTACTGTTCTTCTAAGTGTGTATTTCATCATGGATCCAATAAGCTGCTTTCACTAAAGAGCCCGCCATGTCCTTCCTAGTAGCGATGGTATGAGCACTCCACTGAACAAACACAGGAATAGCTGCACTACTGGGTGACCTGCCTTCTGTTTTGACCTGTCAGACTTGAGATCTATTTGGTGAAAGTCTGCTATGTGTTAGCAAGGAGCTGTTCAAACACAGATGCTGCCTGTGTCGAGGAGGTTTTTTTGCTTGCAAAGTACAGACAAATATTGATCCTCTGTTGAGCTTGGAGAGGTCTTGAGTAGCACAATGAGAGGAGATAGAGGCTGAAAAGAGTCCTAGCACTCAAGAATTTAAGGAACTAAAGGGCCTTTTATTTGCTGAACAGGCAAAGCTTGACATGTATCTAATCCCCCTGGCCGATGTGGTCATGGAGGTTTAGCTTTAACCGATTTCTAATTAAATGTGTTTACAGATGAGCGCTTTATTTACTCAACATTAATTATAAAGGGCTTTGCTCCAAGCAGGAGCGAGAAGTTTCCTGTCTGCTTTAACAAAACCCTTGCTGGGTCCCTGCTTTCCTCAGGAGAGTCCATAATAAAGTTATTATAATGACACCCTTTGTGATGCTATCCGGTGTCGATGGGAGAGGGGAGGCGGCAACCTTTCCATTACATATGCTGTGATTTTCATGGGTTTATAACTCCACTCCAAATATTCTTGCTGGCTGGGTGTTTGCCAGTGCCATCTAAGCTCAGGGCCCAGAAGTCATTAGTTTAAACCCCAGTGTAATCATTTTGAAGTTATACAAGTGTAAAATGCAAGCAAAGGGATATTGGCTGACTTAAGATGCTTTCTAACACTGGTGTGGCTTGAATAGGGCTCCCATTTCCTAAAAGGAATATAGTGTGTAGCACACAGCAGTGGATCTGTTTGTCCAAAAGCCTGCTCTGAGCTGACACATGCAATATTGCCCTGCAGCGCTTCTGATGCTACGAACACTTTTGCTGGAACAAATTTTTTCATAGGAAAAAATGATGACGTCTCTGATGTTTCTTCTTGTCATCATAGACCAAGCTCATTTATAGATAAATTGAAAGGTCTGTCAACCAACAGCTTGTCACATAAATGCTTCAGACAATCAGCAGAGCATTTTGATGCAAAATTAAGAATGCGAATTCACTGCATTTTAAAGTCGGGCAATTAAATGCATGCAGGGTGCAGCTCTCTAATTTATACAGGCCACAGAAACTCCAGAGCTAAGCGTGGTTGGGTGGCCTCGTGAGAGCCCAGGGAGGTACATAGGAACAGAAGCGACAAAATTAGAGAGAAAACATTTAAAAAGAAATACCAGGGAAAACACTAGCATTGTGGTTCAAGAGGTGGGGACTCAGGAGATTTCCTCTGCTACAGATTCCCTCTGGGAGCATCTACACATGCTATTAAGGCAAAGCGATAAACACTAGCACATATCACACCAGAGTGTATTGCTCCTGGCTGCCACGTTTACATGTGCACCTGGGATCACAGCATGTTGAGCTGGGTGGGAGCAGACCCGGCTGGCAGGGGGCCGGGGGGGGTCAGCCTGTGAGACCGGAGCTTCAAAGAGCAGGCAGTCCCCACAGTGAAGCATCCTTGTGCCCCGTCACCATCTAGACGTGCATTGCAGCAGAGTACTTTACTCTGTTGCAGGATAGTACGTGTATGTACAAGTATTAGTATTTGTATGTACTATATACTATATATACTAATGTGTGTGCGTATACGCACACACACACGCTATATATCTATATTTATATATATGTATACGTATGTGTGTGTCTGTGTGTGTAGTAGTAGTAGGACAAGTGGATATAGAGCATATATAGGATATACTAGTACTAGTATACTATACTGTAGTAGTGTAATACTATATACTATATCTAGTGTATACAAGTGCTAGTACTTGCATATACAAGTACTATCCTACGATGGAGTGCATTAGTTTTCTCCGGCCTAATAGTGTTACATGTGTAGAGGCTGATGTTTTACTCCAGAGCGAATTAGCTTTGCAGTAAATGTCTCATGTAGATGCACCCTCAGTGACTTCAGGTAAGTCAGTTCTTCTCCCAGATAGCTTGTATCTTCACAGCCTCCACAGTGTACCACAGCTTACCAAGGGAGAGCATGAGAAGCCTACTCAACATCCACTACAACCCAAAATATGTTAACTTAGGTGTCTTAGTGCAGGACTGGCTATGCCCCAATAAACTCACAGTCTTTTCCATCCTTTGTTGTCTTTAATTTTACTGCCAGCAATTTGTCCCTTACTATGGCTATGTACAGTGCCTCGCACAAAGCCCTGACCTCATTAACACCTCTAGACATTACTGCAGAATCAGTCTTATTAATAAAGAGAGGGAGGTTAATGAAGCTTTACCAAAGATTTTGGAATCTGCAAAAGAAAAATACCAAGATCCTTTAACTGAGATTGTATTTGGTTTGCATTGCAGCTAGTCTGTTTGCGTTTCAATTTGTATTGATTCGTTTTGCAGCAGGGATAACCCATAACTGCCTAGCTTTGAATGCTAAGTGTGTTCTGTCTCTTTAATACGCCGATCACTGCATTCTGCGAGCACGCACCGGGAGAGACATTTATTTGCCACTGGGGCTAAGGTTTGATATGTCTCAGATCCTGTGCTTTGTTCAGCCTTTACCTCGCTGTGAATTTGCATAAGACTTTACTATTCAATTTTGCAATTCCTTGGGGGTCTTCGGGATAAAGTTGTGTTCTAGGCTGGTGCCCCATCTACAAGGAGCATGCCTGTGAAAGCCTGACAAATACCAAATTGTACTTAAGGGAAATCTTTAGCTTCAGCCATGATATTGTAAATTATTGAACGCCACAGCGAAAATTACCACACACTCCTAAAAATACCTACCTCTGTCATAGTCTTAGGAAGCTTCAAAGGTTTATTTCAAGGGGAGCTGGGAGATTAATTTCCGTTAAAGATGCAATTTCCTTATTTAAAGAAAAAAAAAATGAATGAAATGCTGCCATAAAAAATTAAGTTAAAAATAAAGGAGATTCAGATAGAGGCCATGGACTGCCAAGAAATGTTCGAGGCTTTAATTTTCTAAAATAAACAACCAAGAGTTTGCCTGGACAATTCAGGGGTTTGTATCTGTGTATTAGGGCCCAAATGAAACTCTTCCTTCATGGAACAGCCATCGACGCCAGCAAATGGTACGCTGCTCAGCAATAGTGGAACGGCACAGTCACCTGTGTAATTATTTGTAACGATGAGTTCTTGTTATTACTAACATAGAGGTTGCAGCTGAGATGGAGGCACTTGTACAAGTTACTGAAGAAGTAAAAGTCTATATAAACAAGACAGGCAATTGGGTTGAAGAAGGAAGGAGGATTAGTGACGACCAGGTAGAAGGTGCTCAAATATTCATGAGAAAGTCTAAAATCCTCAAAGCTTTTACTGTCCAGGAGATGAAGTACAGAGAGAACCTGTGGTTTGGCCAAGGTCACCGAAGGAGTCTGGGGCACAGCTGGGAAATGAGTGTATTCCAGTTCCTTGGAAAGGACCTACCTTGGTGTGAATTGTCTGGTTCACCCTGGAAAGCTGCCTGCATTACAGAAATTACGTATGGGCATGGAGCCTGAGCCATCCTTTCATTCCCCAACGGGGCCTATGCTAGGAAAGTTACATACTGCCGACAACAGATGCCAGCAGACTTTGCAGCTGGACTCGCGCTGAGAACAATTCAGCTGTGTGAGTCGTCCAGGGCAGACCGTACGCAGCCCCAGTTTGAATTCCCAGCACGGGAACCCGGTATCCGACAGTAGGAACCAGACATTATGCAAGGTTGGGAGGTGCACAGGAGCAATGTGTGATTGCAAATCACACATCAATCATCACAGATCAATCACAGATCAATGTGTGTCCACTCATGGGCAGATATGAACTCAGCACTAGCTGCAGATCTGGCCCAGAGAGTGAAACTGGCCCGTCTAGGGCAAAATGTGCAAAACAAGCAGACAGCAGGGATGGTGAGAAGCACTTTAGTTAGGAGAATTACCTTCTCTGCTGGGGTTCCTACTACAGACGAACGGTTACTTTACTTTCATCTTGATAGTAGCCAGAGTCCTAGGGAAGGAGGGTTTCCAACATAACTAGGGCCTCAAAACCTCTCGTGACCAAAAAAACCCTAATTCCAGACATCTTTGGCTGTTTTGTTTTGTTTTTTATTTGACTTGGAGGCCCCATAGCCCACACGAGCCTGGAGGGTCTTAAAGATTTTCCTCACCAATTTACAGACTATGAGTAATGGTTTTGCCAATCCCTCATTACGAGACCCCGGTGACTGAATGGAAATCGTTTCACGTACAGCTCCATTGTGTGTGCCGTACCACAAGTGTCTGGTCTAAAGTTCGTGGGATTTCCTAGATCCCCCAACTTCGCATTCATTCCTCCTCTCCCTCATTATGCTATTACAGCTTTAAATGATGGTGAAGGATGTGAAAGAAGATATGTACAGCCAAATGTAGAGATCTCCGGTCTGTAAGCATAAATTGTGGAGGCAGCCTCAGGCGACTTATTCTAACCTAAGAAATCTGGTGTTGTGCAATACTTCTTAATTTGTCAGTCACACACCTCAATAGCTTCAAAATCTGAGGTTAGTTTAGGGAGGTAGCCAATCATTTGGATGGTAATCTATACCAGACTAATTAGAGACAGACTTGAACCAAGCCTTGGTTTTCAAATTCACATAACATTTTGCATCTTCCATCCAAACTCTTCATAAAACTCCTCTGGTTTGCAGGCTCAATAGGACAATGATATTTCCCATTTTAATGGCATTTATATGTCCAAAATACAATATAGACAATAAGAAATTAATCTTTGTAACATTCTGATAGGGTTGGTTGGTTTGGAATGAGAACTGAATGGGGAATTTGCTTTTGGTCCCTTGAAATGGTTGAGATTTATTTTTTTGGGGGAGGGGGGAGGCAGGGACGGGAAGAAAGGAAAGGAATTGCAAGAAAAGGAAAGGGAAGATGTCCCAAAAGATGTCCCCAAAGTAAGATAAAAAAATTAAACAATATTTTTAAAATAAGTTTGGGGCCAGTTGAAATATTTCAGTCCTACAAATTCAAAATGTTGGGCTTTTTTTTCAATTTTAACCCCTTTTCCTTTATTTATTTTTTAAAAATAAATTCTGAAAGGCTATTTCAAAACACAGATCGAAAGCGTTCATTCAGAAAAAAAGTGTATGAAGGGGCCATTTCAACATTTCCAACATTTCTCACCCATCGTTCCAAATTGTATCGACCTTCTTATAATTTCAGGAACAATTTTGTAAGGATGGCTCTGTCCCGTGGAATGATATCTTCCTGTGGGTTGGGAGAAGAAACGTTACAATCAGGTGTAATCAAAAAGCATTTGCAGAGTACAACAACTAAATCCGTGAAGAATGCTACGTATTTTTGAGTGCCAAGTCCTGGCGCCTGATATATTAAACAACTGTTTCCATATGCGGATGTCATTATTATATATAGTACTCCTGCCATATTTTCCTTCCTCTGGAGGAATCTGACTGATTTCAGCCAAGGGTATCAATCCTTGGATTGAACACTTTGAGTAGCTCAAATCTGAGTCCCTTTCGGTCCAGCAGTGTGTACTCGTCTGTGCTGTTATATTTCTCATCATCACTTTTCCCCCCCGTCTCACCAGTAGTTGCAGGAGTGTAACTAAGGAGGGGTGACTGGGCACCGTTTTTCCGTGGGGGGTGCAAAAGCCATTGCACGTTGCTGAACGTGTTGTCTCGGTTAGTGTGGGAGGAGCTGGCACTGCCCCAGGCACGGAGCTGCGTGGCTACACCTCTGAGTCATTTGCTTGCTCACCGTCGCTGCCAGTTTTGTCTGCATGAAAGCCCTGCGGTAATGATTGGGAAGCATGTTTGCCCCCGTTTTACTGACACGTGGAAGCAAAGTCGGGAAAAAGCTGCAGGAGACCATACCCCAAATAACTGAGAGCTAGAATAAGAATGGAAGACCTTCACGTTCCCAACATTGCACTTATCTTGCAGACAAACTACCTGTTTTTAAGAAGACTACTGGCGATTGCTGTTTCCGGTCAGGCTAGCTTAAAAAAAAAAATCCAGTCTCCAAAGCAGCCTTCTGTTAGTACCAGAGAATGCCGAAAACCAGAAAAATGAAAACCATTGCCTTGGGAAAAAAGCTAGAAACAACATTTCATTGTCTTCCAAAGCATCCAGGTTAATTTGGGGAAGGGAAGTAGGCTGCTCTTTCCTGAGCAGGCTTGGTACTAACCTGCATAAAGAGCTGGGTGGGAAACAATTTTGATCTGTCCTGGGGAGAATTTGGAGATTTCCAAAATGTTTCAAATTGTGCGCTGGGATGAAACTGAGACCTTTCCATTTTTTTGTTGCACAAAATCACAGAGGGAAACTTTAGACTAACCAGGGCATTATTCCGGGACCAGGAGGTGTCACTGTGCCACGAGTGGTGGCAGCATACAGCACGGTGGCCAGAGGTTTGCTGCTGCTGGGAGACATCACCTCTTTTTTTTTGCTGCTGCTGCCATGCTTATTCAGTGGCCAAAAAAACATGGGTTGCCAGCAAAAAAAACCAACAAAAAACCCTAGAAGGGGGCATTTTCTGTGCATCAAGGCTGCTTCTCTGCACTCGCCGCTGCTGGAGCCAGCTGGTGCAGGGAAGGTGCAGGCGGGGGGAAAAAAGGGATGGAGGATGGGTGGGTAAGGTGTCCTACTAGCTCCATTGCGGCCCCCTCCCTTAGGGGCTCATATACTGCTCTCCCACCGCTCTTATGCTACTCTGGGACATGGAAATCTCATGTTCAAATGTCTTACCTACCTGATCCAGACTACAGATTTGATTGCGAGTCTCCCAACATCCTAGGTGAGACCCCCTCACCCGTAGTTTCTCTCTCTCATAAATTCCTATTGAGATTGTCCAGCTTTGTACAAATAATTATTCTTTGGATCAGTGCAAGCAACTACTGATAGGGCACTCATCTGGGTCCCTGATTAATTCCCCAGGATAAGTGATATGGCTGCTGGTTATTCTAGTTTCAACCCCAAATTGCATTCTAGATTTGAGAAAGCTCCCTGGCAAAAAACGTATAGAAAACTAATATTTTCGGGAGTGGGGTTCACTTTCATAGTTCATAGTTTTATAGATGTTAGGAGTTGAAAGGGGCCTTACAGATCACTGGGTCCAGCCCCCGTACTCTTGGGCACTTGCCTTGTCCAACACAGTCAATCTTATTCAAAACCCCCCAAAAAGTTGCATCTAAAAATTTCTGGCTTGCAAGCCATCTCAGATATTTCATTCTGGAACAAGAAACTGGGTCCTTTATATGCCCAATGGTGGGATAAATTATAGAAAAAGCATTGGGATGTTTTATTTGGAAGTGGGGAGCACATCTGTAACTGGAGTGTGTCACATCTAAAGAAAAGACTTCTTTCTGTGCACATTTCTATGATGGCTGTCACGTGCCATCAGAGAATTCACACAGGTAGAGCCAATTTATGAAGTTGCCCAGTGATGTGTCTGTGTTGTTAATAAAGGGAAATTAGCCTGCAGTATGTTAGCACATATTTCACTTTTGTCACAGTGCAATAATGACCCTTGTATCAAAGTTTACAGTACCATATGAGTTTTATATGCACCATTTCCTACATGTTTTGAACAGTGGAACCAATTTATAATGTAATGATTTTTCCATACATAATTTCTTTCTTATGATTTCCATAATGTGGCATTTTTACTGTGACTGAGGCTGAATGCAGCCTCATAAAGGATATGAAAAAGGGGCTGGTTAAAGTGTCTCATAAAAAAAAAAAATCCTTTGAGTGATTTGCTAGTTGCTTTTTCTAGGTTGAATTGTGCCTCAGAGTCTGCACCATGAGAGCAAGGGACCCGCAATTACAGCCCTTCATGTGGTCTTTAAATCCAGGCAGGCAGGATTGTGAAGGGCAGCTTGCTATGAGGAGGGGGATAGAAAGTGCAGGGTCTTTCACCCCATCCAGTCACTTGCTGGTTGCAAATGAGAGGGGAGAGTGATTTATAATGGGGATAAGGCAGTAATAGTTTGACCACCTCCTGGGATCCGTTGTGGAAACAGTTGAAGCATGATGACTCGGAGGTAGCACTGGACAAAAATGTGTGGCCCAGTATCTTTTTTGCTGGAAAACACAGGTTTGCATCAGCCGCTCAAAACTTCTTCAATTTGTGCCAAATTCAGGAACTATTTTGGGAAGGGGCGAAAACAAAACCTAGGAAAACATTTCAAGAAGTCCAAACATTTCCTTGCAAAGTTTTGGAAGCAAAATAATGCAACCTTTTTATTTCACAGAACTGACTTTATTTTGAAAAACAAAACCTGAACTTAAGTTTAAAACAATTACAAAACAACAAAACCAAACCAACCCCCAAAGTGAAACAAAATGCTTTGACTCGTGTTGTAGCCAACAAATCAAACACATGGAGGTTGGATTAAGCTGGAATGAATTATCGATATTTTTCCTAAGTTCAGTTTGTGATACGCGAGTCCGGCCTGGTCCATCCTACACAGTTTGGGTGATAGAAACTCATGTTGTGTTGGCAAATCTGGGGGTGTATTCATTGGCGATGCATAGGGGGTGCACACGGGTGCATGGGCACCCCCTGACCATGGCGGTGAATCCCCTGCAAAAAGGCGATGCCAACACTGCCGGCAGCACCTGCAGGCGATTGCTGCTCACCACCCCCACTCCTCGCTGCCAAGGTGAGGTCACTAACAAGACCTTAGTGATTTGCCCAGCTCTGCTCAGAGGAATGTCTTAGCAGGGGTAGGCAACCCCCAACATGAGTGCCAGAGTGTGGCATGTGAAGGCATTTACTTGGCATATGCACCCTGGGGTGGGTGGCAGGGAAGAGGCCAGGGCTGCAGTGCCACAACAAGGATTGGGCCCCTTGCAGCTCCCTTGCCATCCGCTCCTGGCACAGCAACATCTTACAAGCCGAGCTTGCAGGTGTTTTTGGCACTCTGTCCAAAAATATTGCCTCCCCGTCTTATAGTCTGGCTACATCCTGTAGATGATGTGACTTATACCCCATCCTTTGCCCAGAATTGCCCATGCTAATGATACATATTCTCATTTTCTGATGCTTTCTATTGTGTAATGTCATATAATAATTGAAATGAAGGGAGTAAAAAATTGCTGATCTACTCTAGAGGCCTGACCCTGTTTCCACTGAAATCAATAGAGAAACTCCGTCATTGAAAAGAGGTTCTTGGGACCTGAACCTGAACCCAGGGAGATCAACAGGAGTATGTAAGTGTAAGTGTGTGTTTATACACACATACACACTATTTATACTATAGATAGTGTGTGTGTGTATGTGTGTGTGTGTGTGTATATATATATATATATATATTTATATATATATATATATATATATATATACTCAACAGGAGTATGTAAGTGTAACTGTAAGTTTGTGTGTGTTTATACACACACTATATATATATACTATAGATCGTGTGTGTGTATATGTGTGTATATATATATATACATTAGTGTGTGTCTATATGTATATGTGTGTAATGTATATAGTATATACTAGTACTAGTACTTGTACTTGTCTATATAAGTACTGTACACACACACATATCTAGATAGATAGATATGCATCTATTGACCGATCTATCGACCAATATCTATCTATCGATCGACCGATCGATCAATAGATAGATATAGGTATATATAGGTATGTATATGTATATAACCATCTTTCTTTTCTCTCCAGAAAACAATTTGTTAAAAGTAGGTATTTGTGCCACTTGTCCCAGTGGATGCATTTCTTTCACCTTACACCTCCAGCTGAGGTTACAGAGAAGGGAGCCAAGGGAAAAGGAGGGAAAGGGATAGACAGATGGCCAGAGGGATAAGGGAACACCTGGTCTAAGAAAGACAATGTTCATAAATATGTGACATTTGTTCCCCAGATCTTTGGGCTTCATGTCTACAAAGCATCGTTTCCCACAATGGGCGTGTGGTCGGGTATTGAACTCCGAGGTCACTGCACGTCAAACTTTAATTCTTTAAAATAAACTCGCCTGTATTTGGTTCAGCTGAAAATAATTTAAGAGGCACGGATTCCCTCTGTACCCAACTCCCTGAATGATGATGACGGTATATCTAAAGCCATTTGAGCCTCAGTACATCCTGCCAACGGAGTAATTGGAGGAGTCTGGCCTCAGGGGGAAAGCTGAGAAATTGTCCATTTCACAGATTAGATGATCCAGATCTGGCCCGCTTTAAAAGCTGCTTCTTAAAAAATAAAACAAAACAAAACAGGAATTGGAAATATGAACGTGAAAAGTAGGGCTCTCCCTGACACCACATTTTTAATCTACCTGTTGTTTTCCTTCAGGGGGAAAAATATATATATAAATGCATCAGCTTTCCTTTAATGACATTTTCTAATTAGATGAGAAGAAAATGCTGTTGATTATAAAATCCACATTTCATGTAGACAAATTGTCAACTTTATTCCAGTACAGTTAGGATAACCTGCTTCTCAAGCCATTGAACGCTCACTTCCTGTGATATCATTTGAAAACAGCTTCAATCTGTTCAAAGCGTAAATGAAAGCCAAATAATTTATTTTTAAGTAATTCAAACACCTAAATAATCAGCTGTCTCATATACAAAGATAGATAGAGCCAAGACAACTACATAAAGAATATTAGTCTTAATATAGTATCTGCCTGGTGATATGATGAAATAATCCTAAAATCCATATATGTTTCTAGAAGTCTTTATTGCAGGTTAGTACCGTGTAATTTGGAGACTAACTGTAATTTTTACTGAGCTGGGTAAATGACACAAATCAATTTTCCTTTCAAAGCCTCCCAGCGAGTCGGTTCAAGCCACTTGTTTGATCTGACTTTACGAGTTAGTAAATCGTGCGTGATAATTAGGAAGCCGTTCCATCTGCCAGCCCCTGACAGACACAAGAACAGACCTAATTGATTGCTGAGCTCCCTTATCCATCTGGCCTGCCTTGGCCCCACCACCCCCACAACCAGGGCTAGGAGGAGCAGATCTTCCCCCACTGACACCAGTTGGAGTTATTGCTATTCTCCACTTTCCTAGCTAACGCTCATGGGCAGTGCGATGCACAGCAGTGCACGCGGAGAGGATGAACCTGCACTAATACTGTGCATCTTCCAGGAGGCATCGAACATACTGAGGAAGCATCGAGGTCTATTCGATGTTGTCAGGGAAACCCCATGAGCTATCAGCATCGGAGCTAACCCATCTGCATTGTGGTTGTGCCAGTCTGTGTTAGTTATTGCTGAACTGGCATTGGTTGTTTGCATTATCTAGTCTTTCTATGCATTGCATTGTACTACTACCATCATTAGTCTTGGTTTTTAAAAGGGCCTTGACTCCCAGAAGCTAAAAAAGATTGGGGCTGCATTTTATAGCCCTTGCTTATCTATGCCTTGATTCTCTGTGGTGCCGAGCCCTTCGTTCCCACTCAGGTCTCTTGAAGACCTGGCTAATAATCGTCTTGCCTTGGGTTATAAAATGTGTCTACATTAATTTTCACCTTTATAAATGTGCCTGCAATTACTTCTGGGTCCAAAGTTGCAGGCGTAATATCATAGGCTACTTTTCTATATCAGACCCTTTTCCCTTTAAATTATGGCTGCGCCCCCCCCCCCCCCTCCACTTTTAGTTTGCTCTGTGCAGAGATTTATGCACAGGAAATGGAGAATATGACATCTCACTTGTGTGTGCGTGTATGTGTAATATCTTTAATATGAAACTAGTTGCCACTTAATTATAAGGGCTGAAGACCTCCATTCAGCGTGTTGTATACAATTTATGAGGCTCAGCTCTCCCAGACGTGCATTACAGCCGTGCTGCAACACCCAGGTGACTAACATTCCTGTTTAATTTAATTTCCTTATATAAATAGCTTCATTAAGGATCAGTTATTCAGACTGAGAAAATAGCATTTGAACAGGAAAGACGAAGCCATTGCATTCTGCGCTCTGCTACTGTTCGAGTCAGGTCTGATCTTGTCTGCGACAGAAGCAAACCACATTGTTAACGTCTCCTGCCACAAATAACGCCTGCTTTTCAACCAGGAGTCACCTCCATTGAAACCCCTGATGTTGCACCTGAAGTAATCCGTGTACATCAGAGTCAGCTCCCCCATTTGGAGCTTCCTTCAGAAGGACGCCGTTGGGGGGCACGATTCTGCTTCCTTCCGTTGTCCCCCTCTGTGAATTCGCATCGAGCACTAAGCAGACAAGTTCTTCAGTCCTTAGAGCAGGATCCTTCTTTGTGTGTGTCCACATTACATGGGTACCCACAGTGCCTTGGGGTCCAGACTCTGATTCTTCAATTTTCTATCCTAAAATAAAAGGGATTGTAGACGCATTCTACAACATTTGGTCATTAGGGGCTTGATTCTCAGAGGCGCTGTTGAACACCATGGACCTTGTTTTAGATTCAAGGTCCTCCTAGTTAGATTCAAGGCACCCCTTGGAAGAGGCCAGCTCCTCGTTTTCTCTCGTGTTTTGTCTATGGAAAAAAATACAAGAATATTTTTTCTGGTGCAAGGAGCTCAAAGCCGAAAACAGGGCAGAATGGTTTAGACATTGTGGATTCCTATTTGAAATCTCTGGATTTATCTTGAGAATCATGTGTAGGTGTTTGCATACCTGATCTTGTTAATATTGTGCCAGCGCCTTAAATAAATCTCATGGCAGCCCAGGGTGTGATGACATCCTGGTTGAAAAGCACTGCTCTAGATGAGGGCCAAGCACCGTTGACATAGCACTGATTGCAAAAGACATGAATAAAATTGATGAAGGTCATTAAAGAAAGGCCCATATATTGATACTGTGATAGAAGAATTAGGGTTTTGGGGTTTTTAACATTTTTTTTCCCCCAAGAGTACTTTTTGTGAGACTTAAACCCAGGAGTCCTACCAAAACCCCAAGCAGAAGCATGGATGGGAAGAGGGTATTGCCGATGATTTTGAAATGTCCAACTCTTTCCCTCCAGATCAGTGTACTCTTCATGTATTTCAAGAGCTTAGTTGGATTGAAAGAGGATCAGACATTTATGTGGATGTTCTTGTCTAGATCAAATCAGATAAAATTTTATAAGGGATATAAACACTCATAGTCCAGGATATAAGCCAACTCCTAACTGCCTGGGATTAGGATGGAAGACTCCCCATGGGCATGTTATTACATAATTATTTATTAGTGGGAAGCATGTGATATTGGTTACTCTCCAAGCTAGGATACCGGGCTGGTTGATACTGGGGCTGATAGTGTGTGGCAATTCGATGCTTCATAAGAAAAAAAGCCGAATTCATGCCCCCTCCTTCTTCATGCAGAGGGGGTGTTAATAGAGCATGTACTTTGGGCTTTCAGCCTGGAAGGGACTGAGTCATAATTGCACCTTACATTTCATTTTCTTCCATTCCTTTCCCTTTCCTGATGAATAGTATAAGAGTCATTTTCACCTTTGGGCAAATCATGAGCCATGCATTGGCTCTGCTTTATTTATTGTTTTCTAATGATTCGCTTCAGGCATGAATGCAACTATCATCCCTTCTTGAACAAGGTATGTAATGTAACAGCTTGGCGGTGTTTGCTTGCAACACCCCACCCCATTAAGAAGTGTTGATCCCGCTGGGAAAGGAATAAGTGGGTTTTGCTGACACATTGGGGCGGGTGATGCTTCACTTTACATAGTATGACGCACTGGTTAAGGCATCTTGCTATGGCTCTGGAGGCACAAGCTAGGATTTAGGATGAAAGCTGCCTTGAGATGACCCAGGTGTACATGGGTGTATGGTCATTTGGTCTGGGGAATCAAAGGTCGGCAGATAAGATACATGTCACTCCCTTGTGTGCTGTTAGCAATGGAGACTGGTGAGTCTTAACCATACCCACCAATGGACCATCTTAGTTTCATAGTTGGTCGGGTCGGAAGGGACCTGGGCAGATCATCAAGTCCGACCCCCTGCCATGGCAGGAAAAAGTATTGGGGTCAAACGACCATAACTTATCTTGGTTATGGTGGAGCACTGACCTTATCTTGTAGGGGGTGGGGAAACTGAGGTGTGGGCTGCCCATAGAGAGAAGCCCTGGGAACGGCTGAATCTGCAGAGATCTTTATGTGTTTCAGTAGATCTTTATGCCAGCGGAGGGTTATGTTCTTTGCTGACAAACTGCAAGTCCCAGTGCGGTGGTGTGTGGTCTCTGCTTGTGGAGCAAGTTGGGAAAGTCTCTCCCTTATAGGATACAAATGGATCAGCTCTTCTCCTCCACCCCCTTGTCAGTAAACTTTTGTCTTTACCCTATAATACTTTCCAATGCATTTTCCAGACCGATTTCAAATGACCCACTCGATGACCCAGCACCTCCTCCAGAAGCCTGTTAGGATGTTTTCCCTTGCCACCCATCTTACATTTCCTTTTTCTTTATTCTGCCTTATTACCTCCTTTTGCACGGCCAAGGGCATCAATTATTCTCTAACAAATACTTTTCACCATTAAGCTGCGCACAGCAATCAAGACTTCAGTCAGGTACATTTAATCTCCAGGGCAAAGGGTTATTGTTCTCCTGTTTCAGGCTCCTGGAAGGAGTGGATGATTGATGCTGGCCGTAAGTGCTTACAGTGTTAAGCGTTTAAATTGTCACCGGTTTGAATTTGTCCCATTCAAGACCAGGGAGAATATGCCAGAGACTTGACAAAACACTGTCCCATGCCCAATGCTAATCACTGCTGGAAACCGGCCTTCATTAGGGCAGCTTGCACAGCTCCAAGGCATGGCATGGAAACAAAGGCTATTTTCATATAAATAAATACAGAAGTGCACACATTTATCCATAAGAATATGTGGGCAGGCATCTTTGGTGGTCAAGAAAAGGGATCTGTCTACTGGAATCTGCTGCACTAAGTATTCCCAGCCTTTCCCATGACCCCTAGTGGTATGCAAGCTTTTTGTCGTGGTCTATAAAACCAACGTCTTTTTTAGGAGATCTTTTGCAAAGGCTCTGCACCGAGACCCATATTAGTTCATTTTGACTCCAGTCCAGCAAAGCATGTGAACAACGTAGAGCTTCAGTCCATGGGACATCTATGAGACTGTTCCCAATATACATTTTCCTGCTCATGGTGTATATTCCTAAAACAGACAGTGGCTACATTATAATAATACACACCCTTAAAAGAAAATACTCAGTGATAAGAACCCCATTTCTGGTGAGTTTATGCCTTTCTGCACTGGCAGCAGAGGGAGCGTTTATCCACCTGATGTCGATCAAGGTCCAGTTATGGATTCTGAACCACAGAAGACAGCAATGGTTGGATCTCCTGTGAAATATAAATTTTCATTTCTACCTAGGAGAACTTTTTGCAATCTTTGCTCTCTCCTGTGCCTGAAGAAGGCTGCCTGTGCCCAAAAGCTTGCAAATAAAAGAATATTTTTTGTGCAAATATCTAGTCGGTCTAATAAAAGAGATCACCTCTGCCACGAGTTCTGATTCCTTTTGGATCCGGGGCTCTGTTTCAAGCCCGTCCCTGAAGGAGGTTGGATGTGTCATGGATTTGCAGTTTCACACATGGAGAGTTTGGGGATACTCTGACATTTTACTTTGCAAGGACCCAGAAGAGACTTCTTGGTCATTTATTTTTACCTCCTCCACAATTCCTCCTGAGAGTTGCTCCCAAACTCTCAAACCAAGTGCAACTCGAGCCACGCATCAGGTGTTGCCCAATTTAAGGGTGACACTATTTCAATTTATTTAGTGTCCACTCAGACTCATAACTTGGGCCAGATTTACTTGGATCTTAGCCAGTTTTCCTGAAACTCAGTGAAAAGTTTTTGTTGGAAAGTCACCGGACCGGTATAAGTGGCAGTTGGAGCAAACCCTATTACCTGGTCTTGCGGTTTGCTTCTGACAGGTTTGCACAGATCATAAGGCAAAGTATTTCAGGCCTGGAAAGTGAGGTAAAGGCATCCTATTTTTGGTTTCAATTCATGCTAATGACAGATCGTTTTTTATTTTCGAAAATATCATTTGTTTTCACCCAACTGCAGTCTATAATTCAAGCCCTCAGCTAAACAAGACCATCTGACTCGAGGTAATTGCAAAGGAACAGATGTGACAGCAAGCTGGCATTTCTACCCCAAAGCCTGTATATTTGATAAATGTGGAAAGTTCTGAGACACGATGTTAATTTAATTTCACAGGTCACCCTTGCTTTCCTGTGCCAAATGGGTGATATGCCTTGCTAGCTACCGGGCCATAGCAACAGTGCTCTACCTATCAAATGGTTTAAAAAAAACAAGAAGAGCCCATCACTGATTGATTTAAAGAGCTAGAGAAAGTTTCCAATGTGCTGATATAAGCAGAGGTTATGATGCGGCCACTTGCGCCATGTTGTTCTTTACATCAATACTAACGATGAAAGCAATGCAGCCCGGTAGAAATATACCATTCCTGAGACCAGACAGCAATAAATTGTGTTTAGCAAAAGTATGTAACCCAGATACCTGCAAACCCATAGGGAAAGCCATGAAATATTCATGAAGTCTTTTCTTATGAAAGAGGCTCATTCATTTTTATTTTTTTTTTTTTTACATCCATTCAACCCAAATAAGACTTTCTTAGTCACCTTGAGTAGGAGAGAAAAGCAGAGGATTGAGAATTGACATCTCTCTATTATCTGATCATCATAGGGCAGAAACACCATTGGGGCTGAGCCCCCGAGTGCTCATCTGTCAAGCAAAGAGGAGTGTCCTTCTTCCATCTTCATTGGTCCTGTCATGATAGTGCCTCTGTCAAAGAAAAATAACCTGTCTCATCATATGCATCAGCATCGGTGCAAATCCACATTTATAATTGATCACCCTCTTTAAGAAGAAAGCGTATTCACGTATATCAAAAGAAGAAGCGTGTTAATGAACCACATTTACAACAGAAGCTGGACGGAGAAATATTGAGCTGTTATTCTGTTGCTCAGAACGAATGCCCTAAGAAATGGTAGTAGTTTCTATATAATGTGATATTAATAAAGAGCGCTATTAGAAGGAACGCTGTAAAAAAGAGGGAAGGGTTGGTAGAGGTTTGGGGAGACTTCCTTTGGTAGGACAGATCAGAAGATGCTATTTATTGCTGCTTTAGTGATGCGACATTGCAGACACACCTGGCGCATTTGGCCCTAACTGGCACCTGGTTCATCAACCTCATGGAAGGACTATGCAGGGAGCACAGCGGCATTCAGTGTGCAGATAGTCAAGCGAGGTCTAAATGAGATAGCTTGGGTACCAGCGATGGTCTGTTGTGGTAGCCTGGAGCTCCAAACCGGCTTCTCCAGGGTCCCCTTCTGGTAACTTGTTTTGAACCATACCTCTACACTTCACGTTCAGCGCAGACACCTCCAGCCCATTAATATCCCCACCCCATCACATAGAAGGTAATTTAGGCTCAGAGAGAATAAAGGTCTAATATCTCCCCCTGTATAACGTGTCCACAAACCCAGCGTTGAGCTCAGATCTCCTATCCCAGTTGCCCTCTCAGAAATTTGTTCATTCTCTCCACTTGATCTGCCTCTGGTTGACCCATGAACAATTAACGCCGAGGTGTCAATTTAGCACTTTTTTATTGCCAGTAAATATACTTTCAGAACTAAAATTCATAAAAAAAGGTGTGTGGAAGGGAGGAAATGATATCTGAAAATACTCTTTTAAGATAGCTGTTTACTTACCTTTTAAAGCAAAGCAAGCCATGAGAGATAGGGAAAGAGCCTTTTTATTCTTTGCCTTAATAAATTCTATGAAAATGCTTGTGGTGATGAATTTCTGAAGCAGCTCTGGCATTTTCTTCCCTGTGAAACTGGGAAGCAGAGCCTGCCAAATGCTCTCAGCATAGTAGGACAATGACATATATAGCACATTAGGAAGTGAGGTCACCAGTGACATTACTTTAATAGGCAAGAAATGACCGATTTCATTTCAGTTTGAGGCTAAGAAAAGAAAGCCATTCTTTTGCTTTTTGTTCGCGTCAACTGCCCGGTACCAAAATATCCGCTCACCTCAAATTGGAGATGGGGAGGTGTTTTAGCCACTTAGATCAACATTTCCCACTCTGTTCTGGTGCTTGTAGACCTCCTTTGCACAGTCCACTTTTATTTCTGGCTAGAAGTGATTGACATAGATTGTTCCTTGCTTCCTTGCATGGTGGGAAAACCAGTAGGAAGTGGTCACGAGAGGAAGAGACTGGTTCTGTCTATACTGCCTCTGTGTCATGCCCAGGGCTGCCACTGAAAAGGATGCCGGCCCATTCATTCCTGCTTATATCATGCTGAATCCTGAAAATGCCCCAAACAGGGAGGACAAATATCTCTAGCATCATTGTATCTTAGGAAATGAGGGCTGGAAGGAACCTCAGGGGGTCACATCTAGTCCAACCCCCTGCTCCAAGCAGGACCAGCCCCAGCTACATCATCCTGGCCAAAGCTTTGTCTAGCTGGGTCTTAAAAACCTCCAAGGATAGAGATGCCACCACCTCTCTGGGTAACCTGTTCCAGTGTTATACCACCCTCCTAGTGAGAAAGTCCTTCCTAATATCTAACCTCAACATCCCTTGCTGCAACTTGAAGAAGTCACTAGGCTCCTTTCCATTATTTGGCAAGCATTGAGCAGAAGTCAGTGGCTGGGTCATGTTTCTAGGTGGCAGCACTGGGTGTAGCCCAGAGACAGTGTCAGCAATCTCCGTCTCTCCTCCTGATTCCTTCATCTTTCATAGATTGGCGTCTTTTCAGTAGCTAAAATCAAACTCAACCCCTATGAGGTTATCCTTAGCCCGATCTTTTGTGTGCATGCTTCTTCCGACTTGTCATCTCTTTAGACTGAGGCCTCTGCTGCTGAAAAATGATCTTCCATGATTTATGCCAAAAGAAGATTGTGTCCTTCTATCACTTTGTCAACTTTTCCATTGTTTCTCTACCCTTTGAATTTCTATGGACAATTTGCACAAAGTATTGAATGCCTAATGGTGCATGGTGCAAGCCTAATAACCATATCTGTAATTCCTCCTTTCACCATCCACTACTCAGTGATTTGGGGTTTGCCCAGCCTTGCCTTCTATGGGGCTATTTCTTGAATAAGAGCAGAGGGGTCAGGGCTCTTTTGCTTCCTAAAGATTTGAGAATAGTAGCCATCATAAATGCATTTTCATTTGATTGTAGTTTCTGTAGTGGAGATGCCTTAGTGGTTCCCCAATTGCAGCAAGTGATATTTCCTGCTCAGTTCTTTCAGTGCCAGCCTCCCTATACCAAAAGCTCAGGCTGTGTCAGTGTTTCCTTTATAAACTTGTTTTTTCAAGCATTTATAGCTCAGCTGTAAAAATTTACTCTGAAACCTTGTTTAGCCTAAGAGTGTTTGATCTGAGGCAGGGGGAAATTGTGTCGTCATTGGGTGTTTGTGACTTTGACTTATTTCAAGTCAAAGACGCTTAAAACAAAGGATTTTAAAGCATTCAGACTTTTTTTTTTTTTTTTTGCATAAGTAGATAAGTGATGAGGTTTAGAGCTAATTGGATTTTGCTTGTTTGATTTGTTTTGACCCCTATGAAAAAAGGTTCATAGATGTTGATTCATAGATGTTAGGGTCGGAAGGGACCATAATTGATCATCGAGTCCAACCCCCTCATCAAGTCCAACCCCCAAAAAAGATTGTTAAAAAGAAAAAAAAAAGTTTCAATGATGTCAAAAAATGGCACTTTTCAAAAATGTTCATGGTAAAACTGGAAACCCTAAAGCCATCCAATCAGTTTTTAGCAACTGAAAAGGGAACAAATTTAACTAAAAACCATAGCGTTTTTACTAAATGTAAACAGTAATTGAAGTCAAAACCACTCTGGGGCTGAAATTTTTCATTTTCAGGAATTGAAAGTCTTCAGCACTGCATCCCCCTGACCCTGGATCTCTCTCAGAATCAGACAGGTCTCATGGAAATTTCCATCTTAGTGGAAAAGCACATTTTTGCTGGAAATAAAGTGGTTGGAATTAAAATGTCAATCATCTATAAAAAGGCCGTGTAGACCCTGAGCTGCATTTCAGGTCTGTCCTGATACAGTAGGGAACAGGGGTGCAGTCAGGAAAGACAATAGCATATGAATTTGGGGAGTATGTTCTTTGGCTTTCTAGATGGGATGAAGCTTGTTAAAAACAGTGCTTGATTTGGCTTCAGAGTTGGGCATTTCCTTGCAAACCTCTCCATTTGCAGCCATAGAGCTTGTGAGCAAGACTCTCAATGACCACATTGATTTCTTTTTCCTCTTCAAATATTCCTTCCTTCACATGCCAGACCTCAGCATTTATGTCTTCACTGTGTTTTATCTAAAGCCAAGATTGGCAGCCAGATTTCCAGTCTCACCTGTGGCGTTTCTCCACGTGTTTATTATACATTCTTCTAAAGGGAGACAATATCACTGGCAAAATCAAAGTCTGACATCACCCTGCCGCAGGTCTGTTTATTTATCATTTCATCACCTTATAAATAGCTTAGAGAAGCAATATTGAGCTGCAATATATGCACGTACGCTTCATAACTTTCTCCTGTTTGCAGAAGATGCCCTGGCCCGGGGCCATATTTTGCATGCCATTTCTGAGAACTCTGTTAATAAGCCAGATCAGCTGCTGAAATAAGTTAATATAACTCAGTTAAAGAAAATGAAGCTAGACTGGGTTACAGGAGCTGTAAATCTCATACAATGACCCTATAAAAGCTGAGGAGGACATATGCAAGCATTAGATGAAAAGTCCACCTATGCTTTGCATGCAGTTGGGCTAGCAGGGTTAGGCACATCCGTTTCGATAGCCAACAGCACACAAGGCACTGATTGTGGGAGCGTCACCTTTGAGTTCCCAGCCTGGATGACTAGGGGTGTGTGTAAACGAAATGGGGGCCCTAAATTGAAGTGATGGTGGGGAGAGGAGGGCAAGCTGCCAGCGAGTGGAGCAGTCCCTGGGCTGCCAGGGGGGCTGGTGCTTCCCTTTGCGGTAGTGGTGCCCTCCGCCAGGCAGCACGCACCCACAAGCACCCAACATGGGCAGTCCCAGGCAGCTCCCCAGCCGTGGAGTGAATCACCGGGCCCCCACACAGCTCAGGCAGGCAGTCAGACGCTAGGGGGCAAAAATAAATCAGGCTTTCCGCTTTTCTGCCTTCCCGGGCTGCTGCCAGGCTGCCTGCAGGGCTTCCTGCAGAGCCGCAGAGCTGTACGGAGCCCGGTGCCTTGCTCCACAGCTCGTAGGGCTGCAAACTAAACTCCTTGGAGGAGATTTAGTCTGCTGCTCCCTAAGTCATTTAAGGCACAGTACGCCACCGAATTTGCTATAGCGGCTGTAATTTTACCCAAGTTATAAATTGCTGTAGTGCCAAGGCATGCAAACACCGACACCGTTAAAGCAGTGAAAAAGCATTTAGCCTGCTTTAAAGTGCCGTGCATGCACACCCTTTGTTTTGTCTATACACAGCCTAGTAGGTATCCATTTAAAACCTGGTTGCCTGGGGGCAGCTCTTGGCATGCAATGCTTCAAATGGCTATGATAGGATTCTCTGCTATGGTGCCCCATATATAAATAGTAGACAATCCAACAATTTAAATAAACCTGGAAAAATGTAGGTCCCAGGACAAAAATTGAGAGCCTGTACCATCACGGCTCCAACAACACCAACTAAGAAAGCCTATTTGAAAAAAATTCCTAACATGCTCCGTATATCTTTGTAATAAGTACCCAAGGCTTCCCCAAACTGCGTCTTTAAAAACACAAAAGGGGACAAAGCATTTCTCCCTATAAGGAACTATCCAGCAATATATTAACCAGATACTGCATGTGCCTGGGTGGAAAGTGTAGTAAAAAGATGAAATGTTTCTTCAAAGCCAGCTCATGGGTATTTCCTTATTGGTTCATCTCATCTGGGAACCTGCCTTCCACACCTCTTCTTTCCCTGAATAAACAATTCACAAGCTATAATTTTTGAGCCTCTTTTTTTCAGCTTGTGAAGGGATCATGCATGTACACCATGATCTATTCAATCATTCAATTTTAAGAGACCATTCAATGTATGTGGATGCCTCTTAGTGCTTATAATTAGTTTGGGGCTTTATTTGAGTTGTGATGGATCACAAGGCATTTGACTTTGTTGCTTTTTCTTGATAGGAGGAGTGGATAAGGATTTTTGCTTGTTCTTATATGTGGCAGTTTAGAATTCATTCACATTGGTACAATTTCTACTGATGCAACTTTGGGATTTATTGAATATGCCTGCGTGGAAAGCCGCCTTACTCAGCTGGGCACAGGAAGGGAACCAAAAGAGGGTGTGCGCAGGCCTGAAGGAAAGTTGGATGAAAACAGAGGTTGAAACTCACCCTGATGTAGGAAATCAGATTGGGGCCCAGATGCTACAGGTCTTGCTTCCAGAAAGACAAGGTTCCTTGGGTGAATCTGATATCTTTTATTAGACCAATAATAAAAGATAATAAAAGATATCTAATGGTCTAATAAAAGATATCAGATTCACCCAAGGAACCTTGTCTGCCTATGTCCTTAGACCAACATGGCTACAACCTACACCCTTGCTTCCAGAAATGCATTTCACCCAAATTGAATATTCCTGGGGAATAGTTTGCAGTGTTGGCTCGGTTCTACTCTATCCCTTGGCTTAGGCCCAGTTTATGCCAGGCAGATGTTCCTTCCACGGTGTTCTCACCATAGTTGCAACCTTGCCACATGTTGGATCCCTGTTCTTTACATCTGCTTTCATAGATTCATAGATTCATGGATGTTAGGGTCGGACGGGACCTCAGTAGATCATCGAGTCCGACCCCCTGCACAGACAGAAAAGAGTGCAGGGTTCAGATGACCCCAGCTAGAGGCTTATCTAACCTCCTCTTGAAGACCCCCAGGGTAGGGGAGAGCACCACCTCCCTTGGGAGCCCGTTCCAGACCTTGGCCACTCTAACTCTGAAGAAGTTCTTCCTAATGTCCAGTCTAAATCTGCTCTCTGCTAGCTTGTGGCCATTATTTCTTGTTAGCCCCAGGGGCTCCTTGGTGAATAAATACTCACCAATTCCCTTCTGTGCCCCCATGATGAACTTATAGGCAGTCACAAGGTCGCCTCTCAACCTTCTCTTGTGGAGGCTGAAGAGGTCCAGGTGCCCTAGTCTCTCCTCATAGGGCTTGGCCTGCAAGCCCAAACTTGCAGGACTTGCTTTCTACCAACACATTCCCTGCTCCTGCAAGCTTCTATTCACTTCTTAGTACTAGACTTTGTGACCGATCCTTCTACATGCAGCTGTGACAAGTATGTCTTAAGGCTTCCAAATAAACCTTCCACCAATTTTGTTTCCTGTGTCTTGTCCCTCCACCAGCTATTCATGCTGACTCTGCCCTTTCCATACCTGATTTGCATCTTTCTGCTGGAGTGCTAGCTTCCTCCTGTCCTGCCAGGGAAAGCTTTTTTTTCATCCTGGGTATTCTGTGCATCTGATCTTTGAGCCAGAATCCATGTTTCTTTGCCTTCCTCCCATATCTCATTCTTAGTCTTTCTTATGTTACTTCTAATTAGCATTTTCCTCTCTATCTGATACCTCCAGTACCATAGCAAGGGGGGGGGGAGGTGAGGGGGGCGACTGCCCTGGGCACCAAAGCAAAGGGGTGCCAAGAAGTGCTGCTCAGCTGGGGCAAGGTGTGGGATGGAGCTTT
The DNA here is from genome assembly GCF_030867095.1 of Alligator mississippiensis. Classification (NCBI taxonomy): domain Eukaryota; kingdom Metazoa; phylum Chordata; order Crocodylia; family Alligatoridae; genus Alligator; species Alligator mississippiensis. Next base: position 5,492,489 of record NC_081828.1, on the reverse strand, counting down.
AAGTGGCTCATTTGGGGGGACATGGAGACAGTGGGAGGGTGGCTCACACTGGTGCGTGCGCTTCCAGGCAAGTATGGGGGGGGGGCATGTGCCCCCCCCCTTGGATCTGTGTGCAGGGCCAGGACAGGCTGCCACTGCGGGCTTGCCCCAGACACTGACATCCTTGTTATGCTACTGGATAGCATTGTTTCCAACGCAGTCTACCATATCTGTACCAGAGCAGATCCATCGAAGGCAACAGAAGGAAAGAGAAAAAAAAAATGGAACCTTTAAATAGTGTGTGTGCCCTCTAGTGGTGCTCACTGTTCTCTCTGCACTGCTGGCCTTACATGCTGATGCACAGTTAGGTTACCTAGGACTCAGGTGTGTTCCTGTGGTTTCTTCAGTGCTCTTTGTGTAAAGAACAAAAGATGCAGGACATGCCAGGTTCTTAAAATAAAGACAGTATCAAACATAAAGCATCGATGTTTGGCTGTGCCTTGACTTCCAATGTCTTTTCTAAATAGCAGCAAATGATATTTCCATGTATTTTTTTTTTCTAAATAGCATAGCACCTTTCATGTTTGCTCTCAGCCTCGTGCATGGTGGGCAGTCATGCTCTACAGTAACAAATGCTGAAAAGGATTGGACTTTCAAAGCTATAGGAAGTAATATAGAGCATAAAACATAGTAAATTAACCTGCTACTAGAGTCTATAGTCATATATCACATTAACTTGCCACTAAAGGTTCTTGGTAGATATGAAAATGGCTCCTAAAACCAGATGACTAGGACATAAGGGTTTTTTCCCCTCCCAAACTGCTTTCCATATGAATTATTTTTTACTGCATAATAACTACCCAGAAAGTATGTTTTAGTTATTCACACTGACCTTTTAAACTTCCAAGAGAACTGCATATTTTCTGAGGCCCTGCATAGGGCCTATTAATAATTATGCTCTCCCACTGAGCTTCATTGATTAGTTCAGGTCTTGTTTCACATTGTAAAAAAAAAAAAAAAAGAGTCCCGTGAGTTTGTGAATGCTTTTTCCCCCTTTTTTAAAAATGCATTTAACTCTCCTTGATTATAGATGAAGCCATTCTGTGAATGCAGAATTTAAGCCAAATGGACATATCACTGGGCTATGGCTCTGAAAGTTAAAAAATAAGATAAACTGAATGTCTAAATCAGATGGAAGCAGACGAAGTGATGCATCTGATCTAGTAGAGAACATGGGTGTACCTGATTTGGGCAGGAGGGAGGGAAGGGACATGTGTGGGCATTAGTATGCTACAGCGCAAGTCATGCCTACATTTTCATTTCTTTTAGCAAACATCTCTTTGTGAATAAATCGACTTTCCTGGCAATGCTGCATTAGTACTTTAGTTTCATTAAAGCGCCTGGAAACACCCTAGTGGCTTGAGCTGAGATATATAATACTGCTAACACAGATTTGTTTCATAACCCACAAACTATTAAAAATATTAGTGTCCCCCTGAGAGTTCCTCTTAAAGATTCCCTTTCTTTCTCTCTCACATTCAGATCTGAGTGAAGAGAGCCAGCAATAATGCAAAGCAAGCTGGAATTCTCCTGTTAAAAAAATAGATAACAGGATATTTTAATACTTCTGAAAACTTTCTTGGGTTGAATGTAGCTTTGTATTCCAGGTTTTGTCCAATGTAAATAGCCAGTCAGGCGAATGGCTAAGGAAGTGTGTGGACATTTCAAAAGGTGGGTTTTACCTTTCCTGAAAAGGCGATGATATTTTGTTGGGCGTAAATTTATTCTGGACTCTTGTAACTGGAGAGGTTAGGTCTTTAAAAGCAAGCAGGGAGCACTCTGGAGTCGTCATTTTGGGGTTTGCATTTCACTTGTGCAACAAAGGAAAACAACAACAGAAAGAGTCGTAAAAGCTCCAGACAGCAATTTGCAGGTTGAGAGAAAACCCAGGCAGCAGATTCGGTGCGAAGTTTGTCATGAGAGCCTTGGCGGACAATAGAGTCAACCTTGCTCTCAGGCAGAAGAACTGCTGGGGAGTGTACACCAAGGGGCTCTTGAGATTGGTAGACTTCCAGAGCACAGCATGTTGGGAAAGGAGGCAGGCTGTAATAAACTTTCTCTCTTATTACAGGGACTGTCAAGGGAGTTGGATGCCTTGGCAGCCTTTCTTTGACGGGGAGTGGTCTACCAGTTGATGTTTTCCTTTAGAGGAGCACTGTAGGGAGAGTCTGGAAAGCGGACATCAAGGCTAGTGAGGAAGGAACTAGCCTCAGGGCGGGGGCTTGCTATTTCATTTTGAGTTTTACCAAAAAGACTTTTCAATTTGTTTGGACTTCACCAGAGGACAACACTCCAGACCTGTGGATTGAGGAGATAACTCTTCATTTCTCCTCAAGGAAGTGCCATATTATTTGTCTTAAAAACAAAGGTGGTGTCATAGGTGATGACTGTGTCCCTTCTACACCTGATATAGGTCATCTTCTTTGATAATGCCTCTTAGAGTCCTACACTGTAAGTCTCTTCATTTAACACCTCCTGTTCTGGTCAGTTCATGACTCCCCTAGGGCTAGGGACTGAAATTACACATAAACTTGTATAAGCAACCGGAATCCGGTTCAAGTCTGTAACACAACAGAAGTTCAGTGTGCATAAGTAGCTTTCAAAATGGATGAAACCAGTTTAAGATAAACTTGGATGGATGTAGTATCAGACTTAACTGATTTAGGTTAAATCGGTTTAGTGAACTTATGTCCCAGATCCCCTCTAGATTCAAGCTAAATCATGGTCTCCCAGTATCCCAGCATGCTTTACACCTCCCCTGCACACCTTGCAGCCCCAGGGTGGGCAGGCTAGCCTTGGCCCAAGCCATCTGCTCCAGATGAGCAGGGAGGCATGCTGAGTTACTTCAGGCAAGTGGCTGCATTTCCGGAATCAAAAGTGAATGTCTGTTCACTTCAGTTCGATCTACGCAGGTGAGACTGACCTGCAAAGACTGAATCAATCCAGACTCAGACTTTTTGACTGTCTGTACTTAGCCTTGATGTTCCCAATTTCCATATCAATGGAAGACAAAGAGGCTGTTGAGCTGACCTTTTTTGGACCACTCTTTATCTTTAGGTTCACCTCCTTTCTTTACCCATGCTTGCTTTATCTGGACTGGCGAGTTGTTTGGCCACTTGATTAAGATCTGGGCAAATTGTGGACCATGTTGCAGGTGAATTCAATAGGGACAGTATACAGACTTGAAGGAAGAATAAAATATACAAAGGGAGAAAAATCACATAAAAAAAAATCTACTCAATATCTTCCCCTGGCTATAACGTTGTGAACTTTAAAGATATGGGTTTTTTTCCCCCTCCACCCCTCTCCACACAGGATGGAAGGTGAGGTATGGAAAACATGAGAGTCTGATGTCATCATATTTTGAGTATCATTCAATTTGTATCAAGATGGAATTGAAGCCTTGTCTACACCACAGCTGCAGTGTGTTCCAGCCCTGAGGGGCTTGAGTTCACCTCTTTCCTCAGGCAAGCTTGAAACCCAAGATGACCATGGTGGAACCACTCTGAGCTCATTCCCCAGTGACGGATGGTTTGAGAATGGACACAGAAGAATAAGCCTGGAGCAGCCTCACCTCCAGACTTCTGGGACTGAAGCTTTCCTGCAGGCATGGATAGGTAGGGTTTGCTTAAGCTGTTAGAACACACAGGGCATGTCTACATGTGCTGTTAATGTGGCTGAATAAACTCTGGCACACTTTGTGCCAGAATCGATTGTTCCTGCGTGCCATGTTTGCACATGCACCTGGGACCGCTACATGTTGAGCCAGGGCAGAGAAACCCCGGCTGGAAGAGGTCCTGGGGGTCAGTCTGCCAGCCTGGGCTTGCTCTGACCTGGGTCAGTGTGCTGCAGAGGGGCTGGCTGGGGCACGAGGGTGCTTCAGTGCAGGGTTAGCCGGCACTTGTGTCCTAGCCAGCCCCAACAGTGTCTACACGTGTGTTGTGGTGGAGTAAATAACTCCACTGTAGAATAGTACTTGTGTCTGGCAGTACTATCCTAAGTTAATTAGTTTACTCTGTCCTTACAAGAAATAATGGCCACAAGCTAGCAGAGACCAGATTTAGATTGGACATTAGGAAGAACTTCTTCACAGTTCGAGTGGCCAAGGTCTGGAACGGGCTCCCAAGGGAGGTGGTGCTCTCCCCTACCCTGGGGGTCTTCAAGAGGAGGTTAAACGAGTATCTAGCTGGGGTCATCTAGACCCAGCACTCTTTCCTGCTATGCAGGGGGTTGGACTCGATGATCTATTGAGGTCCCTTCCTGCCCTAACATCTATGAATCTATGAATCTATAATAGCACTGCATCTGTAGAGGGTGATATTTTACTGCAGAGCTAATCAGTCAGCTGTGCTGTAAATCAGTTAATTAGCTAATTAGTCAGCTCTGCAGTAAATGTCTCATGCCTACTATGACTAGAGTTTGTAGACAAACTCTTCCCAGTTCCAGCTGAGATCAGAGACCCGCTATGCACACATGTAGTACAAGATAGTCCCTGCCTAGGCAATGTAGAAAAGGGAGGGAGAAGATAAAGAGAACGAGGCCCACAGAGATGAAGTTACATACCCAGTGGCAGAGATCCAAGCCAGATCTCCTGAGTGTCCCCATCCAGGATCTGTCTTGCTCACAAAGTCATCTTTTTCATGTCTGATGAAAGCAGGACATCAGCAATCCGCAACCAAGCCCTTGTCACTTTGCACAACATAGTTTCATAGTTATTAGGGGCTGGAAAGGACCTTACAGCTCATCGGGTTCAGCCCCCCAGCACATGGGTAGGAAAGACTGCTGGGATCAGATGAGCTCAGCAAGGTGGGTGTCAAGACACTTTTTGAAGATTGCCAGGGTCTTCTAATAAGCTGATCCTTAATATGTCCATTGATTTAAATCAGCAGTTTACATAAAATCGGCAAGGCTTGACTCAGAGTCCTTTGAGATTTCTTAGAGACGTGCGTAGTTTGGGGCACGCATGAAAACATGTCTGACCTTCTGAATCCAAATCTGAACCAAATTTTTCAACCCTTTGTACTTCACTCATTGCACGCTGTAATAACATTCATCTCCATTTCATGCAATATCCTTGTGGATGGAAGAAAATACAGTAGCTTTGTTTGACACACAAGAAATTAGATTTAGGTGAAATTCCCTTTGCCTGTGTCCCTTTATTTCCAACAGATCTGCAGTTAACAATCAGCAATGTTTCATTTTCAGACAGTGTGGTTTTTATTACAGAGGCCAAGGGAGTTAAAGTATTCTCCGAACGCGGAGCATACACAACATCTAAACCCATTGCTTTTGATTTCCCTCTGTGCTGCTAGTGTTACAGATGCTATACAGCAAGTGCTAGATGACACTGGTTTTATGTGCCTTCATTACAAGTAGGAAATATGTTTAGTGACATCTGCTTGGATCCTTTGATTTCAGTTGACTGTAACACATCTTTGATGAAGAGCTGGCTTCTGAGTACGATTATGTCAAAGTCTGGCAGCAACACGAACTAAGGGAATATGACTTCACAAAGGAACTCCAGTTTAATCGGCAGGTGCGGACAACACGGCATTACCATTATGTGGAATTCAACCCCCCTTTCTCCGTCAGGGCATCCTTCTCCCAGTTGCAAGTTCAGCTCTTTCTTAGGATTCAAACGAGGTCAATTTTGTGCTGCTTGGAGCTAGAAAAGAGAAACCAAACGTCTGTAGTGATTCCATATGTTGGAGGCTTCAGTCTGAAGTCTGCTGTAGCCATACATGTGCATTTACTTCATGGCGCTTTGCTTGTTAGCGTAGTCCCCGTTTTGTTTCTCCAGGCCAAGCTGGAGCAAAATTCTGAAATTTTCCATTAAACAAAAATAATTAAACAAAAATCAATTGAGGGTCATCAAAACATTGTGTTTCAATAGCACTGAACTCTTTTCATTCGGTCAGGTAGTATATGAAATTCAATGGTGGGATGAAATGCAGTGGAATTTATCCAGACAAAATGAACCGAAACAATAAAGGTTGAACCTCATCAAAATGAAACTGTTTCACAGTCGACAAAATCAAATGTGAATGTGAAAACCATTCACTTTCCTCTGTAGAAGATTTTATCAAAACCGATGCCCTTCTGTGAAATCTTTTAGTTTCAACAAATCTGCTTCGTCAATGGGTTATTTTTTTCCCCTTTTAACCAGCTCTCATTGTGGATTGTTAATTCCTCAGTAGATATATTTGGCCTTTATTGTAATACTAATACTACGTTACATATAAACAGAACCTGGATTCCTACCACCCAAAGGGACTTTACAGATCGCCTACATAGAAGTCCCTTCATCCGCCACTGAAATACAGCCAAGCTTGGGCTGAAACATGACAGGGGCTTTCCAGAGCAAAACAGCACCAGTTATAAACCCATCCATAACTCTGGGTAGCAATTTTATATCAGGGATGAAAATGTTGAATAGCATTGGGCTTAGTACCGATCCTTACAGCATCCCAATAGCAGCACCTTCAAGTTAGGGCGATTCCCTATTCATGGGCTCTGGGCCAGCTTTCCTTTGCTTAAAACAGAACTTCTTAACATTTCCAAGTCGGAGGATTTGATGTCATGTGTTCCCTCTGGTCTCAGAAGATGGGCAAATCCCACTCTCACCTCTGCCAGGTATAACTGGGAAGATAGTGTGGCAGATAGAGGTGACAAAGGCTGTCTACTTTATGACACTCCTGATCTATAAGAGACTTCCGTCATTGTTTTTAGAGGGACCAAACCCTCACTCAGTGACCTGGATCCTGCAGCCTATTAAACTAGGCAAAACCCCTGCAATTTGCTCAGATGCAGACTACAGGATTGGGACCCAGGGATTGTGAAGCACTTTTGGAATACTGCTGGGGATGCCTTCTACTGCTGCAAGACGCACAATTGCCTTAAATAAATCTGGTCTCCACCTTTTCATGTCTTGAGCATCAGAGCTGACAAATGGGTCTTTGTAGAGCTGGGCAGAGGAAGGGGGGTTATTTTTTAATGCAAAACATGCCACAGCATCCAACTCAGCCTCTCTTAATGATACCAGTTGTGGTAATGAACATTAATTGCTAGGAAATGTGACATTTCAGATGGGCAGACAATTTCCAAAGACCCTGTGATTGGGCAAAGAGTCTGAGAGGTATTTTTCTTTCCTGGTTTCGCAAGCTTTCTTCATGTATTTATTTTTTCGGCTGGAGTCTCCTTCCATTGCAACTTTTGCTCTGCACAAAGGGCAAATTGAGAAGGGAGTAGAAAGGGTTGGACAAGCTGGATTCTTTTCTCTTTAATCAACAAAATGCAATGCAAGAAGTGAACCTCCTCCCCCCTTACACACACATACAAGCTTGGTGGACTGGAAATGCCATTTATATTTAAACAGAAGCAGAGTAATTAATACATCTTTAAAAATGCAATAATGTTAAGAGGGTCAGGGAAAGGAAAAATATAGAAAAGCTATCAATAAACAGTCTAATAAAGTCAAGATTGTTAACACCTTCTGTAAAATGGAAATGTTTCCTGCCACATGAAAGGGAAAACTAGAAGGAACCAGATGTATTTTGTGAATTCCAGTATAAAGGGTGAGGGCAGGCCCTGAAGGCCCAGCGTTTGGACCACATCTTGAAGTCCTTACCAAGGTTCAAGTCTACTGCCCTCACCTATCCTAAATGAAATTCCAACCTCTGCATGAGGCTATGGGACTCGTAGGGTGCATCGATTTTGTACTAGGGTTGATTTCACTACGCTTGGGTGTAGTGATTTGCCCAAGTGATTTCTACACTTGGGTTGCTTTCACACATTACTTGTGAGACCCCCTGGTAGCAGTGTGTCATAAGCCCTCCTCTGCACTCAACTCAAGACTTACTGTGCCCTCTAGGCAGCTTTAGCTTCAGGTGCTCCATAGTTGAGTCTAGGCCAGGAATTCGTAACCAGGGTGCCTTGGGGTCTTTTCAAGAGTGCCATGCAGTGTTAGCACTGTTAGGTGTACATGCACGACTCAGAAGAGAATCCCAGGGACTTCAAACAGGAATCCCATTGTGTTTTTGCAACAGAAAACTTGCTCAGTTATTCTTCCTGTAGTCAAAAAATGAGTGAAAACTAACAGCTGGCATTTGCCGAGGGTTGCTTTAAGCTTAGCAAGGAGCACTGTGTGTCTAATGAGGGATGCCTCGAGTCCAAAAGGGTTGAGAACCCCTGGTCAATGTGTCATCTGAGTAGACGGCCACCACGAAACAGCCTTGATGTTCATAGGAGAAGCTCATCCTGTGCAGCGCGCCAACACGAGGTGTAGGCCTGCTTGAGGTTTATAGTGCTACGTACCCACATTAGGCAGAAAAGGTTTTTGGGGGGTAAATCTGATATCTTTTATTAGACCAACTCAAGTAGTTGGAACAAATTCTTCTTTGCAAGCTTTCAGGCACAAATACATTTCAAAAGCTTGCAAAGAGGCCCAAAAGCTTGCAAAGCAGAATGTTTTTTTTCCAATTGTTTGAGTTGTTTTAATAAAAGATGTCGGATTTACACAAAGAACCTTGTCTGCCCACGTCCTTAGATCAACCCGGATACAACCTATACTCCATATACCCATTAGTGAATTTTTAAGTCGTTATAATAATTGCAATGATATATTTAGTACTTGATCTGAGCCCAGTGGGTTGAGTGACATGAAGGAACTCTAATCAGTTAATATTTGGGGCCCACTTCATTAAAAACTTCCCTTTGAGAATAAGAAGTCCCAGATTCCCCAGTACTATGAATGCCATCCATATATGGGCAGCGCCTGTTTTCTTCTGGTACTGATTCTAATTTAAACAGTCTTTTCTAAAAATATGTTATCAAAAAAAGTGTGCTTTAGTTTCTGACAATGACGATTTGAGAAAGCTCACAGAGAACTGAACATAAGAGCTTCCCACAAAACAATAGGGGACTTTTCCTGTGGAATATTTGAATTTGTATCCATCTTTTTTGGCCAAATATCAAGAATTTCTGGAATAACATTTTTCAAAAGTGGCCAACAAAACAATTTGTGAGGAAAAAAAACCACCACCAACAAAAAAACCTTAGTTTTCCATGGAAAACATATACTCCTTTTGAAAAATCTTGCTTTGTCAAAACTTTGATTTTTATCAAAAAATAGTTTTTATTAATAATTTTTGTCAACCCCATTAAATATAGAGTCAGTGGGCATGTGTAGATGAAACAGGGACCCTAAATTGAAGCAAAGAGTTTTTAAAAACACCCCTTCAGTTTAGGGTGAAGTTGACCCCCATGTTGTGCGCACACCCGAACTTTACCTGCCTCTCCGGCGGCATGGAGCCCCATGTTTTAGAGGAGTTTTAGTTTGCTGAGCCTCAAGTCATTTAAGGTGCATTACTCCGCTGAATTTACAGCGGCTGGAATTAATGTGCAATATGCCGCTGACACGTGCAAAGGTAGACACCATGGGTAGGCACACGCTGACACCATTAAAACATTGCAAAAACATTTAACCCGCTTTAAAGTGTTATGCACACATGCCCCTCGTTTCGTCTATACGTGGCCAGTGGTGATACTAAAGTCATTGGCCAGCTACCACCTAGCACAGCCAGCGCTGGAGATCCATCTCCACAATTGTGTGATAAAGAGTTTGAAAAGGAAATTTTAGGTCAGGGGTGTCAAAAATAAGGCCTGTGGGCTGGATTAGGCCTGTGGAATTGTTTCAAGTAATGCGGGGGGCTAATGGAGCATGGCTTACCACAGTATTTGGGGTCCCTGGCCTTGCTGGACATGGCTGTCTGCAAGGCAAGGGTAGGGAAGGCAAGACGCAACCCTCGCTAGCCCTGCTGCTGCCCCCAGAATCCCCCAGGTCTCTGGACCTGCACCACCACTGCTGGCCCTAGGGATCTGGCCTGAAAAGAGCCTCCACAGTCTGGATCCAGCCTGGTGTCTGCAGTGAATTTGACACCCCTGGCTTAGCTCCTTCTGGTAACTGACTGTTTTCCTCTCCTTTAGAAAGTTTAGGCATGCATATATTTAGAAAAATAGATTATCTATCTCTCTATCTATCTACATGATAGATGCATGATGGAGAGATAGAGAGATCAAAGGGAAAACGGAGAGAGAAAATCAAAGTATATGATAGATAGATAGATAGATAGATAGATAGATAGATAGATAGATAGATAGATAGATAGATAGATAATCAACTAGGTTTCTAGACACACATATATATAAATGAAAAGTGTGTGTGTGTGTGTGCACACGTGCATGTGTGCACGTTCCAAATTAATTGATTTTTTTTTTTTAAGAACTGTAATACAGGCTGCTTCATGAGAGTGATAACATCTTCACTCTGGATTTCCTTGCTTTCGTTAGAAATAATTTGTGGAGTTTGGGATTTTTGGAGAATGAAAATAAGCTTTAGGAACAGCCCCGTTCCCAGCCTACTGCAAGATCTAAACTTTGGAGCTTCCAGCTTTCCCTGCATTTGACAATGGAAAGTTATGCCAGAGATTGCCTTGGAAACAGAGCCTAGGGAAGCTAATTTCACATTGTTTTTAGTTTGCCAATGTGCATGTTTCTGAATGTTTCTCAAAGCCAGGAGCCTGAGTTTCCATTTGTACCAGTTACAGATAGGCACCACTCCACTGCCCGCATGGAAGCTCCCCCAAATTCACACTAGTGCAGACAGGATCAAAAGCAGGTCCTGTGCATCCCGATGCTACAATGCTTCTGTGCAATAGGAGCTGGAGGGGGGCGGGGGGCAGTAATGTATTATGCCATCTGCTGCAATGGCACAAGCTAATCCACCTGTTATTTGTAGTTGCCGATGGTTGATGGGAAAGCGCGTACATGCAGCTTTGGCATATTAGTGATATATTACTGGATCGATATATTGCTGATTATAGTTATGCGAGGAAGAGAGGTCAGTGCCTTAAAACATCCCTTCTTTCAAGGGGTTTTATAGAACTCTGACACCCCCAGATTATATTTAGAAAGATGGAAGTAATGAAAAACACATACATCTTCTCTATTTCCATTAATGTAGAGGCCAGCCAATAAGGATGGGATCGCAGTATGTTGTGCAGAAGCTAACATAGAATTAGGGGGTGCTTTTTGGTGGGTCAGAAACCTCATTTAAGCCATTCTTATGATGTAGTTGTGACCTCATGAGAGCCGGATTTTGGGGTCAAAGTCTGGCCAGGTGGCAGCAACATCAATAGCCTAAATATTGGCCTCTTGCGGTTTGGAACCTAATCCAGCACCGTAAAACTATTGCCCTAGATTCAGATCCAGGGATCTGCTTCTCACACTACCCTTGAAAGTCAAAATCTTGGCTGCGTGGAATTTTGTTCCAATTTGGATTGAAAATTAATTTTTCAGTGCTGGAAGTTCTTGCAGAATGGAAATGCTGGTTTCCCACCAGCTCTCCGTGGAGGACTCTTGTGCCCCCGAGCAGAACAGCAGTAACATTATATTGAAGCCACAAAGAGGAACAAGGAACCTGTCTATGTTCGTCTCTGGAATACAATCAAAATTGTCTCCGTCTTTGTCTGATTGCCAGCCCAAGCTTTATAGACTGATGGACAAGATCCCAGCATCCAGTTTTATTCCTTTTGCAGTACTCTAGCAGCACAAAGGCAACAGAAAACTCATCTAACACAGCCGATGGGGATTCCTGCCATGTACTGACACCTCCGTGCAGTGTCAAACAGATGCAGCTGGCTCTGCGCTATTTACTTCTCCAAAGGTGTTTTTGGGTCGAACCGGATTATATTATGCTGCAGTGATCCTCAGCCAGCAGACTGGCTCCTAGCAGATTGCTGTAGTTGGAGTAATTTAGAGTAGTCCTTAGTTACACCAGGGTTCAGCGATCCAGGGACTCGAGACTGAGTTTAGAGCACAGATTGGCTGAAACCAAGAGTCTAGCTGCATATTTTTTCTCTGGAGATGCCAGGTTTTTGCTTTCTGGCACTCCACGAACCTGCTGCGAGGCCCACTCCATTCAAAATGTGAATCTGAAGAAATGCTTTTTGGGGGTTTTTTCTTCTTTTTTTCTTCGGCTTTTTTTTTTTGCTAAACAAAACCCTTCCTTCTAACCTGATGCACAAGGGCAAAGATGCCTATTCCTTGGTCCAGAGCAAGTGAGTAAAGTGCAGTTTGGGGAGACAGAGTGGAGGTTCATCATCATTTTGGATGGGTGAAGAGCTGATTTTTATCGTGTGTGTGTGTGTGTGTGTGTGTGTATTACACCCTGAAGGAAGAGCAAGTTTTAAAAGGAATTAGCATCACAGCCTTTGCCCTGCTCATGTTCTTAGAGAAAGTGGGAGCTGACTGCAGATGTCAGTCACTTAGGGGTACAAAACAGCCAAGGGAAATGACTGCCCTTTTTACATGCATGTCCCTTAGGAATACAGGAGGGACATTATAATGCATATATATTATAAGAGATATACAGGACAGACGTTATAATATATATATTATATAATTTATATAATATAATATATAATTATGTAATTTATATATATATTATATATATTATACCTCTTATATATATATAAGAGGTATTGGTGCATGTGTGCCAGTGACTTAGGGGTACAAAACAGCCAAGGGAAATGACTGCCCTTTTTACATGTGTGTCCCTTAGTGGGAATACAGGAAGGATGTTATTATATATATATGTATATCTATATCTATATCTATATAGATATAGATATTATAAGAGGTATTGGTGCATGTGTGCCAGTCACTTAGGAGTACAGAACAGGCGGGGGAAATAACTGCCCTTCGTAAAGCCAGTTTCCTTCAGTAAAGCCTACTGTCTGCTCTGTAAAACAATCCACAGCTCCGAGTACACAGAGTTTTATAGCCCTTAGTGGGGGGGGGGGGGGGGATATATATATATGTAGAGAAAGAGAGAGAGCATGCACAAAGAATGTGCTAGAAACCATTTTGTCAGAGTTAGATTTGATTCCTCCGGTGCTGGGCTTTTTCCCCTCCTCCTTGTGGTTATGAAATGTAAGAGTAGAACGTGCGGCTGGTTATATTATATCCTATATGCTGGTTATTAATTAAGATCAGCAGCCTGGTAACCAGCATCTTGGCCCCGGGGCATTAGAACTGCTGTATTAATCACATGCATTAGTAGCAAAAACATGGTCTAAATGGGAAGTCTGCTTCTCATAGAGTTCATAGATTTCATAGATGTTAGGGGGCTGGAAGGGACCTCACAAAATCATTGGGTCCAGCCCCCTGCCCAAGGGGCAGGAAATCAGCTGAGCTCAGATGACCCCAGCAAGGTAAGTGTCCAGACATTTCTTGAACGTATCCAGAGTAGGTGCTTGCACCACTTCTGGGGGGAGTCTATTCCAGACTCTGGAGACTTGGATGGTAAAGACGTTTTTCCTTAGGTGCAGTTTAAAACAGTCTTACAACAGTTTGAAACCATTGGACCTTGTCTTCCCTTGGGGTGCCCTGATAGATGAACAGTTCTCCCAGTTCCCAAGTCACACCCCTGATATACTTATAGGCTGCCACCAAGTCACCCCTGAGCCTTCACTTTTCCAGGCTGAAAAGTCCCATGCCTCTCAGCTTCTCTTCATAAGTCCTGCTCTCTTGACCTCTAATCCTGCGCGTGGCTCTCCTCTGGATTCCCTCAAGCTTCTCCATGTCCTTTCTAAAGTGTGGAGCCCAGATGTGAATGCAGTACTCCAGCTGTGGCCTCACCAAGGCTGAATAAAGCAGGAGGATGACTTCTTGAGTCTTGCTTGAGATGCATCGGTAGATGGAAGCCAGAGGTTTATTTGCTTTGCTGACTGCAGCATCGCATGGGTGGCTCATGTACATCCTGTGATCAGTCATGACCCCCAAGTCTCTTTTGGTCACGGTGCTAGTGAGTGTAGCACTGCCGAGCCTGTAAGTATGATAGATGGGCATACAATATGGGCATGGTCATTCTTACAAGTGTCCCTGCTGTATGGACAGAGAAAAGTTCATGATCTGAATCTCAGAGGTGCTGAGCAAACATAATTTCCCTTGAAGTCACAGGGTCTTGCATGCCTGACATCACAGGAAGGTAGGTGGCTGAACCATCAGTCCAGGCTTTCTCCCCCTCTGTTTTTGTCCCCAGCTGGTGTGACTACAAATGGCAGGTGCCCTTGCAGAAGACAGTCCTGCCAATTTGAGGTCCCTGATGCCCTGTGACAGTTCTCAAAATGAGACTCATCATGAGAAGCCAGGCCAACCAGTTTATGTAGAAGGCCTGCAAGGGGAACCAAGCCCCAAGAGACAGAGCAAGGGGACTTATCACTTATCATCACCCTCTAGGGTGGCAGCATTGCAGTCACAGGTGTCCTGACACAGGGTGCTGAGTCAGCCTGTTAAAAATAAGGGCTCCAGCTTGAGTTACAATGAGGGTGAACGAGCCCACCTCTGGGAGGAAGCTTGGATAGGAGATACTACATGTACTGTTGAAGGATCTGCTACCTGAGGATGATGCTGTTGGGACCAGAGCCTTTGGGATGTAGCTGTACCCAGTCTGGGATCTTTTCAGAAACTTGTGAAAGAGAACAGAGAAGAGCACACCTGGGAAAGCTGCCCTATATTAAGCCTTGTCAAAAAAGCACAGCCCTAGGGAACACAGGCAGGCTATATCTCCCAGGGCAGACTGTCCTTTAGCTCTTGTACTTCAACAACGCAACCACAGATCCTGACAAAGTTTCACTGGCTTAGTGTCCTCCTTAGTGTCATTCAAGAAAATTAACATCAACCTTTCTTGCCCAAATGAAAGTGGGAGAGAAGTGGCTTTCTCTGCTGCATGGTATCTACTTGCTGGGAATGGAAGAAACTTGCCATTGGGTGCGAACCGAGAGTAGTTAGACTTTTATTGCCTGTTTATGACGTGCCATAGTGATAACAGTATATTATTAGCCACTCCAGTCAGCAGCTCTTGTGCTCTCTGAACAATAAAAAAAATAAAGAAAAACCAGAGGAAACCTATACAGCAATTGAAGGCTTGAACTTCACCCTTAATGATTCATCTCTGTATCCCTCCCACTCATTTCACACCCGCCCTACGTGCCTGCTTTCACATAAAGCTGCAGGCCCAATTATGGCTCAGTTTTGTAAGTGGGCCATGAGTCCATCAAAGTCAACATTGGCCTAAATACAAACAGAATCAGGTGCTGTGCATTTTGGTTCAAGGGGCTTTAGGGGGAGGGCTGTTTTCCTCTCTTTGGGACCAGTTCTACCATCAGGGATAGGAACACAATGCCTGTTGATGGGAACAGGAGTTACAGCTCTGTTATCAACAGAGGAGTTGACCTTGTAGGAAGGATTCTCACTCGTTGTAAATCAATCTCGGTTGGTAAATGGCATCAGTCACGTTACAGTGATCACCAGGCATTCTAGAAATCCATTTTCTGTGGAAAAACATGGAAAACTGCAGAATTTGCAAGAGAAGCTTTAGAATCACTGGGGAAAAACCAAAACTTTAACTTACTGAAAACTTGAGGGCCTGGAGGTCAAACCTTATGAGGAAAGGCCAAGGGATCTGGGACTGTTCAGCCTGGGGAAGAGAAGACTGCGGGGGACTTGGTGGCTGTCTATAAGTATGTAAGGGGTGAATATTGGGAGCTGGGAGAAAACTGTTCACTAGGGTGCCCCAGGGGAAGACAAGGAACAATGGCCATAAACTGTTAGAGGATGGTAAGGGTGACCGGAAGCTGTAATAGCCTTCCCAAGGGGGTCGTACAGTCCTCAACCTTGGGTGTCTTCAAGAGGAAACTGGACAGATATCTTGCTGGGATCATTTGATCTCATCAGTATTCCTGCTCAGAGCAAGGGGGGGTTGGACTCGGTGATCCTTCGAGGTCCCTTCCAGCCCTTCATTTCTATGATTCTATGAAAATAAAATGTTGACTGCCCCAGTGGGAGGCAGTGGCTCTTATGGCCATTATGGCAACCTCCCCGGGGTGGTGGGGGAAGAAGTCACCAACATCCAGGGAAGCAGCCAAGGTGGTGATCACCCCCTTGTCCTGTTGCTACTGATTGGCCAAGAGGGCTGCCCATCCTGTGGCTCCTCCTCTCTCCACCAATTAGTGGCAGGTGGGTCGCATGAACAGCACTCCTCTTGACCAAATCAGCAGTGAGGGGAGGGGCCACCACCAGGGCCCCTTGGCCGATTAGCATCGGGGGAAGGGCTCACCATGGAAACCCATGGATTTTTATGGGTTTTTTTATTGGAGAATTTGGGGGGTTTTATAACAGAAAATGAGGATCCCTGCTGATCACCTACTGACAGTCTGAGTGGTTCTGGTTCAGTGTGGTTTTATTTGCCTATAAAGTATCTCAGCACTTCTTGGAGGCAGTGTGCCAGATGGAGAATGGCTTAAGCCACCTTTCTGAATTCATGATGTTAAGGATAGCCTTGGTCCCTACTGTAAGTCAAGACTGGCCTTAGGGCTGCTCCAATTACACCCGACTTGCTATGGTCCTGGTATCTGATTCCATTATGGCATCCAGGGATCACTAGGGACACTGTGGTCTCATCTCTTTCCCCTGCAAGCACGGAGGATCTGCTCCAGACTGATTCATTTAGCATTATAGCAGACTAGCCATACCGGGGAGCCAGGATCTGGTCCAATATATCCAGCCAACCTAGTGCTTTTCATTATATTTTATTATACTGCAGGAGAGTGGGCATTGGCCAGGTCAGGCAGCTGTGGTCTTGGTGGATTGTGTTTGTGGTTGGTAGTCCAGAATTCCTGAGGGCTGGTCCTGGCTCTGCTATGTGCTTGGTGTGTGGCCTTGGACAAGTCACTTAACTGGGCTGTACTGCAATTTTCCTATTTGTCAAATGGCAAAGCAATTCCTACCTCACAGTGAGGCCAAACCCTCAGTTGCTGTGAACTGGATTATCTCTATAAGGACTTCAGAAGGGGCATTGCCAGTTTATACTGGCTGAAGGTGTGGTCCAGAGTAAAATGCAGTACCTAAGTGTTGTTATATATGATTTCTTCACTAGGTATTTTCAGACCAGAAGCTGAAGGTGCTGAGCTATGGTCTTTTTCTCTTCAATTCCCAGGGAAAAGCATGGAAACTATTCCATTCGGGGTAACACAGTTACACAGATCGGTGTATTTATAGTCAGGAATCATGCCCAGTGTCCTCATTCCTCTTAATCAGAACTCTGGTTTCTAACAGTCACTTCCCTTCTCACTTTCAAAGAAGAACAGCACAGAGGAATTTCATAAGGCTCTCGATTACACTGGAGAACTAACTCCATTCATAAGATTTCAGGCACATGCTGATTCCAATAGGAATTCAGAAATATCATTCTTGTGTATGCATGCATTGCTTCAGTGCTTTTGGTCTTGGAGAGGACCAGGATTTGTGAAAATAAAAAGGAGAAATCCCATTTTTTCCACCAAGTCTTAAAAGAAAACATTGTTGTGGACTGGGTAAAGGTTGCATTGATAACTACTTGGGTTATATACTGACCAGGAGTACGTTTCAGCTGGAAATTAGAAGAAGGATTCTATCAGCGAGTGAGGTTTGGAGTAGTTTCCAGTAGGACTGGGTGGGACAAAGAAGATAACTCATTTTAACATGAAGTTGGAGTATGGAAGGATTTTATGAGGTAGTTGCCTGTGATAGCAGAAACCTAGAATCAGAGGTCCAAGCAGTAATGGCCTTAGGGGAGGGCAAACCGGGTGACCGCCTGGGGCCCCACACTTCAGGGGGCCCCAAAATTTTGCAACTACTTTTTTGGGGGGGTGAAGTTTTTGTAAGAAAGTAGCTCTATTTGCATTTTAACACTCAACTATGTATCTAATTCCCCCAAAAAATATTAAAAGGATCCACAATACAACGGTGGTGGGTTATAGTTCATCAGAATTAAGCCTCTAAGGGGCCCCAAATGACTCTGTTGCCCAGGACCCCAACAACCCTGGTCCAAGAGATCCCTTTCAGGCCTAAAGTCCTCCATGTAGATGGGTACATGGTTATCTAAGCCCTTCAGTTGACTTCAGGTCCTGAGTAGAAACAGCTCTGCCTCTTGTGTTGTACTCTTTACTGCAGTTTTGTGTTCAACTGGGGTCAGATTGTGAAACTCTGCTCCCCCCTTTGCTCCCCCTTGGTCAATGGGATCATTTACATATATAATCACTCAGAAGAGTGAGCTAAAGAATTTAGGATCTGGCTTTGTTAATTAGCTGCCTGGAGATGGACCTTCTATGGTAAGAACTCATCTGGAAATGATGCTGTCGAGTGGTTAAAACACATGTGGCAGAAGATACATCACCCCTCTTTGTCTTGTTTCCTCTTCTCTAAGACGGGGCTGCTTCTTCTTGCCTCTCTAACAAGAGGGTGTGAGGTGAAATAAACACTTGGGGTCAGACCGGCAGCTGGTGTTTATCCATGCAACCTCATTGATGCAAATCAATGTGGTTTCTTTGATGTCAGTGGAGCTAGGCTGATCTACACCAGCTGACAGTTTAGTCCAGGAGAAGGATACTCATCTGCAGCTCATCACTCCTTTTCCTTGCAGCATCACAATCAGCTGAATGGCAAACGATTCTGATGTCATATGTGATTTCAAGTGTGGAGCAAAGTGGGTGATGATTACTATGTGTAAAAGCACTTAGCTCTTGGAGAGCCCTTTACATACTCAAAAATGTTGTTCAAGGAACAAACCTGTTTTCAATTCCTGCATCCCTATGAAAAGAAGGGTGAAGGGGAAGCACTCAGCGGTCAAATTGCTGCTAAGCAGACATCTTTTTCAAAGGTTCCCATGAGGTGTCAGCAGTACTTTAAATTTAGTCCATGCACCAATATTTCTTACACTGTCTCCTGTATTCCTAAGGGACACACATGTAATCCTGTTGATTTAGGCCCAACTCTTCATATCTTAATAGCATTCATGGCAAATTGCTGGGGATGTAGTCCAAAACTAGATAAGGCATTTAGGACCCAATTCTGTCGTCCCTATCCTGGCATGCCTCAGGTCTGAGTTCTAGGAGTTGTCTAGGTGTAAGTGAAAGACTTGCTTCATAACTGAACAGTGCTTCTCATAGTCTTCTCTTGAGAATGGGAATCCTGCCTCAGAGGGTAGGTCTACACTACATCCTTGATGTACCCCAGCAGGAATGTCCCCTAACACCCTTCCCCAAGCTGCATTCATAGGCACCAAACACATAAGCATGCCAATGAAGTTTCTACAGAGATGTTCTTTGGACGTTCCCTTGAATACTGGTTGGTGAAGGCCTTTACTCATTTCAAACGTTTTGCAAATACAACATTTGCAGATATAATGTTTTACAGATACAATGCATGACTGCATTTCAAATGTTCTGCAGATACAACGTTTTGTGGGTACAATGCATGACTGCATTTCAAATGTTCTGCAGATACAACTGCGTCACCACCAACAGTTATTCTCTAGGATATCTAATGGCAATAGCTGCTTCTTGCTCTTATCACGGGGAATGCATGTGTACAGAGGAAGATAAGATTGAATACCCCCACCCCCATGCTCCTTTTGCACCTAGGGTGTAGGTAATCTGGGACAGTTATCAGAGTAGGGTTGCCATCCAGAGTCTGGGCTAGAATGAAGCCCAAAAAATGAGCTAGCGGCCAGGATTTGAAGATCTATGTTGTAGTCAGGGTCCAAAAAGAAGTTAGGGCAGAATTTGAGGCAAGAAGCAAGCAGAAGTCAGAAGCAGAGCACCAAGATCCAAGGCAGGACCTGGGAGCCAGGAAGCTGGAGACAAGTGTTCAGAAGCAAGGCAGGAGACACATGCAATGCTTTTGCGCCAAGCAACTGGCAGACTATTGCTAGATGGGCTTGAATGGCAGCTTGCTGCCCTTTTTAGTCATTCAAGCCACAGGCACATGAGGATAAGTCAAACTACAGGACTTGGAGGGTGAATCATCCCAGTCCCTAGCATTCATATTTGTCAAGAAGGATCCACCAGAAAATCCACTCCAATTCCCTCACACATCACGCTACAAAGCACTCTGTAATGCGTTATAGTAAAGACCGGTGGAGACCCAGGCACTGTCATACCTACCAACCTCAGGAGAAATGGCAGAAGCTGCCGTCCTGTTACTCTGTCTCCTGCGGCATCTGTGCACCTTCTGTCCAGGAGCCATTGCTGTCACAGTAGATCTTTGTAAGGCGTGAAGGCCTCGAGCTGAAGAACTGTACGGCAAAACGATACCACATGTTGAAAGCACAATAGGAATAAGTACGTTTTGGCACACACTGTCACATGAAATCCCTTTTGATTCCAGTGACGTCACATTCCCAGTCTCAAGGAACCTAGAGCAATATTTTCGATGCCATAAATAAATCCACTCGGGGGCTAATAAACTAAACTGTTGCTAATTTGTAATGTGCCACTTTTCCAGCAGTGTCCAAAATTCATACGCGGTAAGATTCCAGAGCTGGAAAGAATGATGTGGCTTGTCCCTAACTGCTGGTTAACGTTTAAGTTACACTGGCGAACCGGGTGCTGTTCACTTTTTAGCGAGCCTCCGGGGAGTCAGGCCATCTTAGCCTTCAGTCTTAAAGAGGACTGTTAAAATAAAAATAAAATAAAGAAAAGAGAATTCGGGGAAATGATGTCTTTGTGGCTGCAGCAGTAACACTCGTGACATTCATGTGTCCTGCTGTTATTTCTCCTTAGCATCGCGGCTGATAAATGCAAGAGGGATCACATGGCTATCTAGCCTGGGGCATAAGAGACCTTGTGTGTATAAAATTACAGGATCTCTCTTGCGCGCTTCAAGACTGCATTTGAGCTGTGAGCTCCAGGGCACTTTGGATAGTGGAGGAACTGTGAATAGGATCAGCCACGATGCAAAGGTGATCAGATGTGGCAGCAGCTCATTTCACGAAGGCAGGGCTGTCCATCATATGGGCAGCTGGGGGCCTCGTGGCCCTTGGGCCATACCTACTCTCTGGGCCACATGCTGCAACCCCAATACCCAACAACTTACAGTGCACCCATCCTTTACCCCACCGTCCAAACTACCATGCCCAGACTGGGACTCGGGGGGGGGGGGGTTGGGGGGTCGGGGGGGGGGGTGCCAGTGGGACAGCCCTGTGCTAATTATCTCAACGTTATCTTTTGTTCTCCCTTTCATGTCTTTTTTTTTTTTTTTGTTCTCCCTTTCTGTCCATCTTTTGCTTCTGATCTTAAGGCCAAGTCAACAACATTTTTTCAAGAAAATATACAGTTTCATCCAAATGCCAATTTTTCCACCGGCAAATTTTGGATTTTGATGATGTTTTGGAATTGTCAATGTGGAAATGGAAGAAAAGATCGGGCGGGGGGGGCGTTAATAAAAAAAGTGACTATGTTCATCTGGGATTTTCTGAATAGAGGAGCTTTTTATCCCCGTATTTTGCGGTAATTGTGGATATTTAGTCTTTCGGCCTCATTTTAGGGTGAAACAAATGAAATGTCAACATTTTGGAATTACCCACCGAATATGCATAGATAGTACCTCCCCTCCATCTCCAAACTGTGACACACACAAACTCGACTGGTGAGCCAACATTTCATTTTTATTAACTTTATTTTTTGTGGTTGGTTTCATGTATTTCATTGGACAATCCTGGATTTCGCGGTTTCCACAAAATCTGTGAAGCCGTGAATTAAGTAGGTCCCTACTTATAAAATGAGAGAAAAAGCATGTTTCTACCTCAGAGGAACACTATTAGGATAAATGCCTTACATATTGAGAGGCACTCAAGTACAATGGTATTGAGGGCCGTATAATTGCCATACAGAAATAGGAGCTTCACCCCCTGAAATGCAGCAGGCTGCAATTCAAAATTGCCGTGCACTCCCTTTTATAATGCTAAATAGTCTCATTGTCTCCCTTTAACGCGTTCTTGTAGTTGGAGGGCGAGTCTCTAACATTGGGTTCTGCAGCATGAATGGATTCACTCACTCGCCGTGTATGAAGAGTTTTAGGGCTTAAAAAATTCACCTGCTTCAGGACTTTCTCTAGCTTATTGTCCATTAGTAGTTTAGAAGTAAATGTACCAAGCTAGAAAACTTCAGCTGATGGTCAACTTGGTCCTTTCATTTCAGGGCAAGCAGGTTAGGCCAAAAACTTTTGGTTCTCCAAATAAAACAAAGTTGGTTTTGTAAAGCATGAGATGAACAGCAGTTTTCATGCCTTTCTGATTTTTACTTTTATTTACTCATTTATTATTAAAGAGAAGCAGAAGGGTTGATGGTTCATTGCCAGGTTGGGACCCAAGATTTAAATGTTTCCCTATCATGTTAACATCCTACCCCAAAATAACATCCTAGGGTAGGAGATGCCCAAGAGAGCGCATATAAGCTATGGAAGGAAAATAGCAATTCGCAGAGGCAGAAGTCATAGGGATGTAGGTCTAGAGGGGAGTTCATGAGGACCTCTAGCTGAGCCCCCCTGCTCAGGGCAGGATCATTCCTGGCTAAACTGTCCTGGAATCTAATTGGGTCAGATTGGAAAAGACGATTCGCCTTCAAATCCTCAGTCCTTCATCCTGGCCGCCTCACACATATCAGTGATCCCTTTCATGCAATGAGTCCCAAAGAATGCCAGTCACACTGATGATACTAATATGAGGAAGATTTACTCACCCGAGTAAGGGTTTCAGTACTCCATGCCTAAGGTGTGATTAGTTACTATATTTTTGCTAAGTAAATGGTTCCAGGTCCATAATGGAGAAAATCAGCATATCTCCATTGAAGCCCGTGGAGTCATTACACTTTATGCCAACTCCATAATCAGGTTTTTCCACCCCTTGAGCTTGTATCATTTTATACAACATGCAGAATTCGGTTCGTCTGTCTGAGGAAAACGCCAACACTGCAAATCCACAGGATTAGTTTGTTCAGACACCACCTCACCTAGTAAAGCTGTGCCATTCTTTCAAGCCCTTCCAAATTGAGATAGGATCCCTTGTGATTAGCTAATGCAGTTTGTATAGCTGAGGAGGAGGGTTTTCCCCCTACGGCTCAACATAATGACTGGCACCATTTTATTTTATTTTATTTTATTTTTACGGCTCTGCCGTCTGATCCTTGCTGAGTCTCCAAGTCACAGAAGCTGTTTTCTGTCAATTGGCTGATGTCTTCCTCTGCGAGCCCTTCCACACAACCTGCTTTTGTTAGTTTTCCTTTCAGGAATACATGTGCACTTCAGCATGAGGTCTGACAACCTTTACCCTCCAGGCATGACTAATTCTCATTTACAAGACCACTACAAAATCCATCAGATCAAAAACGTCAAGCAGCCAGGAAAACCCCCGCGCATGAGGCAGGCTGGAGCTAGTCTCTTTTTGCTGCATGACTGAATGTTTGCTGTTGGCCGGGCTTTGTTACGATAAGGTCAAGTACAACCGGTGCTTTGAAAGAACTGGGGGGGTGGGGAAGGAGAGGAGAGGGAGGAAGTGGTTAGCAAGCAATGGATGATGTACCATTTTATACTGCACCATTCAGACTCAGACACTGCAGCTCTTAGAACAGCCAAGGTGAAGGCAGTGAATGAAACTAAGGACCGAGGAGAGATCTTGCAGTGTTGGTAAAAGCTGGGGGGTAATGGTTTCTAAGGCTTGAATGGGATTGAATTTGCAAGTAGAAAAAGAGCATGAGAAAGGAGTCAGCAAGTTCATGGGAAGGGGCTTTACATCGTCTCTTTTTGCAGCATTCACTAGGCGTGGCAGTGACAGTCGAGGGGGATTTTATTTTTTTAATTGGTTTATTTCGTAGGAAGATCATCTCCAAATCTAGAAGGGATAAGAGTGAGATGGCCAAAGCACTCAGCACTGGTTTACTGCAGCTTTCCTATCAGTGTCAAACTCCGGATTCCCATCAAATAGACAGCTTATGTGACTAAAATCAGTGATGTGTGGATACAGCATGATCAGCATTAAGACACTTGCAGTTGTGGCTCAGAAGGCTACTTGCAGAGAAAGTGAAGTATCAATAGTTCAAGATAGGGAGAAATATGAAATTCATAGATTCATAGATTATAGAGTCAGAAGGGACCCAATGGATCATCGTGTCCGACCCCCTGCCCCTGGCAGGAAAGACGACCGAGGTCAAGATCCTAAAGAATGAGTGAATGGTGGGAGGGGTATTTCAGAGGAGAGGATATGAGGTGGAAAAGGGTCTTGCACCAGTAATAGGGGAAGCATAGAGAGGTAGTTCATGCAACATCCATGCACTTAAAATGTGAGTGGGTGCACGTTAAAATTTGTTAACTCATGCTAAGTATCCTCTGAGCATCCCAAAGTTACGCCACTTCAGGGGAGGGTTAACTTTGGGTGGTGCTACCTAGGGAGAGGGACTAGAGAGAGACAAACTCCCTGAGACAAGTGAGAGGGAATCCTAGGGATGGCCCCACAAAGGAATCCAATTGTGAACAACATTTTAAAGAAAAGATCAATTCCTGCTTGCAACTCTACCGTTGCTAGTGCAGTCCCTCAGGCTCCAGAGAAGCTGCAGTGAGCAGAATCAAGCCTCACAGAAGCACCTTAGCTAAAAATCTGGGATGCAACAGCACAGCATAGAAGCAGAGATGAGGCTGATTCAGCAGCTTTGCTGCTCCTGCACTGGGAGCTATTTGAACCTCACCCTCTCTGTTTGAGGGCCAGAATTTCAGCACAATATAAAACCTTCTCACTCACCTCCCTGAAACTGAAACGTGGTATGAATCCAGGGAAGGCGGTTTTGGAGGGCTTCTGTTCTACCCGGCAAGAGCCGAATTCCCCCTCCAGGACCCATAGAAATCAATCTTCGCCTTGCTGTAGCTTTTAATGGAAATTGGATGAGACCTTAAAAGTTTCCTACTCCATTGGCTCCTTTCTGTGGATTTAGACTCAGCGCTGCCCACTCATTTTCAGGGAACAATTTATGCCATGAAAAATAAACCTTTTTTTTTTTTTTTGGAAGTGTCTTTCTTTACCATTGCTGGCTGAGAAAGAATTGCCATCAGCTATTTTTTGTGCAACCATATATGGCAATGAGGAATGGCTGGAATTAGAAGCAAGTGAGAATTTCACACTCTGGGAAACTCTGAAGTGAAAGGACTTGATTTTTCAAAAGGGCCCAAGCCCTGTACTGAAAGCAGGGCATCATGGTCATTCAATGCTGCTATTGTTTCATGAGCAACAGAAAGCATTGCTCTCTTCATCTTCATAGCACCCCTTTCAGATAGGAAAGTGCCCTTGTCCACACAGAGATCTGACTTAGAGTCCCACTAAACATTAGCATCTGCACCACAAGGATTTTAACTGGTTTCTTACCTAGCTGCCAGGAGAGCATGTTTCCCAGATGCTTCATTTAGAACATGCTATGACCAATCACAGTAAGGATTAATACCATTTCTTGCCTGCACCACTCTGAATTACCACTAGAGGGCTACGAAGTAGGGGCATAGCTAGGAGCCTGGACACCTGCCCTCTATCCCTGTTGAGGAGTGGGAGGCCTTGGGAGAAGTGCATCCTGGGATATTGGAGGACTGAAAATTGTTCATTATATCTCTCCAGAGCAGACTGAAGTTACCCTAACACGAGCTAGGTAGCACCACCCAAAGTTAACCCACCCTTGAAGTGGTGTAACTTTGTGATGCTCAAATTTTAACATGTACCCACTGACATTTTAAGTGTCTTCAATATTGTCTTAATATAATGTATAACTTCACCCGAACTCTGCATTGCAGTATCTTAGCCAAATCCTAGGGTCAGTTAAAATTAAAACTAGTTGAGGTTTGGCTCATAAATCACATTAAGGCCTACAACTTCCCTACTTTTTATACAATGTGCAGTTAACATGTGGAATTCATTGCTACAGGAGGTGGTGAAAACAGATAGCATAGCCAGGTAGGTAAAAGGGACTGAATAAATTAATGAACTATAGATCTATGACTGGCTATTGAACAGAATGTTTGGAGGTGTTACCTCTGGCATCGCTAAACCAATACATGGTGGATGCAAGGGGGGCAGGGCATATTTAAAGGGGACAGATCACTCTATAGATATCTGAGTTAGTGCTCTCCCTGTATAACATCCACTTCTGCCACTGTTGGCAACAAGCCTATTTGTTGTGCCATGGTACAGTGAGCTTAAGCCCACCAGGAAACATTAAGCTTCCCTTAGTTAGGGAGGCTACTGGGGGCACAACAACTGATTCCAGAGACAAGAAATGTGAAAACAGGGATGAGAGAGTGGGTCAAAAGTTAACAAATACTCCGAAGGGGGACGCTGAACAGATCACACCAGCCAGCACCTATTAGCCCTTGAATGAATCCAAGGGGCCAGTGGACACTGCCCAGTGAAACTCTCCCCAGAGACATTAATGGATGAGGGACTGGAAGATGGTCCCAACTTTTGGAGACAGGATACCAGACTAGACCGACCATTAGTCTGAGGCAGCGTAGCACTTCTAATGTTATAATTTTATGTTACTTCTTTGGGAACTTGCATGATCTTCACCACCAAGTATTGCTGATTTGTGCCAACTGGCTATATTGGTAAATTCCAGGAGCATAGTTACCCCACACCTGATGGCAGTTTATCCTTTTCATGGTTCACCCTACATTCAAAGGGAAAACAAGGGAGGAAATAGTTTTTTGTGCTTCCCAGTACAGTCTAGAAAGATATAGCAAAGCAGCCACTCACTCCAGATGAGACAAAATCAGAGTATATGCAGCAATGGAAAATCACCCATATTCTGCAAAGCTCCCTCTCT
The DNA here is from genome assembly GCF_030867095.1 of Alligator mississippiensis. Taxonomy (NCBI): domain Eukaryota; kingdom Metazoa; phylum Chordata; order Crocodylia; family Alligatoridae; genus Alligator; species Alligator mississippiensis. Next base: position 5,465,721 of record NC_081828.1, on the reverse strand, counting down.
CACATGTATTTGTGGATCATATCACACTTTCATCAGAGCTTCTGATAATGGCTTCACATTTCCTGTGGCCTCTCTTTATGAAAAACATCCGTGTCTCACTGTGGCAGTGCTTTATTTCATATTATCAGATTGTGAGTGTACACAGTCAATATTAAATCTAGCCAAAATATTACTATATGTAAAGACAGAAGTAAAGCAACAGTTGACCTAGCCCAAGCCTGGCATTAAGGATTGATTGCTGCTGAAGATTAATTCTGGTTTGATATTTTTCTTTCAATGGCTGTGTACACACACTCAAATAACCTGGCACAATTCTCCCAGGTTCATTCTAATAGAGAAGCTTACCCAGAGCTGCATATACAGACATTGGAGTGCTCAGGACCTGAAGAGTGGAGAATTTACACTGTGCAACCAGTGTAAGAAAGCCAGCTCTGCAGGCTTTCTTAGTCTGCCTGGCATCAGATCACAGCAATGCATAGGGCAACCCTGATTGGCTGACCCAGACTGCCCATGGCCAGTATGTTTTTCTCTGCAGCACATTGTGGGGATTGCGAAAGGGGAGTGGTCTGGAGTCCAGCAAATGACACACTTTCTCCCTGAGGTGATGGGGAGAAGCTGAAGGAACATGTTCTTGACTGAGAGAAGCCATGGCATGTAAAGTCATTCACTCTCTGAGGAGAAACTCTCCTGGGAGTGATCTAACCCTGGTTGTTTGCAGCTTACCTGTCTCCTGGAGCAGCCATTTTTGCTCTGGGGGAACAAGCTTGAGCATCTGTACACTCGTGGTTTCTTCTGGGAGAGCAGCGACTCTCCCAGGAGAAAATGAACATTTGTATGAGGCCTATATATATTGGTTGTCAAACTGCTGGGCAGTTACATCCACTGACAAGTTTAAGTAAAACCCAAACTCCAGTTCACTTCCAGCTTTTTGACTCAGGGCTGGCTCTTCTGATCAATGGAAGATTCCTACATGACAGCAAAGTAACTTGCAGTATGGGGGTACCAGTGCAATGGGTACTATGCCTCATAGCTATCCCTAAGATCAATTGAGAGCAACTTCCTTCAAGTACTATCCGTAGACCAAGTTTGCTTGGTGAAAGCAAGTGGGAGATCCTTCTTAGCCATTGCTCCTCATCTCTTGAACCTCCTCTTCCTTGAGGCTCACCAGTTCCTGAGACTGGACATATTTCATAAGTGCTATAAGTCCTTTCTGTTTAAGCAGGCATTTAGCAACCCAAACTGGGCTGAAATGTTGTATAGTGGGTCTCTGCTTTATTTTGTTTTATTTATTTTATTTTCCCTGTTAAGTTTTGGTTTCTCGTGCTATAATCCACCCTGAGCCTTTGTTGGGAAGGCTGAAGTATAAATTGCTTGAATGAATAAATAAATTAATAAACAGAGGCCTTTTCATTTCAGCTTTCAGGAAGATGGGTAGGGAGAAGACACATGCTTCTCTTCAGTAGCTTGGCATCCACCAGCTTTGGTTTGGCTTTTACAGACCACACCTAAAATAAGGAATGAGCTTTGCATTCAATATGACTCCTTGAACACTAGACTATGAAGGGTGCTTTTATACTGTCACACACCCGCATGTGTAATGAGTGAACACCTCACAATCAATGATGATTTTAGCCTCATGACACTTTTCTGGGGTAGAGAGATTGTATTATCATTATTCACAATTACTGGTGGGGAATTTGGAACTAGAGACACTAAAAGCCTAATCCAAAATCTATTGAGGTCACTAAAAAGACTGTCATGAGCTTGAGATCAGACCCTAGTGTGACACAAGGCAACTGTGGTGGAGCTGGGAGATATTATGACAGGTACAGGATATATTGCGTCCAATAAATGACACCAATTTACAGGAGCTGGGGGTCTAGCCCATAGCACTTATCAGCTTTTTTTTCAGTCTCCATTGCTGTTCTCACTAATATTTGTTTCACTTTGTGTGGTTGTTTTAATGTACCGACTCAGAAGCAATAAATATTTTGGAACAAAGTTGCTGGTTTCATTTAGGGTTAGCTCTGACCAGAAGCATGTGATGAATGGGCTTTAATTTAAATGCCGGTGGTTGGGGTAGTGGCAGGCAGCTCTTGCCACTAGAATGCCTACAGCCACTATACACACCAACCACATTTGACTGGATTTAATGAGGCAAATTAAGTAGGGGTTTAGCCTGACCTCTGGGATTTCTGAGGTTGCATTTAAGAAGTCAAGGGTGAAGAGGGGAGTAAGGATGCCTTTGAAGAAGAATATTTCAATACTAAAGGTATGGAAAAAATATATCCATTGTCTAAATGAATTGCATTAGTGCTTCTCTTTTAGAATTTGTGCATTGGGCTGCATCTTTGAACTTGCAGATAAAAAGGGCTTGAATTCCCTCTCGCTCACAGCAGCCTTATATTGGTGTCATCCTTTTGATGAAAAAGGAGTTCCTCCAGAATTACTCTGAAAACTAGCAGAGAATCAGTCAATTAATTCTCAGGCAAGAGAATTATATACTAAAACACTACAAACAGTCAACTATAAGCAGTCAACTCAAAGGAAAGCATTTGAATGATGTGAAGACATTGATAGTTTGGTTGAATACTCTATAACTGTGACTTTGTAGCCCTCTTTTCAACTCCATTGATTTCAAGTTGAGTTAGGCTGGGGTAAATTGGAGCAGGGAATTAGGCTACATTTCTTCCATGTCATAATCTAGAGAAGATGTGCGTTGAAAAAGTAGGCTCCAGTTCAAGCACAAGTTAGCTTCCTGCCTGAATCGTAAGGTGAAACTATATCCTAGATGATGCAGTATTATAACCTAGATGGCGGTAAAAATCTTCTCCCTTTACTGTCTAGCCCAGGTCACACTATAGGCAGGATCTTTTTCCCTCAGTGATTCTGAGTGGAGTTTTGCCATGGACATCAGTAGGTACAGGATTGTGCCCTAGCTCATGACTTGGCTCCGAATATTTAAAACTAACCTGCTATTATCTGTCTAACTAGTTCCCAATTAAGATCTAATACTTGTTATTTGGCAACATGTAAATAAGGTTGTAATTTATGGGAAAAAGTAAAACTAATTGTTTTTGGGAAGGTTTTTAATGTACATGACCCTAGTGTCACAAGTTCACGTTCAGTAGAAAGATTCTCATCCCTTTAGTATCTGTCTGGTTTGTAGTGGGACCGTCACTGAGGTCGAGCTGCATTAAAGTAGCCTGCAATGATAACCGAAAGGGATGCTTGTTGTTATAAATACTTATCCGTTTTTCTTCTTTTGTGCGGAGTTGCCATTAAGCCCATAGGTTCAGAAGTTCAGAAATATAAAGGAATAATTTGTCAAAGAAAAGAAAGGAGTCTATTTCACAAGCCACTGATGCGTCCACTGGGAATTACCAGTAGCTACTGGAGTAGCTGGGGTCACACAGATCACTCGCGCATTCAACTCCCACTTAGAAAACCCCTAATTTTTAACTTTTTAACAGCCACAGGCTTATATTTCTAGCAGCGAAACATGGAGGGAATGTTTGAGGAATTCCTATTAAAAAAATAAACTTCAAATGATGATTGACTCCCTTTTACGTCTCTTCAGTGGGGCCCATAAATCTCAGCACTTTTCTCTTCAATGGCTACTTGTTCGTTTTGGTTGGTGACAAATTTTATTTTAAGCAAGCACAATTCTTAACTTTAACCCTTGTGTTGGCTCCAGTCTCCTTATTTATCTGCATTCACTTCCAAGAACCGCATAAAAAAAAAAGCATAGCACATTGTAACAAATCCAGGCTCACTTCAGGGTTGTCATGGGACAGCGCACTATGAGGTCAATTAAGAAACCCTATCATTGGAAGCCAGGGCAGAACCCAAATATTCCTGCCTCAAAATGCACATACCTCTGCCGCTCGTGATAAGAAGGCTCTTCCATAGAGTGAGCTCACAACAGTCCTGTGCCAAACAGCTGAGCTCTCTGTTTCCACCCTCTGAAGGTGTGGTGTGTTCCTTCACACTAGCCAATTCATTACAATAACTGCAGACTGTGCTTGTTCCACTTCTGCAAACAGTAGCTATGAACAGACCTTGCCAAGTGAAGCAGATCAGCTATGACAGGATGTGTCCCAGTAAGTTGGTCCTCTTCATTGGACAAAATAGACATCACTGGTTGTTCAGCAGGATTGGACCCCTGAGGCTCCTGGGAGCAGTGGAGGCCTGAGCCTTTGGGGCAGCACTAGAGGCACACCTCTGCAAATGGGGAACCCCAGGTTTTCCTGCTTGCAGAGGCGTGCTCCAAGTTAGGGGGTGACAGCAATGCACGTGCCTACAAAATCCCCTACTGGTCGCCTCTGCAAATGGGGGAATGCAGGCAGGTACTCCCAGGGCTTCAGGCATCCAATCCTGCATGCTTTAGGAATGGGAATTCCCAGGGTATGCAGGATTGGGCCTCTGAAGCCCCAAAAGCACATAGCTGGGGAAGCTGAAGAACATGGGCAGCCTGGGCTGCCCACGCTCTCCCACCGTAAAGCAAACAAATGTCCTCCGCAAAAAAGCGGCACGAATTTATATGGCCTTTTGTTATAGCCAGAGTTTTGGGCATTTGTGGCTTGGCAAGGGGCCTGGATGTCTGTTTGCATGACCTTTGTGTGGCCATAAGCATTTTTATGGCCCCACAAAGGCAATGCCTGTTTCCAGACTTTTAGGGATGCAGCTGATGTATGGAAAACAAGTCACTTTGTTTCTCGGCCTCCTACTATTTTCCAAATTGAACTTCAACCGAGCATTGGAAGGTCCTAGGGTCTTTGAGGAGATACTTCTATTTAGATTAAATCCCAGGAAAAATAAAACATCCTTTGTGTTGGAACAGTCGAGCAGTGCAACAAACTATCCAGGGAAGCTGCAGATGCTTCTTCATTAAAGGTTTTTAAGAAGAGGCTAGACGAACATTTGTCAGGAATGGCTCATGAATAGCACATCATGCATCTCTGCAGGGGGTTGGACTAGATAACCCCTGAGGTCCCTTCTAATCCTGTGATTCTGTATCACAGAATGGTCCTTTTAATCCCAAACTGTATCTGCTTGAAACCTAATGTGTGGCTGATAGGTTTTGTCCAGGATCTGTTGACTAGCAACAGTAGTGTGTCCACCTGTGTGCTTCCACGCAGGAATGCATGTTTCCAAGGGTGATAATGAGCATAATCAAAGGTCTGCCAGTATGTGGCCACTGATATTTGGAATCCCTATCTTAAATCCTCTTGTCAGTGCCCTGTTGATCAGTCCTAATGCTTATGTCAACAACACCTTACGTTGCATGGATTCCTGGACAAGGCAGGAATGTTCTTGCCTATATTTGTCTTCCAGTGAGAGTCAGTAGGAGAGAAGCATTCAGATGCATATTTCTGTAGAGTCTAGTAAGCACCCCTCTGTCAGCTCTTAAAAGGCAATTAAATAAATAAAGAACTTAAATGGAGCACTAAGGCAAAAATGCATTGCTCTGTTTAGATCTCTATCAGCAGTGATTAATTCAGTGTTATGGTGAAAGGATAAATTCAGCTTCCTGTGATTTTAGCTGCTTCCACTAGCATTTCAATTCATGCATTTATTTGGTAGAGTTTATTAATACTATAGACCCAATCCTGTCTGGACTTTCATTGCAGCCAATGGAAGCAATTTGACCACACACTAGTATGAATCAGGAATAGCTTTATTGAAGCCAATACAGTTACAGTGGGGGAAGTGAGATGAGATCAAGTCCAAATAGAGTTGCATGGTATATGAGCTAGGGAAGATTTTAGCTAGAAGTGCTTTGAATGAATGAGAGGTGGGAGCCTAAGGATGTTAGTTGATAGAGAAGTCTTGGGAGAAGTATGGCAAATTTTTATTGACCTTTTGTTTTCAACCTTTCATTTTTCCTTGAATCCTTACTTCATTTATCCTCCTGACAGTGGAAGAACCAAATACCCATCAGAAAAGTTAGTCTTTTCATATTTAGGTCCTGGTCAGTAACTGTTCTTATATTGTATTTAGCCATGAAAGGCCATGTCTACACATTCATTAATGTGCTTTAGGTAATGCACATTAAATCTAGTACCTCTGGGCATTTTTACACATATTCCAGGGGTAGGGGTAGGGGGTGGTTTAATTAGAGCGGCTCTAATTAAAGCACTCACAGCATTTCATGTATCAGCATCCGCACTCTTCAAAATGGCAGCGGGGCGAGGGCACTTTAATTACAGCTCATCAAATGAACTTTAGTTAAAGCGCACGTGCCACCATTTTTAAATGCAGGGATGCTGATACATGAGACATGAAGGCTGCTGGAGGTGCACTAATTAGCATGTTACACCAGACACAATTAATCAAGACTGCTGTGATGCGCTGTAGTTACAGCATGGGAAAACAGCCTCCCTGCACATCTACAGGCAGCCTGCCTTGTGAGGTAGTAGAAAAAGTCGCATTAGCTTATTTTAATGTGCATTAGCTAAAGAGCATGTTTTTGTGATGGTTTAATGCACATTAGAATAGGCTAATGTGTATCAAAGCACATGTGTGAACACACCTAATTACAACTATGTGTCATAAGTTGTATTTCCAAAGACTTTGATGTCTAGAGAAGAAGGCAGCCATTTCAGTGTAGATGTCACAGTGGACACAAATGGACTTACTTGGTCTCTTTCTCACACTGACATACATGCACTCATAGAGACTTGACTTTTGTTCTTTCTTATTTGTTGGTTTTCATTCATATAATACTTATTTAGATTAATAAGAAAAATTTCTCTTTTTATTCGTAGAAAAATAGTGAATATATATTTTTTTTCTGTTCTTGAAAAATTTACAACCTAATATTCAGCTTCTCAAGAGAGTGAATAAAGTTTGAATAAGCACCCAGATTTCTAGATCCGTATACAAATGTCATAGATTTCATAGACATTAGGGCTGGAAGGGACCTCACAAAATCATTGGGTCCAGCCCCCTGCCCAAGGGGCAGGAAGTCAGCTGGGGTCAGATTACCCCAGCAAGATAAGTATTCAAATGTTTCTTGTAGGTATCCAGAGTAGGTGCTTGCACCATTTCTGGGGGGAGTCTATTCCAGACTCTGGAGACTCAGCCATTAAAGAAGTTTTTCCTTATGTCCAGTCTAAAATGGTCTTCCAGCAGTTTATGACCATTAGACTTTATCTTCCCTTGGGGTGCCCTGGTGAACAGACGTTCTCCCAGTTCCTGATGCACACCCCTGATCTACTTATAGGCAGCCACCAAGTCACCCCTGAACCTTTGCTTCCCCAGGCTGAAAAGTCCCATGCCTCTCAGCTTCTCCTCATAAGGCCAAATCAGTCATCTCAATCTGTTGTAGTTCTTCAATCGGCAATAGTTACAGAGATAGGTTCATAACATTTTCCTTTATCCTGTGTGAAGAAAATGATATTTTGACATATTCAAAAGGAAAACATTTAATTGTCATTTTCTTTAGTTATTGCAACTCATAATTGCTATTGGAATATACTTCTTATGGTTTTATGATCTAAGAACTAGGAATGTATTTTTCCTAAAGATATGTAATGTATATTTGAATGTTTTAGGTTTGTCATACTTACCCATGCAAATAACTGACTCACATAGACCACCCATCTGACTTCAAATCTTTGTATTGGATTTGACTTATCATTGGTATTCTTATGCAGAAAGGGTTCCCTAACTACTAACATGAAGCATATCATGCTGGGTTTTGTTGCTTTTTAAACTCTTGTAATTTAACCAGTTGAAAATACTGAAAAGGGCGGTAGTCTTGGTATAATTTACAAATAGTTCTTCGGCTAGACTAACCTATAATGGATGTATAATTATGTTATTTGGCATTTTCAGGTACTGATATTGCAAAACTGAAATTCTAACTTAGAGTAGGTCAACTTCAGTAAGAAAACTGAGTGCCAGCACAACTGGTTGGTGAAAGGAGATATAGTCTATTCTTTGTCACGGGTCCCTTTTCATTTTTTTATCTACCTGGAAAAACTTAAAGTTCTGCAGTTGTTCTCAGAGCAAACAGATGCAAAACTAAGCAGAGAGGAATATAACTTTGCTCAGTGAAGACAAACGTGGGGTCAGGAGAAATCGCATAAACCAGACGAAGAGGGCAAAACCTCCAATTTAACTAGGACTGCATTAAATATAGATCAAAGCAACAAGGGTATTCTGGTACTTATTATACAAAAGCATTTAGTTAGCAGAGATGAGTAAATAATTTATGCCATATAATTTATATCAGATCATTTATTCTGCAGTATATCACTTCCCCCACCCCAACCATTAATCATCTGAAATATTACATGGGTTTTTTCATTGTATTGTTTTAAGCAGTTTTGATCATTTGAACTGTATTAAAATGAGATAATCTCTTGAATAAGATTTTTGGGACCTAAAATAAGTAACAAACATAACCGTTCCCCACAGAATACAAATATGAAGCAAAATTCTCTGCTGTGAAAATCAACTCCGTGGAAGTATACGGAGCCAAGGTAGTTTACATGAGCAGAAAATATGGTCCATGAAAAATGGCCTAGTACAGTCCAAAGCTCTCTTCAAAGCCATCGTGGCTTTCTTTTGGGGACTCTTTCTAAGATGATAATGCAAAGGCCCAGATTGTCTCTTCCCAAAAGGAAAATAATATCCTCTGTGTTGGGTTGGGATACACATCTCATACTGTGGCTACATCCAGGCCCCCATTTAAAGAAGCCAATATTGTCACTGAACAGGCAGTGACACTGCTCAAATGCCATCTTTGGGTGAGAGGATTCCCAAGGTCTTGGCAGAGTAGAAGCTTTCCCATCCCTACACCCACACACTTGAGGAGATTTGAAACCATCACTATCGGGCATATTACTCTACAGCGGCTTCCTGAGCAATCCAGTTTACTTCTCTCGTGACAATCTCAAGGACCTATCCTGATTTATACCATCTATCTCCTTGTGCTTTGACGATGCACACTACGTGACTTAACATAACTTCTGCGTACAATAGTTTGCCTGTAGAAGCTTAAACCATTTGTAAAAACAGCACTTCTTTTCTGTAATCAACATAGCACTTAATGCCTTTGCAAACCCTATTACATGTTGAATATGTTGAACTGAAAGAAGTAGGGTTATTTAGCCTGGAGAAAAGCAGAGATTGTGATAACAGTCTTCAAAAACCTTGAGACTGATTATAGAGAGGATGGAGATGGGCTTTTCTCTGGGCTCTAGGGGACAGGAGTAGGAGCAATGACTTCAAGATGCAGCAAGGGAAATTTTGGCTGGAGACTAGGAGAAACTTTCTGACTATCCAAGTAGTCAGGCATTAGAACGGGCTACCTAGAGAAGTTGAGGACTTTCCATGCTTGGAAACTTTCAAAGCCAGGTTGGACCGACACTTGGCTGGGATGTTTTAGTTATAGATGATCCTGCCTTGAGCAGGGGGTTGGGCTAGATGACCTCCTGAGGTCCCTTCCAGCCCTACTTTCCCATGATCCTATGTTCCATATCCCTTCTGTGATCCTGATGGAATTCCCACGGACATCTGGGGAAGATGCATTCCTGGACTCGGAAACTTGTAGTGATCCTCAGTGAATCTAAATATATGCCCCATAAATGAGGAGGCAGGAGAAGCTTCATAGCCACATCACAGTCACGACGATGAAGAGAGGCCCTCTTGCCTGTTGCAATTGGCTACGAGCACTTGTATTTCATACAATAACAATCAACAAAACTTGCTTGATAATGTGGCTTTCTCAATGTCTCTAGCCATCAACTTTCAATGCAAAGCAGACCATGGAACTAGGATTTGTTGGAATATTTCCCTCAAGTCACAACTGTAAAAGTAGCAGCTTGGTATGAATCTATGATCTGTCTTGGGGAATGGCAGCATATGCCAATTCACTGCCATATATATGAATATTTATACAACTTCAGTCAGGCAAGGAAGTCAGGGGATGGCTTTTCAGCTCTACATTTCATGGTCGCATCTGTCCTCGGAGGAGAGTGGGGAAGTGTAAGACTTCAATATTCCTAGCTCTGAAGTAGCCTTTTTTTCTAGCACCTTTCATCCTAGGGAAAAAAAATTCTGACAAAATATTTTTTGTAAGCATATGTCAGTTCCTTGAAATCTAGAGACGGTGCCATTTTGGATAAAGTTCCCACCCGTGTCAGGTTTCTATTGGAACCAGTCTAGTTTCCCACAACCTCCATGTAACTATTCTACAGCACTGGTGAATCTTCCCCCCTTTTGGAGGACTGGGCCATCACATGGCTCCACTGCTTTCCACAGACAGGTGTTTAAATATTTCAAGAAACCAAATTATCTTTCTCCACTGAGCACTCTTCGTACCTAGGAATCGTGTCTTGGAACACACCTTCAACTGTGTTACCCTCACGTTATGGGGTCATCTCTTGCTACATTGGGAGCTCAGTGGATCCCATCCAGACTTGCACGGCAGGTGAGTGGATCCAATTGGAGCAGAACCTAGAAGCCCAGCTTCTCAGCCCCCTACCTCTACACCCTCCTTTGTAGTTCTTCCCACAAACCAGTTTTGCTTTTAACCATCTTTCTTTCAGGGTTTAAATTCCCACTAAAAAAGTCAAGTTAATGTCATTCTTTATGTCTTCATTGAAAAAGAAAGTGCCGCAGCCTCCGTAAAGGTGGGTTATTACAGATTATCAATAGTTTCTACACAGTGTCAGAGTCTAAAGTACAACATGAAGTTAAGTGCTTAATCGGGTCTTTTATGAGCCTAAAACCAGAGACAATAATTTGCCACAAATAATTTCTATGAATTTCTTCTCTTGTACTGCTGGCTACTGGCCTATAACTAGATCGTATTTTTTTTTTAGGTAGTTAGTATTTGAAGGGGTGCATGTCGTAGCCGTGTTGGTCTGAGACAAAAAGAAACGCAAAAATCTAGAACTCTTGGTTCCAAAATTGTACCTTTTATTAGACCAACTGGGAAATTGCTATAAAGATTTTTTTTTTTGTTTTTTTTGCAATTTCTCAGTTGGTTTAATAAAAGGTATCATTTTGGAACCAAGAGTTCTAGATTTTTAAAAATTTATCTTTGATATTTGAATGTATTCAATGAATGACTGTTGTGAGTACTTCTTGGCTGGTGCTTCTTGGACAAGTGGCCTGTTATGAGCAGTCATTATTAGAAAAATTGAGCTGGTCTGATTCAATGCGTAGCTTATGCAGAATGTTTCTACTCACCGACTGAGTAATTTCACAAGGCCTCTTCTGCTAAAATCAGGCCCTCCGTTTGTAATGTAATCAGGACTCCATAATGAGCTCATCAGAAGTATTTGGCACCTATTGTCTTGTATACTTTGTGCAGAGAATGAAGCAGTGGAAAGAATGGGTGTTATCTGCTAAGGTTTGTGAATCACAACTCTACATTAAACAGACAGTCCTCGCTGTTTCATTGTATGTATAACCAAGAGCATTTCAAGGAATGTTCTGGGGGCAGAATCCATCTCCATAGTTTTCTGGACTTAACAGTAGGTCTGCACAAGATCTCAGAAGGATTCCTTTTGGAAATAGTATTGTGTAACTTTATCTTTCTATGTTGAACTTTCTTGAAAAATATTGGCTTGTCTTTTAGATGAATTATGATTGATCACCTCCATCACCCTTTCTCAGGCTGTGATAACACATGCCTTGAAGCAGTTATGCTTAGGGTTTCTCTAGTTGCAGCTGTTACCCAGGTCTATAATGTCACAAGCTATTTGGTTTCCTGACATGGCTTCTTTACTTTGGTTTATTGCTTAAGATGCCTCGTGGGGCCCGATCCTCTAGTATCAAAAGCCTGACACTGATATTGAGGAGAGCAGGCTGAAGCCATTATATGTTAGACGGAAATATTGGGTCTAATCTTATATGTTCATGCAGCTAGTCTTTATGCACATTCACTCTGTGCAGAATCACATGCTTTAATCTCAGAGGTTGAAAAGAGCCTTTTTCTGCAGATTGCCTTCACGCTCTGCAAGAAATCGCATTCCATGCAAGTGGCCAAATTTGCAATCTGATGGCTACGTGCTGCAGTGTGTATACACACCAAGGCTAAGTGCAGACAGAAAAAGCCTGAGGTAGAATGGATTCAATCTCTGCAGGCTTGTCTGAGCTGCGTAGATTGGACTGATACTGAACTGAACTGATGTTCACTTTTCAATTGGGAAAGGTGGTCAGATGCCTGCACTGGCCCAAGCCAGAAGCCAGGGGCACTGAAGTACATCTCCTAGCTTGCCAACCATTGCTGAACCCAGCCAAGTAGGGCCATCCCCAATTGGCTGCCTAGCACATGGCACCAACAACATGCTGTCCCCCTCACAGAGGGTTTAGAAGCCCCCCATCCAGGTGCTGGCCCATGTGGGGAGACCCCCTGCCTCAGGGGGTTTCCCTGGGCCTGGCCTATGGTCCCCTGAGCCCTGGTCTGTCCTGCCATGTGGAAGCAGAGGGGGTTCCCTCCCATCTCTCCTGCACAGCCAGTCCAGGCCCACCCTGAAGGCAGGGAGCAGTCTCCTGGACCAAGTGCCTGCCTGCTCAGTGGGGTGTGTTGGGACAGGGGAGACCCCACCTTGGAGGGCATCCCCAACCCTGGCCTGGGGTCTCCACCATGGGGTTGCCCTGCCCTTTGTGAGTGAATGGGGTTACCCCTTCCCCCATGTGGCCAGGCAGCTGTTCAGCTCAACCACTGCAATGGGTGAGACCTGTGCCTGACTGAGCAGCTGCCTGGACATATGGAGGAGAGGGATGGGATGGCTTGGTGTGCACGGCTGGGGCAGTGGGCTCTGTTCCTCTGTCTCCCTCCGCGGCCCTACAGCAAAAGACTTTGCTGCCTCAGCTCTGTGATATGCCAAGGGCAGTGCTCACTAGGTGCTGGGCTGGAGCAGTGAAATGTGAGCTGCGTTCCAGCAGACCACCCTGTGAGAGGAGGTTTGCTGGAGAGGTGTAAAGCATCCTGGGATGCTGTGGGACTGCAAGGTAACTTGAGTCGAGAGGGGATTTGGAACAGAAGTTTGATAGACCAGGTTAACTTAAATGAGTTAAGACTGACACTACATCCATCCAGGTCTATTTTAACTGGTTTCCACTATTTTGAAACTGGTCTGCATGCACTGAACTTCTGTTCTGTTATAGTTTCAACCTGGCTTGCAATCACTTATACCAGTTGATGTGCAATCTCTATGCCTAGCCCAATAGGCTGGACTGAAACCTGAATTTCAAGTTCAGCACATCACTGTGTAATCTCAGGAATGGGGTGGGAATCAGATTGTGACTATAGAGCACACACATTGGTTTTGGCTTTCCCCTTGCTCCATAAAGGCTTTTCTTTTTTTGGCAATTCCTTTTATATCTGTAAATAGTAAATAAATACAGTTAAAAGATAGCTGTGATATCTGTGATCTCTTCAGCTGTGTAGGTGAGAAAGATGTTATGCAAGCTTTCCTCAGAGCTGAGAAAGGACACTTTGTGCCAGAAAGCTTGTACAACATTGTACACTAGTGGGAAACGATTGAATCCAGGCAGACCTGGACAGGTTGGAAAAGTGGACAGAAAAGAGTAGGATGCAATTCAACAAAGACAAGTGCAAACTGCTGCATCTAGGGAGAAGGAATCATCAACACACCTATAGGCTGGGGGATGAGCTTCTCAGCAGCACAGTGTCAGAAAGGGATTTCGGAGTCATAGTTGACTCCAAGATGAACATGAGCCGCCAACGTGACAAAGTGATCAGTACAGCCAACCGCACTCTATCATGCATTACAGGTGCATCACAAACAGGTCTAAGGAGGTTTATACTTCCCCTCTATGCGGCATTGGTCAGGCCACAGATGCAGGACTGTGTCCAATTCTGGGCGCCACAGTTCAATAGGGATGTGGATAACCTTGAAAAGGTCCGGAGGAGGCCACTTGTATGGTTAGGGCCTGCAGGTAAGGCCCTATGAGGAGAGACTGAGGGGCCTGGATCCCTTCAGCTTCTGCAGGAGAAGGCTGAGAGGTGATCTTGTGACCGCCTACAAATTCATTAGGGGGACACAGCGAGGGATTGGAGATACTCTGTTCACCAGGGCACCTCTTGGGGTAACCATGAACAATGGTCATAAACTGACAGAGAGCAGATTTAGGCTAGATATCAGGAAAAACTTCTTCACAATAAGGGTGGCCAAAATCTGGAATGGGCTCCCAAGGGAGGTGGTGCTCTCCCCTTCCTTGGGGGTCCTTAAGAGAAGTCTGGATAGGCACCTGGCTGGGGTCATCTGACCCAGCACTCTTTCCTGGCCAGAGCAGGGGGTCAGACTTGATGATCTCTTGAGGCTCCTTCCAACCCTAACAACTATGAAACTATGAAACATCTCTCCCAACCATACAATTGGTCCAATAAAACATAACATTTTTAAAAAGCCTTCATTTCATGCATGTTTCCTGGTCCATCATGGCTACAATTACACTCCAACACTTGCTTCAAGTAGAACTAGTTTAGACAAATACTTTTCCAGATCCTTGCATGCCTGGTCCTTTAAAGTGTCAGAGGCTAGGATCCATCCCTTCCCTTTAACTGGCATACAAAAAGGACTAAGGACCAGATTCTGGCCCACCTATTAGGCATGCAAGCAGGCTTAGAAACCTATGTGTGAGTCTATTCCACCTTGTTTTAATTTAGGGGAAAAGTAGGTATAAAAGGTGAGTAGGTCCTCCTCTTCTTCCTCACTGCTTTCAATCATAGAGTCACATGATGGCATGTGACAGAAGTAGGTGTGTTGATTTATAGAAAACTGCTGATTTTATCTACGGGCATCCAAAACTTCCTTTTTTTTTCCCTGTGCTTTTTTTACTTCTCCCTCTTTTCTCTACTTTATTGGAAAAAAAGGGCAAGGCAAAAATAAAAACTAAAAATTTTTTTGGTCTTTGCTTGTTCAAGAAAACAGAAGGGCAGGAGGGAAGGTTAAACAGTGAACAAAATGAAAGTGGTTTGTTTGAAATTGTTCATGGACTGATATTTTTGGACAGCTGTTGTTTCAATGTCCTGACAGAGCTGAGAGCACAGGGAAAACATATGGCTAAGTACATGGTGAGGTTGAAGACAATGTTGGCCTAACAGAGCTGTTAGCTGGGTTCACCTCTTATCCATCTCTCCATAACTCTTATACAGGCACGATCCCATAAGGCCGTGAGTGAACAAAATGGAGTCACCTTGCAAGATCATGTCCCTGGGGTCTGTTACTTGGCAAACAGTCCTCTGAATGACTGGAAAACCCTGAAAGTCATATTGTTGTTTTTTTCATGTGTGATCTATTTCTTTTAAGTTTGTCTTCAATTTAAATGGCAAATTAAATTAACCAGTGACTTGAGTGATCCGGAAGGCATTATAGCATGCCCTGTACAGCAGTATTTCACCCAAAGAATAATATGGGCAGTCCTCAAGGTTAATGAGACAGCTTGTGTGAGTAAGGAATACTCAAAAGGGGTCAGGTTGGAAAATCTAGCTCTAGATTTAGTTGGAGATACTTCAAAGTCCCTTGACTATACACTGCTTTCTCATCAGTGACACTGGGAAGAGCATTTGCATAAGAAAACAAATTCAGCCTTGAGAATGATACGCAGAAATAATAGCACCGTCCCGTTACAGGAAGAATCTCAGGGTTGGATTTGCTTCGCTGCTTCCTCCTTGCAGTTATTTTTGCAGCGTGCTGTCCCGATCTCCTTCCTTCCATAAAAAGATGCTTTGACATTGTTCTTCCCCTTAGGACTCGTCAGGATGGAGTCCAGCCTCGATCACAGCAGAGGAATAGGAAACATTTTCTTATCTAACATAATCCTAAAAAAATATATATGCCTGTGGGGCCTTGTCTGTTTTACCATGGAGTTTGACCTGGTAATTTTTTTTTTCTTGTTTTAATTTCCATTCATCCAGGAATATGAATAAACTTCCAACCTAACACACCGGGGAGAGGCCTGATTTTCAAGGGATGGATACTTAACACATTCTTAAAACTGGATGCCATTCATATATTGCAAGTTGGATACCTAAATATCTATTCAGCCAAAATTGCTAGTGACTTTGATCTTTCCCTTTGCAGTGCTTTTTCAATGAAACTGAATTGTCTTAGGGATGTAAGGTGACTTATTTGCTCAGAGCAGGGCATATTCCCAGGTTCCTTCTGTTACATTTGTGACAAAGGAAAAACAAAACCCTAGACAACCCCAATAACAATTTTACCTGTAATCCACAAGGGCAAACACGGTTTCAGGTTCTTGGGAAGAACTCACCATCACCCCTTTGAAACGAAGGAGTATTCACAAGTGACAATGCTGCCATTTAAGATGAAGAACCTGATCACTCGCCACCCTTTGGGTCCCAGGCACATGGCCAGGCAGCGCTTTGGGGAATGTGGTGGCTGAACAAAGAGACCCAACTGACTAATTGGTTCCAGTCATGCGACCTTCAGCACACCCAGATTAGTCAGCTGGGTACTGATCAGTGGGGTGGTGAGGCATGCTCTTGATGTTGTTCAAAGGTAGAAAAATAATGGAAAGTAAACAAGATTGATTTGAGAAGTGATACTTCCGTGATAGTTTCATAGTTTTATAGTTGGTAGGGTCAGAAGGGACCTGAGCAGATCATCAAGTCTGACCCTTGCCATGGGCAGGAAAGGATGCTGGGATCAAATGACCGGCAAGGTGATTGTCTAGCCTCCTTTTGAAGACCCACAAGGTAGGAGCGAGCACCACTTCCCTTGTAACTTGGTTCCAGATTCTAGCCACCCTGACTGTAAAGTAGCGCCTCCTGATGTCTAGCCTGAACCTACTTTTGATCAACTCGTGGCCTTTGTTCCTTGTTACTCCTGGTAGTGCTCGGGGGAACAAAGTCTCTCCTATTCCCCACTGGTTCCCCCTGGTAGGTTTATAGACGGTCACCAGATCCCCTCTCAGCCTTCTCTTGTGGAGGCTGAACAGGTTCAGGTCTCGTAGCCTCTCCTCATAGGGCCTGCCCTGCTGCCCCCTGATCATGCGAGTGGCCCTCCTCTGGACCCTCTCCATGCTGTCCGCATCCCTCCTGAAGTGCGGCACCCAGAACTGGATGCAATACTCTACCTGCGGCCTGACCAGTGCCACATAGAGGGGGAGGATCACCTCCTTGGACCTGCTCGAGATGCATCTGTGGATGCACAACAAGGTGCGGTTGGCCTTACTGACCACATCCCAACGCTGTCGGCCCATGTTCATCTTGGAATCGATAATGACTCCAAGATCCTTTTCTGCCTCTGCACTGATGAGAAAGGAGTTCCCCAGCCTGCTGGTTCTTCCTGCCCAGGTGCAGCACCTTGCACTTGTCAGTGTTGAAACCCATCCTGTTCTCATCCGCCCACCCCTGTAACCTGTCTAGGTCCAATTGCAGCCTATTCCTCCCTTCTAGCGTGCGCACATCCCCCCACATCTTAGTGTCATCCGTGAGTTTGAACAGGGCGCTTTTCACCCCCTCGTCCAAGTCGCTGATGAAGATGTTGAACAGTGCAGGCCCGAGGACCGAGCCCTGGGGGACCCCACTGCCCACATCCCTCAAGGTCAAAAATGACCCGTCCACCACCACTCTCTGGGTGCAGTCCTCTAGCCAATTTGCAACCCATCTGACTGTGTAGGCATCAACGCCGCAGTCGCCCAGTTTTTTTAATGAGAATGGGGTGAGAGACAGTGCCAAAGCCCTTCCTAAAGTCCAGAAAGACTACATCCACCGTGACACCTGCATTCAGGGATTTTTGTGACCTGGTCGTAAAAGGCCACCAGGTTGGTCTGACAGGACCTGCCCCTAATGAACCCATGTTGGTTGCTTCTGAGCATCATCCCCCCTGCTGGTCCCTCACACATGCACTCCTGGATAATTCTTTCAAAGAGCTTCCCCAAGACCAAGGTAAGGCTAACGGACCTATAGTTACCTGGGCTCTCCTTCCTCCCTTTTTTGAAAATGGGGACCACATTGGCCCTTTTCCAGTCCTCTGGTACCTGGCCAGAGCACCACGAGTGGTCGTAAAGCTGTGCCAGGGCCCCACAATGACCCCTGCCAATTCCCTCAGCACCCTAGGGTGGAGATCATCCGGATCTGCTGATTTAAACATGTCTAGCCCCACCAGAAGTTCCCTGACTAGGATTAGATTAGATTAGATTAGATTAGATTAGATTAGATTAGATTAGATTAGAATTCCCCAACAAGGATTCTATAACTAGGATAGGATTAGAACGGTGGGTCTCGCATACCCAGGCAATTCGAATCTTCTCTGAAACCTTTTGGATCAAATTCTGTTGTCTGTTGCACCAGTACAATTCAGCTGAAGTGATTAAAATTAGACTGGCATGGGTATAAGAAGATAATTTCATTGAATCATAGAAAATGAGGGTTGGAAGGGACCTCAGGAGGTCATTTAGTCCAAGCCCCTGCTCAGAGCAAGACCTAACTAGATCATTCCAGCCAGGGCTTTGTTGAGCCAGGCTTGAGAAACCTCCAAGGATGGAGATTGCACCACCCCTCTGGGTATCCCCTTCCAGGGCTTCACCACACTCCAAGTGAGAAAGTTTTTCCTAATATCCAACCTAAACTTCCCTTGCTGCAGCTTGAGCCCATTGCTCCTTGTCCTGTCATCTGCCACCGCTGAGAACAGGCAACTCCATCCTCTTTGGAGGCATCCTGCAGGGAGTTGAAGGCTGCTATTAAATCCTCAGTCTTCTCTTCTGCAGACTTAATAAGCCCAGTTCCCTCTGCCTCTCCTCTGAAATCATGTGCCCTGGCCCCTGAACCATTTTTGTTACCCTCCGCTGGACTCTCTCCAATATGTCCACATCCTTTCTGTAGTGGGGGGCCCAAAACTGGACACAGGACTCCAGATGTGGCCTCACCATTGCTAAACAGAGTGGAGGAATCACTTCCTTCGATCTGCTGGCAACACCCCTACTAATGCAATTTTATCAGGAGCCATTTAGTTGCATTAATTCTACTAATGTAGCTTATTGGTGCCAAGATTTGACAATGACCCTTAATAGGACAATAGATAACACTCCCATCCAGCTCTGTGCAGCCACCCCCATTCCAGTTGATGGGTCAGCTCTGAACTGGGTTCCATTCGTGCTGCACATGTCAGTCTAAACAGTATGTCAAGTCCTCAGCTGGTATAAATTAGGGAGCCCCCATTTGCTTTTTACACCAGGCAAGGGTCTGGTTGTTTGTTCTTTTAATGGATGTTTTGATATTTTTAACTGAAAAATAGCATTTGGGTGAATCTGGCTAAAATCAAATCCAGGTCCCTGAACATTGCCAGCTAATTAGCTTTGGAAGCATGTTTATTTTTCTCCCTCAGATAAAAATGTAACTTACAGGGACGAAGCGGAGGACCCACTTTACAGTCTGGCTTGATTTAATTGAAAGCTGAATTTTTGACATCAGATTATTTTTCTCCCACCTAATCATTTTTAGGTGTTCCACGGCTTACCCACATAGGTATTATTTGCCTGGAACCCAAAGCAACAGTTTACAAGTCACCCAATAATTTTATTGCTTCTAGGTCAAATTTTACCACCATGTAAGTAGCCCTAGCATTGCAGAATTACAATCTATAGAGGGTTTCACCATGTCAACATTTATTACTGAGTCTGATTCTTCTGAAAGCACGTGCGTGTCTGCAGGACTAGATTTCCAGGTGCAGAATATGGCCACTGCATTGCAAACTGCTAGGTATATTGGGTAAATTGACTCAGGAGAAAAGATCTGTTGGAGCCAGTGTAAGCCAGTCACTTGATACACACATGCATGTTTGCACAATTGTTCTAGCAAAGTCCTTAAGCATATGCTTAAATCTCAGAACATGCTTAAGTCTCAGTGACTTCAATGAGCCTGAACGATATGCATAACTTTAAGCATGTGCTTATCTGTTTTGCGGAATAGGGATGGACTGAAGAATTGGGGTTCCTACTGCCATAATTCCCCCCACGAAAAAGCCACACCAGTCAATGTGTTTTACTAATCAACTTAATGGAGACAATTCTATTTCTATTAGCTTTTCAGTTCCTATGAAGCTGCAGCCTGGTCCCTTGCTCACTCTTTAATTTATTTACAACACCTAACTTTGCACTTGTAATGAAGCTGAGAGAGTTATAGTTATATGTATATAGTTATACTGTGGAATGAAAAAGAGAAAGTCCAGTGCTGTGCATTTCAGGCAGCTTTAAAAATCTGTGAAGCATAATGGAAGAGACCCCCTTTAGCCTGAGTAAAATATCTGTAGGATATCTGGAGCGTGGCAATTAAACTGTTACATTAAACATTTGTTCAGTTCTGTACTGAGCATGTTATGCACTGAAGGGTCAATAATACCTAGATATCCTTGATTAATCGTTTTATTTTTTAATGGGATGGACAATATCCAAAGAATTTATTCACTGCATGCTTATCATAGACCAAGGAGCTGTAATTGGAGTTATTTTTTCCACTCCAAGTGTTATTTAAAAAAAAAAAAATCCTTTCCAAACCTGTGTAACTGCAAATATCATACAGCATTGCAACTGTTGCTGTTCTGAATATTATATTATATTATATTATATTATATTATATTATATTATATTATATTATATTATAACAGTGGTAGTTATAGCAGCGGTAATATTGGGGGGGTGCTGACTTCATTATTTAACAGGTACTGAATATATATAGCAGGAAGAGAGTTTCTGCTCCATAGGCAACACAGTTGAAGGAGAAGACAAAGGATGTGGTGTTGTCATCTTCTGTGATTTTAACAATTGATAGTATTCTTAAGCCCTCACCTTCCGGAGTCACATTATTCCATGAGAAGCACTGCTTTCTTTTGGAAAGAAAGACTAAAAATAAAATTCTGTCTCTCATTGCCACAGAAACCCCCCCCCCCCCCAAAGAATGTGATGGTTATGGGCTGAAAAAAATAAAAAAAGAAGCATAAGGCAAATAAAAAGAACCAAAAAGAGGGGTTTTATTTTAGAGAATGTTGTGATATTTGTGGGACTCGTGCATGAGGGCCAGATGCTTGAGGTTAGCAATAGGTGGGTATAACAGATAGACACTCAAGATGAATAGACTTGTGTTTATCTGGCTACATAACCTCATTTCCAGTGCCTGACAATGCTTCTAGTACCTTCATTCCCAGGTGCACCATGGAGGCTGTGTTGACATGGAGCTTCGGCAATGGGTGTGGGGCTGTAGTGCCTCCTATTGCACCCTATGTATTTTGCATTAGCTCATTGTGGGCCCGATCCCAGTGCCCCTATAAAACAGCAGGAGTGAGACATGAGGCAGGGTCTACCAGTGGAGGAAACACGTTGTAACGTTAGGTACTCATTGCTGCTGTGTGCCAGTCAGTGCACGTCTGATTAATGTGCATTAGCCTATTTTAATGTGCAGTAAAGTGCCACTAAAAAGCCCATGCTATTTAGTTAATGCGCATTAAAATAAGCTAATGTGCAGTAAGCATCCTTCAAAAACTGTGGGTACCTATACATGAGCATGGTGGCTGCTCCGATGCACTGGAATTTCAGCACATTGGAGAAGACTCGATGAATTGAGTCTGCTGGAGTGTGGCAATTGCTGTGCTCCAGCAGCTTCCTGCATATCGTGTATCAGTGACCCTATTACTTTAAATTGCCAAATGAAGAGCGAGACCTTAAAAGCGGGGCCCATGCTTAAATATGGGGGGGGGGGGGCTCTTAAACTAAAGCTCATCAGACAAGCTTTAGTTCAAGCGTCTCTGCTGCCATTTTTAAGTGCAGGCATGCTGATACATGAGACATGGCGGTGCTTTAATCAGAGTGGCTCTCAGAGCTGCTCTAATTAAAGCACCATCCCACCTCTACCCCCAGGGCACGTGCAAAAGTGCTATTTAGTTAATGTGCATTAAGACAGGCTAATGCACATTTTTCTAGTACCTCACAATGGTACTACATTTAATGTGCATTAACTGAAGCACATTAATGCATATGTAGATGCACTCAGTAAGTACTTTGTGGTCTGTGCTCTCTTTTGTTTAAGTCTCCCCCATGTTTTATTCAAGCACTAGAGAGGTTTTGTACCAATATTGCTAATAGAAACAAGGAAAGATCTAAGCATGGGACCTATCACTGAAGGGAGGAAGGCAGGTTGTGGTTTCTCAGCAGGTTGCCTGGGAAGACTGTATAGTGCCCGGAAATGAAGCAGGTCTCTGATTTGCCCCCGTGAAAGTTCTCTTATCAGTGGTCTGTTGATTGATCATCCTGGCCAGTCTGCTGTGTTGTGGGCACATAAGGCAGTGCTAATCAAAGGAGGCAGAGTAACTAGAGTCATGGGGGGGAACTTGTCCCCAGACACCACAAGTAGATCTGTCCATTCAAAGCAGAATGGGTGACAACCAATTCAGTAACATTATTTTACTGTCCCTATGAGAAGCATCCTGTGGTTTCGGAAAGGAACAGGGCGCAAGGCCTTAGATGAGGAATATGTATTGTGTCTGTGGCAACTAGGACAAGTCTATGGAAGTCTATGAGAAGTTTATGACAAGTCTTCCAGGATGTCACTACAACTTTGCTCTTTGTAAGCTCCTGTACTAATATGTTTCTAATCCTCCAATAATGGGTCATTTATTAATCTTTCTATTCATAACTATAATAGTACTATCAATACTATCAATATACTTAGTAGTAGTAGTAGTAGTAGTATAAACTATTTAGCAACTGTACAGAGTTTTACATCTTGGACCTAGACAGGATACAGGGGTGGGCGGATGAGAACAGGATGGGTTTCAACACTGACAAGTGCAAGGTGCTGCACCTGGGGAGGAAGAACCAGCAGCAGACCTACGGGCTGGGGAACTCCCTTCTCGTCAATGCAGAGGCAGAAAAGGATCTTGGAGTCATTATTGATGCCAATATGAACATGGGCCAACAGTGTGGGGACGCGGTCAGGAAGCCCAACTGCACCTTGTCGTGCATCCACAGACGCATCTTGAGCAGGTCCAAGGAGGTGATCCTCCCCCTCTACGCGGCACTGGTCAGGCCGCAGTTGGAGTATTGCATCCAGTTCTGGGCGCCGCACTTCAGGAGGGATGTGGACAACATGGAGAGGGTCCAGAGGAGGCCACCTGCATGATCAGGTGGCAGCAGGGCAGGCCCTACGAGGAGAGGCTACAGGACCCGAACCTGTTCAGCCTCCACAAGAGAAGGCTGAGAGGGGATCTGGTGGCCATTTACAAACTAGTCAGAGGGGACTGGCAGGCATTGGGAGAGTCCCTGTTCCCCCGAGCACTGCCAGGAGTGACTAGAAATAACGGTCACAAGCTGGCAGAGGGTAGATTCAGACTAGACATCAGGAGGGGCTACTTCACAGTCAGGGCAGCTAGGATCTGGAACCAACTTCCAAGTGAAGTGGTGCTGGCTCCTACCCTGGGGGTCTTTAAGAGGAGGTTAGATGAACACCTTGCTGGGGTCATTTGACCCCAGTACTCTTTCCTGCCATGACAGGGGGTCGAACTTGATGATCTGCTCAGGTCCCTTCCGACCCGACCAACTGTGAGACTATGAAACTATGAAAGGGCTCAGCAACAGCCATTTTTGGACACAGACTTTCTATTCAAAGAGAAATAGATGCAACACTTGGCCACTGGCTAAAAGAATTTGATAGTCAATAGCAGGATGTACCTCCAAAACACTAGCAAGGCAGAACTGGAGAGGGCTTGTGCTGGTCTTAAGTCATTCATAGGCTTTAAGCAGGGGATGAATAAAGTCTGTTGCAATGGGAAAACAGCTAGCTTTCCGAAACGCCCCACAAAAACTGTTAGTTGCATGGACTCCAGACGTGTTAGTTTAAATGAGAGGTGCATGAGGCACTCAGTCAGGGTGGCTAAAGAAATCAGTACTCACTAGTCAGACTGTAGAAGAATACATTGCATTTGAAAGCTTGTTTAAGTCTACTCCAACCGTGCAGTTGGTCCCATTAAACATATGGCCCACAAAAATCCTTGCCACTGTACTGATTTGGCCATGAAAGAGGTGTGATGATAACAACCCCCTGCAAATGAAGGGCTTTGAGCACAAAATCATGTTCCTGGTAAGAGACCAGGAAGTGCTACTGGCTGTGGGGATTCTCTAGCTTCAGTGTTGGAGGGCTGTTGTGTCAAAGCTAAAGGCCATGGCTTATATCCACATGTTTGTGAAAAAGGAGATGATTGTGCACCTGAACACTTAACACAGAAAATTTGCATGGCGAAAAAGGTCAAGGGTGTGAATGTGAATTCTCTGTTCATGTTGAAGTCAACTTAAAATCTGCTGCTGACATCATCCGGAGATTTGGGTGTGCGAGGACTGAGGAGTCAAGCCCAAAGTCCCTGTAATATCCCAGCCTCTCAAAACCCCTTCTAAAACCTGCAGCTGCACATTGTTGGCACCGCTGCCTCATACCAGGTCAGTCCTGAGTTTCAGACTAATGAATAACCCTGTAGGATATATTGTGGTTAAAGTGAGTTTTCAGAGCTCTTGGGCCAGATCGAAACATTTTATTAAACTGGTTAATTAGCGATTTGAAAGGGAAAAAGCCAGGTCTTAAGGTCTCCCGGGTCAGTGCCAAGCCACAGCCTGTTAACTGCTCCTGCCTTTCAGAAGCAATAACTGTGGGTTTGGAGAACATATGGAACCAACTAGGCGAAAGGCTTTTATGAGAAGCTTTAACAGGGGGCACCGTTTTGTGAGCAGAAATTCCAGTGGATGAGTTAATGGCTTCACTTTCCTTCGCTGTCCCTTTATAGAACCAAAAAAAGTTGCTCTTGTTCCTCCTTGTGGCCCGGGCGCATGATGTTCAGATGCATCCAGGATTTCTTTCAGGCATGGGGGGGCCTCATAGGCTGTCCCACTGGAACTGTTTTTCAGAACTATTTCCTGCAGTTGACCTCGTTAGGTGAGTTTCACAGTTTGCTAATTCTTTGCAAGAGTACAAGTAAGCGAGGGGTGGTGAGAGAAATGCCCTCCTCTTGGAAGCAAATGGAATTAGAAGGATGTGGGCGAGCACTTTACTGACTTTTATTAATCCAGAACACCAGGGAGTCAGTTGGTTTGTTCCAAGCCCCGTATTTTGACCTAAAAGTATATGCTTGATTTTCTTTTCAAGTATGAAGAACAGAAGGCCCTCAAGAACCATATACTTCAGTTATATTGGCCCTTGCAAAGGTCTCGTGGACCTGGAATACTAATCCCAGTTTGGAGACTAATGATACATCTACTTGAGTGTTTCAATTATTTTTTATTATTTGAAATGGTATTTTGGCCGTGTCTTGGAGTCCTCAATATGGATTAATACTCTGTCATGCTAGGCAGAGAGAAAAACAGAGCCAAAAAGATGCGTCTTGTCCCAAAGCACTTGCAGTCCAGATCTACAATCTAGATCACTTTAGACTGGACATAAGGAACAACTTCTTTACAAGTCAAGTGCCGAGGGCTTTGGAACAGCTTCCCCCATAGGTGGTTCAATCGCCCACCCTGGCAATCTTCAAAAAGCATGCACTTTGCTGGGTTCATCTGACCCCAGCAGTTTTTCCTGCCCACGTACAGGAGGGTGGACCTGATGATCTTGCAAGGTCCCTTCCAGCCCCTAACATCTATGAAACTATGAAACAATCTGACTGTCCACACCACTGGCGACATGTAGGGGGTGCACATGGATGCACAAGCGTCCCTTGAGATTGGCCATGCACCCCCTGGAAATACCAGCCACAAAACCGGAATTGCCAGCAGAAGTGCATTTCCGGTTTTGCCACTGATGGTTCCACGTGGTTGCTGCTCCCCACCCCCTTTACCCCCATCATTGGCAACCTGGTGCCCCCCAGACTCAGGAGGCACCAGTCACCCATGGCCACACTCTCAATTTCAATATGGATCTCATGATATTTGGTGTTTTTCCTAAATCTCCACTTCATGGAGACGTGTCAATACACTGTGCCTATAATCATGTTCATTAAAGAAAAAAAAGAGCCCTCATATTTCTGAAAAAGAAGAACTTGAAAAAATGAGCTCTAAAATCAGCACATAAATAAAAAAGACCCTGAATGTGTATCTTTAAAATAAATCTGGAGATTACCTGAGGATTGGCTTGTGATTTTTGGATGCTTAGAGTGATAGACTGAAACCACAGCAGGAAGCAAATTCGGAAGCACGCTCAAGATGAAAGATAAAACTAAAATTAGAGAAGGTATCGTGATATTCTTCCAACCAGATTTTCATACCATTCTCATCCCCTCCTTACTGATATTTAAGCAAACTATCTACCTCTCCTTCAGTATTTGTAGGAGTCCCATTACTATAATATTTGATCTTTAAAGTATTAATTGGTACAACATTGTTCAGTCTCCAACATCCACTCTCTGCTGGTGTGTGATGCAGGAGACTGGGTAAGATAGACCTATGGTCTGACCTAGTAAATAGCAGTTCTTATGTTCTTAGGTCCTTATGTAACATCTACGTGCAGCACAGAGGAAACCTATGGCCAAATTCACAAAGGTATTTATGCACCTAACATTTATTTAGGTGTTTACCATTGAAATAAATAGCAGGCAACTTAACAGGAGGTCAATGTGAAAATACCTTTGTGAATTTCCCAAGCTCATAGAGAAGGAGTATGGTAAAGCAGAACACCAAGCTCATGTCTCTATCTAGTGTACTCACCACGGGGCCATACTTGCTTCCTTGGAAGAAGCTGGAGGGAAGGAAGATTTTCACATTACAAAAGGAGAGGTTGAACATCTAGGGTTTAGGTTATACAGCAGGAACCTTAGCTTTGAGCAAGGCCAAGTTGGTGGGGAAGGCTGGGACAAGTCCAATCAGGCTCTTCCAGAACTTGAATCAGCTCTTGATAAGCAAGAAAAAAAGTCTGGAATCTCCATCAAATTGACCTGTAAAAGGAGAAGGAAAACAGATTTATTCCTTAATTATTTCGTTTTTTGTGTTACTTCCCATTGTCCCCTTCCTGCATAATTGTTTTCGGGGGTGGGGGGGAGGGTTGTTGCTTCCCCCCCCCCACACACACACATACCTTGAAGGAGAATGGAAAGTTTGGTCTGCCCTGGCTTTGGCATGAATACTCATTTGAGGTCTCAACTTCAGGTTGCGACCTTTGGGTCTTGGTCTCAACCTCAACTCAACTCAACCCAAAGGTTGAGTTTCTCAACTCAAAGGTTGAGTTTCTTCTTTCAAGTACCTTTAGTTCTCCTGCTTGGTTCTTTTGTCCCATTTGGGTTCTGAACAGAATGATGTTGGCCATTTTAGCAGAATGGTTTGAAATACTCTTTGTGAAGACTTGAGAATCTTCTCTGGCCATCTGACTTCCACATATCATTTGAACAGGGAATCCAGGTTGAAGTCTCAAGCTTATGTGAAGCCTACTTTTTTTTTTTTTTTTGCAACATAACATTGAGTTTTGCTGCTATATGACAAATTAAAGAGATTGTCTTAGCAACTCTATGTGATGACTTGAAATCTGTCATATCGCCTCAAGCAGCGTACTGTGATAACAGAGTCATCAGAGTTCAGTGAGCTCCACTAATTGTAAATAACAAGAGAAATGGATTTCTGGCAAAACATCTGAGCATTATTCTTGGAAAGGTGGAACAGAAACAGTCAATTTATTTTCCCCAGGCCCCTGGCAAATGCTAATTTAAAGGTGTGATGGGATCAGATGCAGAGTCCCAACAATCATACTTCCTGCCATGATACATGGGCATGGCAAGGGGCGCAATTGTAGGATCAAGACATCATGCCGTATTGCCAGTGCAAGGGTAGCCTGATCCTGGGCTTCTCTTGAACCACAGATAGTGAGCTTGGCTCCCTGTGCTCCTGTGTCTGGGATCTCTAATTTAGTTGACCCAATCAGGTGCTCTCAGCCTCTGGAGCACAAGGGAGTCTTGAAAGGCTCCAGTGCGTTCCAGAGACTGGAAGTACTGGCCACATGTTCAATTAAAGTCATGATAGGAACTGGCCACAAAGTTATTGCACATAATTTGTGTAATAACTTTATGGCTTATTCCTCATTTTGTCATGCCATTAATTGAACGAACATGTGGCCAGCACACTATTAAAGACATGATTAACTGGTTAATTGTATCCGTCAGGGGCCTAAGTTACAGCATTAAATGCAGCATAAAGTTGAAAAAATAGTCTTCTACATCCTTCATCTCTTTGGTGTTTGGTGGTCAACGCGGCAGACAATTCAAAAATAGAATTGAATCTGTCAAGGAAATATGGTGAAAATTTGCCTTCTAAGTAGTGTGAAAAGGGAAATAATTGGACTCTGTGGAAGAGTGATGAAACATCATGTACAATATTGTATTTGGTTAGTATCCAGAAGCACAGATTTTGCAGATAGGACTAAACAGAAGGAAGAGGGGTGGGGGGTGTGGAGTCTTGCTCTTTAACGGGCTGTGATTTCTTCTTTTTAACTACAGTGTGCACGTCATTCATTGCATTTACTAATGGCTTTGGAGCTTTCAGTCTGGAGTTGAAGACTTGTAGTATAATAAAAATGATTTACGAAGGCTTCAGAGGGTTCCTTACAACAGGTGGAATTTCAGCCAGCCATCTGCTTCATTCCCAAACTGAATATGATGTAAATCCCCGACAGAATAGGCTTTTATTGAAAAGCCTTGAGTTTTCTGAGCCCAGCCCTTGTATACAAGCACATATTCCCCTCTATAAATGGAGTAGGTGGGAATGTTCTCTTAGCTGACTTTTCTTGGAAACGATTATCCCAATCACAACAAAAATCACACTATAAGATCATGCAAAAACAAACACCTCCCCGCAGTGTACAATTCCTGGCAAAAGTGAAGTTCCAAATGTTTCAGTACAGATTTGTCAGGTGCCAACATAGTTTTGTCTCTACAGACACTTTGATAGAAAGTCCCGCTTGAAAAATTGTAATGTGATACAGATTTTCTATATTAATGTTATAGGAGAGTGAAGAGGGTTAGTTTTTTTTTTTTTTTTCATTTAATCTTTTGAAGTTGACAATATGCAGATGCAACTGTTGGATAGATAATTGTGCATGCATGTGCGTGAGTGTTAGACTTCTTAAGCTTTGCTATCCATTAATATAGGAATCCATCTTGCTAGATTCAATAATGTGACTGGGCCTGTAGGACAGCTTTACTTAAGGCAAAGGGCCTCCTACACCATTCCAGCTGCAGTACGCGGTCCTTGATTCCATAGGAAAAACATCATGGAAAAGCAAGCAGAAGCTTAGATATTGTTATTAGTTGATAGGAAGAGTGCTTGATGCAGCCTAAAACAAGTACCCTGATCTTGATTTCTCTTCATTTAATATTGAAGCTCTTCTAGACTTCACAGAGAGGAACCAACTCCAGGTATCCTGTTTGTAGCTCTTTCAGATGACCAGTAACTTGTCTGCAGATGGTAGACATCTAGGTAGTTGAAGGCTAGAAGTGCTATAGGGTAATGCCAGGCAGCGGCAGATCCGGAAGGGTACAGTAGGAAAGTTGCACCCACCTTTGAGCCCAGGCCCACCCAAAACTTAAACCCAACTGCCTAGCAGTAGCAGCAGCATTTCTATTCAGGCAGTGCTGAGGGAGTCACTTGACTTCATGGCTCACTCTAATCTACCTGATTCTTTATAAACTCTTCATCCCACAGCTGCTAACACCCTTCTCACCTTTTTTGATGTTTCACTAATCAAGCTATTCTTTCTTCTGCAATTCTGCTATTAGCTGCTCTTCTTAATGTAGCTCCTATTTCACAGCCCTGCAGACTGTTTTAACACTATATAAAAACATCAGCTTGGGTATGGAAACATTAGCTCATGTTAACATTTAGGTGTGGAAATAACTTCTGGTGAAGCATTACTTTATAAAAATGTTGTTTTATGGATCTGAAAGAGTTGGACATTCAATTCTAATGATAGCAGGACTAAAGAAATGTCTTTTGATTTTGTTTGCCCAGTTTGTTGTGGTTTTAAATATATAATATATGCTATAACAAAGTCATGCACATTCCAGTAAAATTCGATTTGTTTGTGCTTTGAGCTTAAACTGAATGATATTACCCTGGGCTCCTAATATATTTAGTAAACCTTCTAGTGTCCCTTTTACCTGAAGAAAAATATGTGTTTTGGTTAGATATGATGATGTGCCACACCATCTATACCCGCTTTTCAAAATCCTCTATTCGCCCATGGTGCCAGGTGGTAGGAAGTCGTGGGCTTGTAGGTTATCCAGGAGAAAGGTATTTTACATGGCTTATAGAGGAAGCATGGCAGCCCAGGTCAGGAACTGAGGTCCAAATATAGCTTACTCCAAGCTATTGCATAGGAGAGCAGAGTTGAGCCAATGTCACCCAGACTGGATCTGGGACAGAAGTTCAATACACCGATTTAACCTAAATCAGTTAGGTCTGATATTACATCCATCCAGGTCTATTTTAAATTGATTTTGGCCATGTTGAACATGGTTCATGTGCACTGAACTTCTGTTGTGTTACAGTTTTGAACTGGTTTCCAATCGCTTATACCGGTTTGCGTGTAACTTCTGTGCCTAGCCCCAGTCTCATGTCTTAGCCATTGGGCCAGGTCCTTTGGTGCAAGGCGCTGCTCACAATTTGGAGTAGGAAGTCCTCACTGGCAACCTATATACCATCTAACATCTAAAAGACCTCTTTCAAAAGGCCAGGTAAAGGCCTGTCAAAAATGCACATTGTGCCTTCCTGTAGGGGTTGTAAATCACACAAATAAAAACCTTCTCTCCCAGAAACCAAGTCATAATTTCCCATCACTTCCCAGAACAAATACTGTCTGCTGTATTTATTAGGGGGGACCTTCTCAAGGCAGGCACTTGAAGTACGTTTATTTTGAAGTCAGCTGTTCGGTAATCTTAGGCACCTCTGGGAGACTTAACTGAGATAGAGATTTAGGCTGGAGGTCACAGGGGTCACCAATGTTAAGAGGGAGCACAAAGAAGAGAAACTACACTGGTTTTGTGACGTTACCCAAGCAGGAAGGAAAAATAAATTGAGGCTTTAAAATGGCTTTAACGTGACCCTAAAGGAAATGTTTCAGTGACACCAGAGAGTGTCCTAGAAACTGGAACCAGCCTTCAGTGCATTTTAGCCCAGGTTGAACCATGTACCTGAAAGCACAGCATTTTGTGGCCTTGAAAAAGTAAGCTTCTGTAGAGTCCTGGTTGAAGGTGCCCTAGCTCTGCTTGCGGATATTCAGGTGTGCCCAACCTAATCACTCCACTTTGTGTCCTCTTGGCTGGCTATATGTGTGCTTGTCTCAATCCAAAAGGCTGAATTTTGGTCCTGAAACATTTCCTTTCTATCTGAAATTTCAGACCCATGATTACAGCTCAAAGCTAATTTTGTTTGGGGAGTTTGAGGAAGATTGGTATGTCTGTGTTTGAGTTAAGCCCATGGGGGAAACATCCCCTAACACACACTTATTTCACTTAGAAGTTGTTCTAAAGTTTTGTTTGTTTGTTTGTTTTTCCAGTTAGTTCAGTAATATCTGAGATTTAAAAACCTAAAGTCAAAGTATTTATATATCGGGTATCTAAGGATCTTTATAACTGGCTTCATCAGTCCCGAACACCTAAATAAAAATAAATATATACATATATAAGGTGTCCCCTGTGCTGAAAAATGGCGGCAGGGTGCTTTGAAGTAAAGCTCGTTGAATGAGCTTTAGTTCAAAGTGCCCTGCTGCCATTGTTCAGCACAGGGACACTGATGCACATGATGCTAACGCCTGCTGCAACATGTTTCCATGCTCCAGCAGGCTCAATTAATTGAGTCTGCTGCGATGTGCTAAATTTACAGCACGTCAGAGCTGCATGTGTATAGGAGCCCTTAGTTCCTAATGTTAGCAGTGATCTCAGCATAATTTTTACTTTTAAGTGCTAGTGAATTACATTGTTAGCTAATTTCCAGGGACAGTGACTAAATTAAAAAGGGAAAAAAACAACATTTAACATTCAATAATCGTTCTTAAATTATTAAGGCTCACTTCAAAATATTTTATCATAAAATGTAATACAGTATTTTCAGTATATCTTTGCTTTATGTGTCTGTATGTGTGCATGCGTATATATGTGTATCTGTATGTATGCCTGTGTATACTCACTTGCATACATATATATGCACATGTGTAGGTATACACACACATATACATAAATATATATGTGTGTGTGTGTGTAGATATACATACACACACACATATATAGTATGTGTATGTATACACACATATACACATATGTTATATGTATATATACACATATATGCACGTATTTATGTATGAATGCATGTTTTATGCATTCATATAAATGCATTCTGCATTCATATATATGCATATATCTGCATTTATATATGTACACACACACACGCATATGTATACATATATATGTATGTCTATATATATGTGTGTGTGTATAAAACAACCATTCAGCATTTAATAAAACATCTTGTGCTGTTCAAAACCATCAGCAGGAAAGTTCTTAGTGAAAGTATATTGAAGAAACCTTTGCTCTTGCTTCCCCTGTCAACATTTTTCTAAGCTTTTATTTTTATTAGTCAAATGTTTAGAATCCGCAGGAAATCCTAGGATGAGCCATTTCCTTCTCAGCCTACAGCCCTTAGAAAAGAAAGGGCTCAGATCCTTTCAAAGGTTAGGAATCCTTTAAACCATACTTTTTGCAGATTTTTTAAATTACAGATACACTCAGCTTGGATTTTATGGGCCATGGTTGATGCTAAAATTGAGCTGGGGGTATGGGAAAGTTCGGAGTTCTTGTAGAAGAGCCTGCAGGGAATATGAGAGTTGTTCAGGAAAATATAAGGCCTGGATCCTACAAGGGACTCAAGTACAGACTCAGGGTTTTCCCTGGTTCCATGAGGTCCGCCCTGGAAAATGATACAGAGCTAATACAAAGTTCATGAAGTTTGGTGGTGGGTTAAATGCTGTGCGTTGAGATACTGTTGATATTTCAGTTATTATTCTTTTATTATTACTTAAAAGGATGCTGCCAGATCAAATTTAATGTACAAGTGAAGGGACGAGGCTTCCAAATCCTAAGAGCAATAGAATGATTTCTATTAATAATAATAATAATAAAAAAAATTCCGGTGGGGCTATATTTAAAGCCCAGGTCTTGCAACCATTTATGCATATGAATATTTGAGAGCATTTAATGAGTTCACTGGGATCAGTCATATGCTTAAAGTTAAGCTTTTGAACCAGAATATGCCTATGTTCCTTGGAAGGGTATTCTAGGCAGGATACGTTAGTTCATGCTCCATCTTTCTGCAACCGTACTGACTTTGGGCCCAACTCTACCATCTATAGTCCTGTACAGTGTACATGTACAAACATTCATAAACAATAGGAACATGAAGGTATGAGTTATAGGGAAACAAATGAGCGGGATGTGTGGTCTCCTTTAGGTTTTTTGCAACACAAATATTACAGAGTTTTGTTCAGTTCATGAAGAACTTCAACTGAAACTGCCAAGGGACAAAAAGTGAAACTGGACAAGGTGTTTTGCCCATCCCAGATCTGAAAAAGTTAATATCTGAAAAAGTAAATGATCTGAAAAAATAATTAAATCACAACAACAAAAGGATAAATCAGAGTAAATGAAACAACCAAATTAGATTTTTAACACCTGGTTGTAATGAGCACAGCCAAATCTTTGTAACAGAGGTACAGACATTTCTTTTCAAAGTACTGTTCGGCTTGGTTTCTTCTTCTGGCGATATAGGTCAATGCTTCCCCCCGGGCAGAGTGCAAGGGTTTGCTGCACAATTGACTAGTTATCTGTGCAGTAAATGTCTCAGCATCTCCACTATTAGGTCGGAGTAGATTAATTTACTCCACAGCAGGATAGCACTTGTAAATACAAGTACTATCCTGTTGTGGCCAAAAGAACTCCATAGCAGCGCACATGTAGGTGTTGTACCAGCTAGCTAGGGCACAAGGATGCTTCAGTGCCAGAGCCGTCTGCTGGCCAGCCCCGCACTGAGGCACCCTCATGCCCCAGTCAGCCACTGGAGCCCTGGGCCGACAGACTGACCCCCTGGACCTCCCCGGGCTCAGCATGCTGCATTCCCAGGTGCGTGTGTAGACGTGTGCTCAGCAGCAATAAACTCTGGTGCAAATTGTGCCGGAGTTTCTTGCTGTGCATTAATAGGCATGTGATAAGGCCCTCAGCGCTAACCTGATAGGCAGCTCTTTACAACTACTTTGCATAGGGGTGAATAGCTACAGAAGGGGCAAAGCCGTTCAGAATCAGGCCCCATTGCCCAAATTCTGCCTTTTGTTCATTTTGACGTAAGCATAATGCTGTAAATTCACTCCATTTACTGGGGTGTAAGCCACAGTCGTGTGACTTAGAGTAATAATTGTAAAGCCAAAATAAGCTCTGCCTAGATCACAACCAGACTGTCTGATAGATAATGCAGAGGGAATTCTGTCCTATCAGCCATGGTCTGAAACTTGTTGAAGGTCATAATAGTTGATCAAAGCATGATCCCAAATGTGATACTGTTCTCAACCAGGTAATATGAAGGGGAAAAAAACAGACACAAGGTTCTTACTCATGTGACCCCATATCTATCTTTTTTTTTTTTTTTTTTCAATGAAGAGATCTATTTTACTAATATAATCTCCAGGATTATAAAGCAAAATGATTTCAAGGAAATCCTAAATTCTAGTCATCCCAGATTAGGTTCTATTAGGGAAAGTGCTAGTTCATTTCTTTCTTTTCTTTGCATAGCCACATTCATAGCTATTTTAAATCTGGACCTTTTAACCATTCATAGATCTACTCTATGTTAGGAAAGCTTTAATTAAGGAAGACTTTAATGGTTTGGAAGGTCAGCTATAGTATCTGGGTGTCCAACGATCAAAAGCAAGGACTGTTCCTTGTGCTTCTGTTCCTCTGCTAATGCATCCCCTTTGTGCTTCAAGAGCTGGGATGCAAACGCTCAGTGAGCGCTCTGGGACAGCCTAGCAACTTACTACCACCACTCACTTTGCTAAGAAAGGTCATGGGAAGGGAGAAAAGCGGAGAAGTGGTGGAAATAGGTTCTTGGAGACTGTTTAAAAGACAGTAGCGAATGCCTGGTAGCACCAAAGCTTTCTGCTTAATGATGTTTGGATGTTTCTGAATTGTACCTACCCTGAAGTTTCCTACTTAAGTTGGCCTTTGGGCAGAGTTTTTTCCACTCCACCCTACCCCTTTTTTGGGGATGGATGGTAATGACACTTCCTTTGTTTTCAGGCATTCCCTTTGCTCTCTCTTGTAGTAAGGTTGACTGAAGTTTAAACCAATCTGGTTCACCTTCTTGCCTTGACTTCCCAGCAACTCCATCAAAGTCATAGACATACAAGTGCCTATATGTTATTAGTTTGCTGAGGAAAGTAGCGTATTGCAAGTCTAAGACAGTTTCCTCTAAAGATCTTCCCCAAATTGATCCATCTTCCAGTTGGAAGAGCTGTCGTGGCTTCTTCTTGAGCCAGTCTCTTGATTGGACAACTGAAAGAGTCAAAGAAAAACAAGAGTCATCTGTTGATGAAGCTTTGCACTGCTTCCAGATTGCACCCATCATCCCCGTTCTGCTTCTATGGTTCTGCATAGACTTACATCACACAATTACATTTTATTTGTACAGGTGCTGTTTGCTTTGAACCAAACCTTGCTGCAGCATGAAAGTCTACGGGCAGGCAGCTTGCAAGCTCCGTACACCACTGAAGATCTCATCAAGCATTATAACTGTGGAGACCTGAATGCTGTCATATTCAACCATGATACTTCTCAGGTAAGTCCATCTTACAGCAGTTGGATAATGAGTTTTCAGTAATTAAAACAATGATACTACTCTATAATGCAAATCCCTGATTATTCTAGGGCAGATATAGCTAGATGAAACTTAAACCAGTGTACATTGATAAAACCAGTGCTCTAGAGTTCCAAGCAAAGCCCTCAATCTAAAAAAGCCCTATATTGTAAGGTGTTTGAAACCCAAGCCCTGCTTCATATCTACATTTCTGAAAGAGCTCCTCTCCCAGGAATGTAGCAGAGCCAATATAACCGTTCTCTGATGTTAAACATTTGGATCTAGTTACATATTTTTCTCCCAAATCTGTTTCTAGCAGATAAAGAGTCTCAGTTGTGCTCAAGAGAGGACCTTTCACCATGGGCTGCAGGTGCCACCTCACTTGAGGGGGGGGGGGCACATGCCCCCCACAGTGACCAGTCAGCAATCAAGGTGGGGGGTCCCCTGCAACCAATCTCAGGGTGCTCCCAGAAGTGCCCATAGTACTTTATCTGGCATGCCCACTCCCTGGCTGGGAGGGACACCAGCACTCCCACCTGCCCCCCCTACCCATTGCCTAAGCAGGGATCATGGCCTGTCAGGGGGTACACCAGCACTCTCAGGGGGTGCACATGCACCCCTGTGCACCCCTTATGCATTGCCACTGGCCTTTCACTGTAGCCAAATAATTACATGTCCGGCCTATTACGTTTTTAGCTTACAGACGTGATACGATAGAGAAGGAGCATTACAGGTTGGAACCTGAGGCACAGAGGATTCATGTGACTTGGTAGGGGGAGGTTGTCACATGGAGTTTGTGGAAGACCAAAAAATAGAGCCCTCAACTCACAAACCCCACTCCTCACCCCCTTCACCTTTCCTCCCCTCATCATCTCTCTCTGCATTCCTCCTATTACTTTTGGTTTCCATGTGTCTCTCATTTGCCTAACGAGAGAATGGGATTTACCCTCGTTTCTTTGTGCGCATTGGCTTCAAGGGGCTGACTGCAAAGCTCTGCTAGGAATGTGCCCAAACAAAAGCTAATTACAAGCGCTTGTGGGGTCTTTGAACATAATTCCCTTCATTAGAAGAAAAGACTTTGTAATATTTGAGTTTATATTTGAAAAGGAAGCCATCCTTATGTAAATAGGCTACAAGGTAAATAACTTCTCAAATATGTCGTAATCCAATAATATTATGTGTGTCTCATGCAGCCTATTAGTCTCTGTTTATCTTAATTATCCAATGCTAATAAAGACTTTCATTGTAGCTGAAACCTGTGTTCCAGGCCAGCAGAGAGCTCATGGCAAACTTTGAGAGACTCCTGTGTTATATGCAAATGCTAATTTTCTTCTCCCTGGTTTTATATCTCAGTGCTGATTTTATTCTCCCTTTTAACTATATGGAAGCAGGATTCATGGGCTTTGTCTGTGCTTGCCTCTTTTTGAGATGAACGGACATAGACTCCAATATCAGAGTGTAGCCACACCATGGCTGGGACTTACCTAAACCTAGCAGATAGCTGACGGACCTCTCTTACACCTTGGTAACACATATCTAATTTATCACAACAATACAATTCCATCAAAATTGCGGCCATTTTTCCAGCAACCATCTGTAATATCAAAATCAGAGATTACTGTGTGCCTTCAAGCGAGGACTGCAATGGGAAGCATACGCTAAGAGGAGCAGCTCTTTTGTCTTTTTGTCTATCAGAGACATTTTAATCTTGTTGGAGCTTGATTCTGCGATCTTGACTCGTAGAGAAATAGGACTGGAGGATTACGTCTCTCTAACCATCTCAGTGGCTACTCTTTTGAGTACTGAATCAATCGCTGTCCATGTGTATGTATATATGTATGTGTATGTATATATGTATATGTATGTATATATATATACACACACATATATGTGTGTGTGTGCATACATACACATGTGTGTACACATACATATATATACACACACATACATGGATATACCCATATAATCAGCATTGCACTAAAATAAATGAGTAACAAATAAATGATGGTAAATGTTACCAGCTCAGAGTAAAATTACCCAGGAAAGAATCAGGGCTAAAACTCCACCGGTATAAATTTATTCCTGTTTAGGTTTCATCTTCTTCCCTTCACCCTGGGGTAGCTGAAAGCTAATGGAAGATAGTCTATGACCTGCTCTCCTATGACCTACCATGCAAGATACCCCAAATAATTGCATATCTAGATGCAAGTTAAACTGGACCATTGTTTTAGTGCCATTGTTCCTTCATGAAACCTCTCGTACAGGGAAGTGCTATTCTGCATGGATATATGGGGCAGACCCAGTCACTAACACAGCTGATGTAAGAAATTCTTGTCCCACCTATCAGTAATCAAAGAGCTTTTCTTCATGGAGACTGGTGTATTAGTAGGCTTCAAAAGAAAATTGTCCAGACAACAGCATTCCTCTACTGAAGCGGTCTTCAGAACATAAGAGCTGGACCTAAGAGCTGGGGAACCAAAGATTTGGGGTAATAATAATGAATATTCTGCACATAAAACAACCTGAAAGACTAGATGTGCTGCCATATTCACTATTCGCATACCCATTTATGACACATAACCATTTGCAGATGGGAGCACTGGGATTTTGAGAAGCTCAAAGATAAATTTGTCAAGGTCACAAAGGAAATATTCCAAGTGGATTAAGACTATAACCCGGGCGCCTTGATGCCCTATCACATTTTTTAATCACTACACAACAATATAATCTCCCCAGGAACATATCTGTAGTCCCTGAGCCAATTTATAGCCATTCACACTGATTATGGTGACTCATGGGAACTTTGTGTCAACAAATCACATATGTCTGGAGCGGACTTGCGTTTCAGACTCGTGAACGATGGAGTGTTTTAAAAAACTCTTATGTCTGCAAATTCTGGGATCAAATACTGCGTTTAAAAAATATGCTATTAGCATCAAGGGAAGCAAAAAAGATTCCAACCAACCAACAGCACTAGCCAGGATCTCACAGAGTGCACTGTTATAACGGATTAGAGCACTTACAAGCCATAGAAAATGAAAATACCTTACCATTGGTTTTCAATATTGTCAGTGGCAAAATTCCTGCTGTCTTAATTGGGAGCAGAAATGGATTCAGTATTTCTCTCTTGCATGTTTTTTAAACTGGTTTTGGGTTTCTGCTCTTTCAGAAATGACAAAAAGATGTACTTCCCAGGGCTTTTTTAGTCAGTCTTGGTAGCTCCCAAAGCTTGTGTTATAGCTGGGTGCCTACCTCTGTCATACAAATACTCTGTGGCTTGCCTAAAGATTTAGATTAGCCTTTAGGAATGATTATGCATATAACGTATCCCCCTAGTTTTCTTGGCTTCAGAGCATAGGCATCTAAGCACATTGTTTTATGATGACCTGATAACAGATTGCTTCCATGAAATCAATAGAGTCAGCCAATGTATATGAGCTGTGGATTTAACTGCTAAATGGCCATCAGAATATTAAATGCTCTAGGAGCTTTGCATAGGGGTGGTAGAAGCTGGGTGCATCTACACGCGCATTAACGTGTTGCCTAGAAATTCTCAAGTTCTCCAGTGCACCATCAACAGATACATCTTTCTCCTTGGAAAAGCTGGATTCTTGGATCTGACATGATTTGAGACCATGACAATAGTACACCGAGTGAGGTTTGTCAACCTCGTTTGTCTCTATTACCATCAGAGTTGGAGGGCAGAATGTGGTTTAGAGTGGATTTGAAGTATACAGGCAAAGCAATACAGCCAGTTTAGGAATGATTATGCATATAACATATCCCCCTGATTTTCTTGGCTTCAGAGCATATGAACCTAAGCACATTGTGCCCTCTAATAGAGGGTATTGGAGGGTACCATAGTCTGGGGGTTGGTTTGGCTGGGCTGCGTATGAAAACATCCCCTAAAATATCTTCCATTTCTGTCACATCCTACTAAGTGCTAATGAGCCCCTTGCGTTCCAGATGCTATATTAATCTAACAGAAAGATTATTAAAAAATCACTTAAAAAAGAAATTTAAAATAAATCAAACCATTCCCACCATTATAGTTCTGCTACATTCCTCCCTTTTGAAGTCTGGGCACCATTTTTCCAAGTTCATAAATCCTCATTTAAACTTAATAAAACTTTAAGGGATCAAATTCATCCAGTTAAACTGTGGCACAGGAATGGAGTCGGAAATGTATCTCTTATTCCTACACACTTGTACAAATGCACGATTCTCCTGTGACTCTTTCAACTGAATGATTTATGCTGGAGTTTCTGGGCAAACTGTCAAAATGATACTGAAATGAAAATGTCATACAAGGAAAGATGGTCCAGGGATGTTTTACTCTAGACTTTTCTGAAAGAAAAATGTTCCCTTCCTACTTCATGGAGGAGTCATGTAGAAGTAAAGAGGCACAGCCCTAGTAGATTAGACCAGCATCCCACCTGGTCCTTTACCCTGTGTTGCAAAGGCCCAGGAATAGCTGTCCACCTCCCTTTGAGGATCTGGACCTGTGCGTCCCAGACACTTAACTAGGGAAATGCCTAAAATTGTCCAGTGTAACGTTATAAAATGATCTGTCCCTAGAGGACATTTCGTTTTAATCCTAGGTTCATAAGAAATTGCTGTATGGCCCCAAGCCTAGTAGGGGTGGGACTTACTGCTTATATCCTTTGCTCCAAATCTGATATACTTGTGGATATTTTTGCTGCTCATTTCAATGTTCGAAGCCTTTTCTTGAATACTGATAAGCTCTGGGCTTTAGTGCTGTTTTGTACAGTGAGCTGTATGAGTGATTAATGCTTTGGGTTGAAAAAAGAGGGAGTTGCTTTGTCAGTCTGAAATTATCGATCCTCGGTTATCATTGAATTCTTTTTTTATCACTATTAAGAGAGGTTATAGGAGTGTCCAGTTTATCTTCATCACAACTTCCATTACTTTTACATATTCCCATCCTGTTCTTTCCTTTTTTTCCCTTCTATCCTGCCTGCATCCCCAATTAATCCTGAAACCAACTCAAATGCGTGTTGCCCAAATTTCCAGCCTTTCCCAGGGAACATCTTCTTTGGTCTCCTGCCCTGCTCCTCTCCTTTTTTCTTAGCTATTGCTCATGTCCTCCCTATGGATTTCAGTGCAGATCTGGCACGCTTCACAGTTGCACAGTGCATTTTGGAGCCAATTTTGGTTGAATTAGATCCCAGTAACTATTTATTTTATAAAGTGCCTGTGACAGTTTATTACATTAATAATGCAATGATAGTAATTCACATTTAAATCCAGCACCATTCATTAGATAGACTTTTACAGTCTGTGAGTCTAATCTATGAGCCCAATAAGAGTCACCATTGAGTTACGTAGGCTCTGGACCAAACTCGCTGGGCCCCGCCACTGGCTGCGTGGATAAAATGGGAAAGTTCACCTTTCTTTTCCAGTGGTTGGGTATAATTACAGATGTTGCCTCCCCCTGAATGCAGTGACCACACCACTATAGAGCATCCATATATGTTCTGATCCTCCAAGGACATGTGAGGCCTTAGCCTCATCTTACATACACAGAAATAGCCTGTTGCACTCCAGTACTATGTAGTACTTCACCATGCTGTACCCAAAAGTTTCACTCTTGTTGAGTGCTGAGGCCCCACATAACCTTTGTCTCAGAGCAGTGCTTCTCAGACATGACTGAGACCTTCATAAAGCATGCTAGCACATTTTATTCAGTCCACAAATGCAGTGGCCTTTAGAGTAGATCACAGCAGAAGAGCCAGCCACCTGGCTCAACCAGGGCAGGCAAAACCAGAAATTTTTAGTGACCAGAAGGGGAATTAGCTAGGCAGCCTGTAACCACCCTTGCTGTAATTTGGCCAGTATATTGGAATAAACAGCTGCCGATGGTCTTGCCTTCATTTCTCCTCTAAATAATGACCTCCAGCAGTGCCCAGGATGGAGTATTGTACTCGTTCCACTTTCTGCCTTTGCAAATAATTCTCATTTTGAAGTTTGTTTTATTTGCTATTATACAAAGTTGTGTTTTTTTTTGTACACAACCCCATTCTTTCAGTAAATTAGAACAGATATTTAAAAAAAGAATTGAAATTAAAATGAGGCACTGATTTTATGTTGATTTACCCCAAAGTGGGGTCTCCCCCTTATTTCTGTTTCGTAAGACATTTCAGATTCAATGGTTTTGTTCCAATTTGGAAGGAAACCGACTTGGAAATCTGCTATATTTCTGCAACACAGACATACCACGCTCCACAATGTTCTGATCACTGCTCATACCAAATTTAGATGTCAGCT
Source organism: Alligator mississippiensis (assembly GCF_030867095.1). Classification (NCBI taxonomy): domain Eukaryota; kingdom Metazoa; phylum Chordata; order Crocodylia; family Alligatoridae; genus Alligator; species Alligator mississippiensis. Next base: position 5,423,574 of record NC_081828.1, on the reverse strand, counting down.
CCTCACTCCATCATCCCTATTACAAGCTGCCAATCTGTCCAGTCATTTTGCTCTGACATTACATTATAAAACAAACAAAGGGATTTTTTTTTTTTTTAGGACAAGCAGAGAATAAAGCTCAACTAAACTAAATTAAAATCAGATTTTAACACAGACTTTTGTTTCTGGTGACCTGAGAGCTTGATTCTGTTGTCATTGAAGTCAATAGCAAAGGTCCCAATGGACTTCAGTTGGGCATTATGGCAACGTCTTTTCATTGATTTGAACTACTGAGAAATACTAGAGTTTGGCTGGTTTGGGGTGATTGGGTGATGTTAGTGGCAGTGTCCTATCATCCTGTGCTGACCCAGGGAAGGACAGCCTGGAGTTTGTCAAGTGTAAAGAGAGAAATAATCATCTCATCTGACCTCCTTTATCACACAAACTATGAAACATGGGCTTGATGCTGTAATGCTGACAATGGGACCCAGATAGAAGAAGACACTCTGTCCAGTCTTATCCCATTCCTCTTCTCCAGTAGAAAAAACCAGTTATGAACTATTTCTATAGCACTTTTTATCAGTTGATCTCAACAGTATTAAAAGTAGAGGTGAAAACCATTGAAGATGGGGAAACCAAGGTATGGACAGGGCTGGACACAGGCATGGATGAAATGGGTGGCCACCCAGGATCCGGACAGAAAGGAGGCCCAAAAATGGTATTTTTTTTACCGTTGTCTGATTATTATTATCATTATCCCTGGCGAAAGGGGGGGATATTAAAAGTTCACCTGGGGCTGCCAGGAGTCTAGGTGCAGTGCTGGGTATAGAAATGGGATATGACTTTCTCAAAGTCCGCTAGCAGGTTCATGACAGTCAGGAATAGTACCTAGGCTTTCCTACCTACTGTCCAGTGTTGTAACCATCTTCCATTGACTTTTTTTTTTCCAGCTTGACCCAGCAAATTGTATGGCTTATGCTGAGTCAATATTTTGGCAACCTACTTCTGGTGCTTCTGATAATGTGAAATACAAGATGTATAAATTCACATCACATCAAAGTCATTAGCTCCCCCACCCCAAAAAGAAAAGCTTTTGTGCCCTGTCATACAATATGTTTGCAGTCTATAAATCATCAGACTGTGTTACATATCCTTTTAAATATGTTATCAGAGCATTCTTCACTTAAACCTGTCCTTTAAGATTTAAGGGTCCTGATAATTCTAATTACATCATTAATTTGCCTGCATTATAGTGCTGGATAAATCCAACAGGATATCTGGCTTGCTTCCAAATCTAGTCAACGAAAAGTATCTGTGGAATGCTCCAGCTACAATAAATACAAAACACACAACTGAAACCATTAGGTAGAGTGTTGAATGATAAGCTGGCCCCTGATTTGTCCAAGGAATGGAGTTTTATCAAGAGTAAAAGAAAATAAATCTGTACACCAAATGCACAGTTATTGAAATACAACCTTTGGAAACATCTTATCACCTTCAGACATAACACAGTGCACACAAGCTGCCATAGCGTCTTGACTTTACAAAGGAAGTCGTTAGTTTTTGCAATACAGCTTAGTTCAGAATAGTCCCAGTGACTCAACCCAAGAAATTCTGTTTCAAGCATGAGACAAGGAGTCAGCAATGCAGCCTTTGCATGGCATGTGTTTCTACCAAAGCCAGCAGAATGCCCCAAAATAAGCCTGTTGGCCCTAAATTTGAACATGTTTATTGAGAGCAACACTTGGTCTTGGAAGTCAATAGAAGAACCTGCCTACCCTCTTCTTGCAATTAAGGGAAGGATATTTCTAGGCAAATATTATCTCCCTTGCATTTAGAAGGATCCACTGTCTCTGGTAGGATTATACTTTTCTACTCTACTTTTACCTGTATCTAAACACTGGATCCTCAAAACCTTAAGCTCCACCAAAATACCAGACCTGAGTCATCTACAACTTTGACTCGGGCCATGTGTGTAGTTCTGGAAATCTTGCTGGAAACCTGCACTCATTCATCATGAAAAAAGTCAACAAAATCAAAATAAACTATATCACACAAGTTCTTCAAAGGAGTTTCATTGTATCTCTGAATTGTTTAATGGAAGCTTTCTGTTTCCAAAATTTCAGTTTCAGATAATTTTCTTAAGTTTTCCAGTTCCATTCTGGCCTTATTTCTTTCTTATACATTTTACATAGAAAGAGTTCATCAAATTATAGGAAAGTAGGGCTGGAAGGGACCGCATGAAGTCATCTAGACCATGCCCTGGCTCTTGAAAATTTTCAGGGAGGGAGATTGCACAATTTCTCTAGGTAGCTAGAGAGATTCCCTAGGTAGCAAGGGAAGTGGTACTGGCTCCTACCCTGGGGGTCTTTAAGAGGAAGCTAGATGATCACCTTGCTGGGGTCATTTGACCCCAGTACTCTTTCCTGCCAGAGCAGAGGGTCGGACTTGATGATTTGCTCAGGTCCCTTCCGACCCTACAAACTATGAAACTATGAAACTAGCTTGTTTTGTAGGGCTGTGCGAGGCTTTGGACAGAGTTTTGGATCTGGAGAAGCTTTGGACACTTTGGCATCCAAAGCAGCATGTTCAGATCGATGCTCTGACTTTGTTAGGCTTTCTGAAGTGCTTCAGAAAAGCTTTGGAGCCGCTTCAGAGATCCAGCCATAGGATATAATGGGGAAACAATGAAATATCTATAACACTGTTGTTTTTTTGTCTGATGTGGATGAAGTTTGCAGAGATTGTAGTCTCTGCTGAGAACATGAAGCCTGCCAAGTTTCAAGAAGATCAGTGCAGGCAGTTGTGGGGAACTGCACCCCATGTTCTTGAAAGCAAAATGCATGTCATGCGTATGTGTTACACCACAGGGGGTGAAAATTGCAGGATGGTGGCTCCTGGTGAGGCCACAAAGCCTGTCAAGTTTCAAGATCAGTTCAGGGGTTTGGGGGAAACTGCACCTCAAGCTGCGGACAAGCAAAACTCATGACATAGGTGACACTGCGTGTGTTAAGGCGCAGCAGGGTGAAAGCTGCAGGGATGGTGGCCCCTGCTGCAGCCACAACGCCTGCCAGCTGTTGAGGAGATTGGGGCAGGGGGGGTTCAGGGGCCCTGCACCTCTAGTTGCTGACAGGCAAAACTCATGCCATGGGTGCTTGTGGGACTGACTGTCTGTCTTGGGGTGTGAGAGACACTACTGCAGGCCTGGCTGGTAAGCTACTGTGTTACCCGTTACCAATCAATCATGATTCACTCAGGGGCCAGCTCAGTACACAGTAGCTAGCTAATGTAGCCAGTTAATTACCATCAATTAACACCTACAAAAGTGGAGACTAAGGAGAGGAAATAATTAATACAGACAATCAACTGCCCCAAGACAGACACAGTCAATTGCACAACACCCATGGCATGAGTTTTGTCCATCAGCAGCGAGGGGTGCAGTGCCCCAGAACTGCCCCGCACCGATCTCCTCGACAGTTGTCGGGCATTGTGGCCACAGCAGGGGCTGCCATCCCTGCAGCTTGGCAGACTGCATGCTCTCAGCAGATTCTACCACCTTCAAGTTTCATCCAAAACAGACAAAAAACAAAGTTATAGATATTTCATTGATTCCCCATTATACCCTATGCCCGGATCTGCGAGGCGGCTCTGAAGCTTCGGAGCCGCTTCAGCTGGATTGAAGCAGAAACCTGGTCCGGAGCTCTGGATCAGATCACTGCCATCCGAAGCAGCCAGATCCAAAGCCAGATCGCACAGGCCTACTGTTTCAATGCGTGACTACCCTCCTAGGTAAGAAGTTCTCTCTAATCTCCAACTTCAGTTTCCTCTGCTGCAGTTTGAGGACCTTGGTCCTATTGTTGTTTTATTGGAGAGAGAGCCGAACAAATGCTTCATTCAAAAGGTTTCTCAAAAAAAACCCTCAAAAACTCACTTGCAGAAAAGACGGTTGTTTTACAAAAAATACAAATATAATGTTGGAGAAATATCAATCAGCTTCATTGTACAAGTCATAAAAGGGGACAGGATAATGGGGAGGGGATCCAACCTAGTGGAGACAGTAGCATGCAGCTCTCTGTAGCTTGCTGTACTTATGTTGTGAAGCATTTGATCTGTTCTCTATTTTTAAGGAACTCGGTTTATGAAGTTTTCTTTGGAATGACTTATTTAATCCTGCTAGTTCAAAGGAAACGGGAAGGATTTGTTAGTCTTTTAACAATATATTGTGGCTTAAGTCTATGAGATGCTGTTTCTCTTTTGTGTGGGATCCAGAGGACATTTTTGTCACCTCATTATAAGAAAAAAAAATATTTGACTGCCTGGTTCATTATACAAGAAAGAGCAGGCTGCCACATGGCTTTTGGTACAATTTTTCATGGTCTGCCACTATTACCATGTATCTGCTTGCATTACCGAGGAGTGAATATGAAAGGTCAGATCCTCTCTCTTTCTGTCTGCTCTATTCTGTGCTGATATATCCTCCTTGATCTATGCTTAGAGCCCAAAAGGCAGATACCAGAATGGCTCATACCCAGTGACACTGTATTGTCCTGTCTGTAAAGAAATTGCTTCCAAGTGTCATTGCTCTGGATACTCACCTATACTGGGTGACTCTGCTGACTTTCATTAAGCGACTGCCGGTTTTTATGCACGGAAGTAGAGCAGAATTAGGCTCTTTTGTAAAATATCTTGGATCCCAGAAGCAAGTCTTTTTCATTCCTCCATTTTCCATCCTGAGAATCCTGCCCTAAAAGACAAATTTATGCAATTTCCAAGAGGTTTCAAGTGGTCTGGGGCAAATGTCTGCATATCTGCTAGGTTCACTCTAGTTGGGCTGACCTAATACCTTGGCTTCATTAGAAAAGTTCATGGTACCCCCCGGTCTACTTTACAAAAGCAGAAGAGTCTCATGCTTACAATCCTGTCTCATGCCAGTTCTGATCCAGGATGGCTATCATTGTCCAAGCTTGTATTATGCTGCTTGCTCTGTTGTGTGGACTTTCACAGATACTTTCGATGGTCTCAGTTGTATCGTGCATTTGTTTTTGCTATAAAATCCTGCTCCAATTTTTACATAGCCATCCAAGTGCAGCAGTGAACATTGTATGAAGCAGAGATGTGGAACAGCAAACCATCATTTCCTACTTGAGCCTGGAGAGCACCTGCTCGCAAAGACCTGTTCTTCCCTGGACTGTCCTTGAACTGACCAGCTGTTCTCCCCGATGGTAGCAAAGGGTAAAACAAAAACATGTCTTTGGAAGAAAGAAAGAAAGAAAGAAAGAAATGGTTAAACAGTCAAACAAAATAACTTCCTGGCCTCAGGTCTCTTCCTTTGATCAGGATCTTCACTCAGGTATCTTGGCATCTCAATGGCCATGGTTTTAGCAGAAATGTTCTGTCAAAGGAAACAAAGGGTTTGGAAAAGAAATAGAAAAAAAAAAAGTTGAGCTTTTCCATATGTTTGCATGTATGCAGCCCATGCAGGTTTTCATTAAACAAAAAAAAAATCATATCTTTTTGGATTTTGAAAGGGATATTATTAAGCATTAAAGGCTACCCTCAAAACGAAGCCCCGACTTTTATTCTCCTTATACCGGAGGTTTGCCATCCTTATTCAATTAATACACAGATCTTACTAATCTGGTCCTAAGTATACACAGCATACTTGGGTGAAGCATGCAGAAAGGGACTGCGCTCATCGTTCCAACAATGTTTTGTTAAGACTTCTTTAATCAAAACATTCATTCGGATAGAGGGGCTGGCTGCATACTTTGGCATTGCTACCAATGGTGGGGTCAGGGGAGGAGGGAGGCGCAATGTTGCTTTCTTTTTCTTTAAGTGCTTGGAAAGTGACTATTTAACTGGTGTGGAAAAATAAATAGAAAACATACACGGGGGTCACGACTTCTCTGGGATTTGTTGAAAGTCTTTTAGAGGGGAGAAACATATCACCCTGAAGGTGTCCATGAGCTGCACAGCCCGTGGTTTTAGCCTTGCTTTTCTTAGGCATGCATGCACAGGAGCAGTGAGTGGTGGAAGGAGGGGAAGAGTAGGACTTTGGTTCAGGTACCTTGGAGCAGGTTGCTGCATCGGGGCTTTTCCAGCCAGGCTTTGGTTCCTTCCCTGAGCATCTCTCAACTAGCCTCAGTAGTTTGCAGCCTTTAAACCTGCTGGCCTTTGCTCTCTGGGGTGCCTCCCAGCCTGCCCCAGTCACATACATTTCATCACACAAAACAAGCAAATAAAAACCTTATTGTGTTGGGATGGGTCTACTGGGATGGGTCTACTGTGGCCTCAGCCTTCCTTCCTCAGGCCTGTCCTCCTCGTAGCTCAGAGGTCTCCTGTCTCTGGTGCTTCTCCTCCACCTTTCCCACTGGTTCTGCCTGCTGGGGTTTTGGTTCCCAATGAGCCATGTCTTCATTAACCTCCCCCACAGCTGCAGCCCTTCAGTTTAACTAGCTGCCTTTCCCTATGTGGACAGGCCACTATGTTACCTACCTCCCCACTCAAGAATGAAGTCAGAGACTCATTCTTCCATACTTAATGCCCCCACTTCACAGGAGAAGTGCATTCACATGTGTGGCCCCAAATCAATGGCAGATCTTGAATGTGTAGGGCTGTAAAGCCAGGGACCAACACATGAGCCTGGAGTTGGTATCCCGCATTGCCTTCAGCCAGGTTAGAGGTGCATGATCTGTCACCAGTGTGAAGGGGGCTTCTAGGGGGTAATAACAGAGGGCTTTGAATAAGAATGCCTCCCCATGAAGTGGGAGGTCAATGACTGAGTATTTCTGCTCTCAGGGTAGGAGCTTTTAGCTCATATACAGGATATGGTGTTCACCATCCTCAAAGTTGTGTGAAGGAACGGCTCTAAGACCTCTTTCTGAGGCATTGGTCTGTATGATGACCTGGTGTTCAAAATCTGGGCTATGCAATATGGATGCCAAAAATATCCTTTTAATTTCTCCAAATGCCTCCGTGCATGCCAAGGACCACTCTACCACCCGGGGTGCTGTGTTGTGTAGTTTGTCAGTCAGAGGGGCAGTTATAGTGGAGAAGCATGGGATAAATAGATTTCATAGACATTAGAGCTGGAAGGGACCTTGCGAGATCATCGGGTCCAGCCCCCTGCCCAAGGGGCAGGAAGTCAGCTGGGGTCAGATAATCACCTAAATGCTTCTTGAATGTATCCAGAGTAGGTGCTTGCACCACTTCTCAGGCAAGTCTATTCCAGACTCTGGAGACTCAGACAGTAAAGAAGTTTTTCCTTATGTCCAGTTTAAAACGATCTTCCACTGGTTTGAAACCATTGGACCATGTCTTCCCTTGGGGTGCCATGGTGAAGAGAAGTTTTCTCAGATCCTGATGCACACCCCTGATATACTTATAGGCTACCACCAAGTCCACCCTGAACCTACTTTTTTCCAAGCTGAAGTGTCCCATTCCTCTCAGCCTCTCCTCATAAGGCCTGATCTCTTGCCCCCTGATCATGCACGTGGCTGTCCTCTGCATTCTCTCAAGCTTCTCTACATCCTTTTGAAAGTGTGGACCCCAGAATTGGATGCAGTACTCCAGCTGTAGCCTCACTAAGGCTGAGTATAATAACATCATAACATCTTGGGTCTTGCTTGAGATGCATCAGTAGATGCAAGCCAGGAGTATTTTTTTCTTTGCCAGCTGCAGCATTGCATTGGTGGCTCCTATTCATCTTGTGGTCAATCATGACCCCCAAGTCTCTTTTGGTCATAGTGCTAGTGAGTGTAGCACTGCTGATCCTATAGGTATGATGTGGGTTCTTTCTCCTTGATTTCTCTATGTTGAAAGTCATCAGGTTTTAAATCATTGATAATTAGCTAGTCCAAGAAAGGGTTTCAGCTACTTATTTTGTTTCGGGCACCAGGGCTTCTATTAAGGCTCTCACCTTCTCAATAAGGGCCTGGATCTCCCCATGACCCACAGTGTTGCATAAATATTTTGTGTCCACACAGCCGAGCCTGCATTTTGTTCAGTTTGTCCTAAGGCCTGCATTTCAAAGTGATTGTAATACCCCCTGACTTGTTTCAGATGTTCCCCCCAGGTCTGGGGAAGTTCTTGAATTGCAAATATGGGAGCAACGTATCCCACTTTTGAGGTTCCACCCACACAAACTTTTTTAGCAACTCCTTTCAATTCTGATTAAACTGTGCCACTAGCCCATCTGTCTGTGGGTGGTAGAGTGAGGTTCAGACTCAGTGGACTTGCAGGAGGGACCACACCTCCTGTAGCAGCCATGACATAAATACAGTGCCTGCGTCTGTGAATTTTTCCTGTGGCAGCCCCACCTGGGAGAATAGCTTCAGCCATTCAGTTGCCACTGTCCTAGGTGCTCCAGTGGGATAATCTGATATTTTTTATATCTGGGACATGGGGCCACCAGCTGCCGGTCTGGACAGGATTGGCAGTACCCCTTAATTGCTTTGTAAAACCTTGGCCAGAAGAACCGGGCAAGCGTCGTCTTCTGGGTTTTTTTCTGCTGGCAAGTAGCCCACCTACAGTACATTGTGTGCTAATTTTAGAACTTGATTTTGGTTCAACTTGGGCACCAACAACTAAGTTTTCCATGTCCCTGGTTGTTAATGACCCTTACTAGGACCTTGTCATGTAGCTCAAAATGGGGCCTGGGATGCTGACTTATTCAGGGTCATTGCAACAATACTTGAAGTGCATCCTGAAGGACTTTTTAGAACAAGGCAGTTTTGGGTGGGAGTGCAATTATACGTAGAGATGTTATTTCCACTCACATTTCTCAAACTTAAAATGTAGCTTTCTGGCTGAACAGTGTGTGGGGTCTTTTCTGTGTACTGCTGTGCACTTTGGGAGACAACTGGAACAAAATCTACTAAGCAAGATCATAAATATGTTTAGTGTTTTTAGATTTGGGATTAACTTAGGTACCAGACCAAATACTTGCGTTACACTATAGCCTCTATAAACCACTCCAGCAGCAAAAGTAGCTTCTATCTCAGAAGACCCGAGAGCTGGTATGTGTTGTGTTGTGGGTTCAGTTCACTGCGGCAGGAGCCAATTTTACAAAGAGGTGTCTTTATTAGATGTCTAGTTGGCAGTTGATATCAAGTGAAGTGCCCCAGGAGTCAGTCTTAGGGCCAGTTTTGTTCAATATTTTCATCAGTGATGTGGAAGATGACATAGAGTCTACCCATCAGCAAGTATATAGATGATACCAAGCTAGGGGGAGTAGTAGATATACTGGAGAATAGGGTTACGATTCATAGAGACCTAGACAAATTGGAGGATTGGTCCAAAAGAAATCCCATGAGGTTCAACAAGGACAAGTGCAAAGTCCTGCACTTAAGACAAAACAATCCCGTGCACTGGTGCAGGCTGCGGGCTGACTGGCTGGGCAGCAGCTCTGCAGAAAAGGACCTGGGGGTGACAGGGGACAAAAAGCTGGATATAAACCATCAGTGTGCTCTTGTTGCCAAGAAGGCTAATGGCATCCTGGGCTGCATCGGTAGGAGTGTTGCTAGCAGATCAAGGGCAGTGATTATTCCCCTCTGTTCCACACTTGTGAGGCCACATCTGGAGTCCTGTGTCCAGTTTTGGGTCTGTCCTACAGAAAGCATGTGCACACATTGGAGAGTTTCCAGAAAAAGGCAATAAAAATGGTTCGGGGGCTGGGGCGCATGACTTATGAGGAAAGACTGAAGGAACTGGGCTTATTTAGTCTGCAGAAGAGGAGACTGAGGGGGATTAAATAGCAGCCTTGAATTACATGCAGGGTGTTTCCAAAGAGGATGAAGCTGGAATGCTCTCAGCGGTGGCAGATGAGAGAACAAGGAGCAATGGGCTCAAGTCACAGAAAGGGAAGTTTAGCTTAGGTATTAAGAAAAAAATTCTCACTAGGAGGGTAGTAAAGCACTGGAACAGGTTACCCATAGAGAGCGTAAAATCTCCATCCTTGGAGACTTTTAAGACCCTGGTAGACAAAGCCCTGGCTGGGATGATATAGCTGGTGCTGGTCCTGCTTGGAGCAGGGGGTTGGACTAGATGTGACCTCCTGAGGTCCCTCCCAACCCTCATTTTCTATCACTCTATGATTCATCATAACAGGATACAAACAGCCATTAGTGTCTCTCTCCGTCTCTGGCTCTGCCTCTATCTTAACGATATACAGTCCTCACAGTATGCATCTGGCCATGCCCTCTTCTGCATCTAATGAATCCTGGAAATGCCCCTACCTTCTCCCTTCTTCTGCTCAGTCTCTTTTCTACCTCAGGTTCACCACTGTCTTGCACCTTATAGGATATAAACAGTAATTATCAGGCTGGCTCAGATTGGAGGCCTAATCAGTCTAGTATCCAGCCTCTGGGAATAGCAAGTGCTCCAGAGATAAGAACCCTACATCAGGCAGATGTAGGATAATTTCTTCCCAGCATAAGGTCTTAACATGGTTGAGGGAAGGTAGATTTTATCCTGCTTCAGATGCCATGGTAAGTGGGGGCAGGAAAGGTGATCGGGTCGCCTGTTTTCCTCCCTGATCTGGGCATAACCTAAAAGCAGATAGTCTCCCAACAGGGCACCACGCTGACAGGATGCCTGCCACAAGGCAAGCTGTCCTGTGGAAAGTTACCTCCTAACACAGGAAGCACCTCTTTGGGACCAACTCAAGATTCTGTTCTATCTCTCGACAAAATTGTTTTTGCCATGGGGAGATGAATGGGGTTGATAAGCTCATTTCTCTGAAAAATCATAAAGCTTACTTCACATGCATACCTTCTAATATTTCTTTGTCTTTTTAGATCTTAAAAATTGCTCATAAATTGAGGATTTCTGTAGCTGGCAGACAGTTGTTAAGATTAACAACATGGCACCCTGGACGGCATACTTCTCTGCATAGCTCCTTTGAGCTCCTTTATAACGTCCTTTCTCTCCCTTTTGTGTAATGATCTGGGAGTTCATCTGTTTGGAAGGAGCCAATTTTGACCCCTCCAAATTAATTAGCAGAAGGTGATTAATCTTGGCCCCTTTCTTGGCTAGTGAGGGACCCTTTAGAAGAAAACTCATGACTCCTGGAGCTTGAAACAGTTGAGTCAGCAGGGGCAGCACCAGCATTCATCCCTTCAGCAACCGCAAACCAATGTCAGCTTTATCCTTATCCTGGCCACTCCCACCATCCATTTGGCGTGCGCTATTGGAATGCTTTAGGTTGCAGCCTAAAGTAACCGTGGATTATTCTGCCAGATGTTCTAGTGGCCCATAAATCAGAGGCAAACAGGTGTCTTCCAAGTAGTATATTTTGTAGCATTGCAATAAAAATTAATGCCTTGTCAGTGCTGGTTAGCAGTAGACTACTTGCCCTTTTAAAGCCATGATAAGAGAAGCTCAAATATCTGCCTCTTACCAAAAAAAAATACATAAAAAATACTGGTGTAAATTGAGAACAACTCAATTGCTCAAAAGAGTTGACTGACTCTTCAAGACTCTGCCTATGCTCTTTAGAATCCTGTTTAGCCAGTCCTGTCAACTTGTGTGATTTTATCGTATTCTCTTTACATGTGTGTGTGCACACTAGTGTACTAGTGTATGTGGATATGTACCCATACCCACACCCACAACAACATCCACATATCTATCTATCTATCTATCTATCTATCTATCTATCTATCTATGGGGGGGGGGGTGTGCACACACCTATATATATATATATATATATATATATATATATATATATATATATATATATATATATTCATAGCTCTGTATATATATAGATGACTGAATGTTCATATACATTTTTATACATTTTACACATGCACACATACAGAAACATACCATATATACACACATGCACATACATATGTAATCACATACACATATGTACATAAAATCAGTGAATGCAGGGTTGTCCAACTTCTAAGCAGCCAGGGGTTGAATGCCTCATAGGCTGCACCAGTGGGGACTGCATGCCTTCAGGCCACATCAGACCCACAGGTGAGGATGCCCCCCACCTCCCTGCTGCATCACATGAGAGACCCCCATCACTGCACTGTGCACCTGCCCTCCTCCCCGCACTGTACCCCATATCGGTGTGGATGGCCCCTTCTACTGCTTAATTGTGCTCCTAGGAGCCCAGGGTCACCCTCAGATCCCCTAGCCATGCCATACTTCACTGTCCTGCTTCCTGGGACAGGGGCAGGTAGGGAAAGCCAGAGAGAGGAGAGGGAGCCCAAGTGCTCCAGCTACCATTGCCGCCAGAGCAATGTGGGGAGTGGCAGCGGGGTATCCAGAACATCGCTGCATTAAAGCAGGGGTACTTAAACTCTAGTCCAAGACCCAGATCCAGCTCCTGACACCATGTCTTCCAGCCTGTGTAGATCCCCATGCTGTGGGGACCTCCATGGGCCATGGCCATGAGTGCTAGATTGGGTATGCAGGGTGTTGTAGGGCCCAGTATTGGCATGTGGGGGCCCAGCAGGGACACCGCAGGACCCTGGAGCCCAATTTTGGCTCGGTAGGTTTGGAGCAGGGCCGCAGAGCCTGATCCAAGCTGGGTGGAGGTGGCATGGTCCCCTGGACCTCATGCACCACCCATCAGCAAGTTTGTAAATGACTCCAAGCTGCAGGGAGTAGTAGATACACTGGAGGGTAGGGTTAGGATTCAGAGAGACCTAGACCAACGATGTTGGTGCATGAGGGCAGTGTGGAGCCTGATTCAGCCTGTGGACTGGCCATGCAGCATTCATTGGCAACATACCATCATCTTACCCTCAAAACTGAATCACAGAAAAGATGGGAGAAGGAGGAGAAGCCATTCACCTTTTGTATTTAGTGATTTTCAGGCACCTGAGTAGGGTGCAATGGAATTACTCAGGGTGTCTAAGTCCATTTATGCACCTAATAGTTGGAATACAAGCTGGCCCCATATATACACACCCAGAGGAGATCTTGCAAAAGACTCCCAAACAAGGTCCATAAAAGAGACCTCAACCTTTATTCTTAGTTTAACCATCATGATTTTTAAGCTCATCACCATCATTTGGGGCACCTGGATCATGAGTCCCATGATTGGCAGTGCAGAGGTCATCTGTGAAGTCATTCTGTTAATGGAAGTGGTATAGTCTGGTCAAGGCATTGGACTGGGACTCAAAAGATCGGTGCAGTTGTTGAGACCCAGCTAGCGTGATTTGCTAAACTATGTCATTCTTAAGGCTTGCATGCAGGGCTGAAAGCCACAAGACTTGTCGTTGAGGCCCAAATCCTTGGCGTCATCTTTGACAAAGGACCTCTTTCTAGGTACTTGCAACCCAGCTATGATAAAACACAGCCATTTTTTTTTTTCTGTCTAACATGTGTCCTTGGTTAGAGAACTACCATTTATATCCATTTTACAGAAGGATGATTGAAGTACAGAGGAACTAAGACCAGGATCTTAGATATTAGGCTCCTAACTCCCATTGGAATCAATGATTTCCCATTTATTCCAAGGGGAGTTAGCTGCCCCCATACCTTTGAGGATCTGAACGTAGGTGAAATCCCTGCTAGACCGAGGGCGCATTTAATAATTGCCTTCAACTCTCTGAAGGGTGATTCTAAAAAGGATGGAGCTGGGCTGTTCTCAGTGGGGGCAGATGACAAAACAAGGAGCAATGGGCTCAAGTTGCAGCAAGGGAAGTTGAGGTTGGATATTAGGAAAAACTTTCTCACTAGGAGGGTAGTAAAGCACTGGAACAGGTTACCCAGAGAGGTGGTGGACTCTCCATCCTTGAGGGTTTTTAAGACCCGGCTAGACAAAGCCTTGTCTGGGATGATGTAGTTGGGGCTGGTTCTGCTTGGATCAGGGGGTTGGACTAGATGTCAACTCTATAGGGACACCCGCATAGAGAGACTTACATGTTATGGGTAAGTACCGCAGCATCAAGAATTAATTCCTCTTCTGTCCTTCCATCTCCTCCCTTCACCCACAAGTCTTAAAGCCTTTAAAGATTATTAATGTGATATGTAGGTTAAAGGCCAAACATCTTAGGAGACCAAGTATTTTCTTATAAACAATTTCTAAGGGATGACCTTACTCTAAGTGAAAAAGTATAGATTGGCTTGAGAAAGGTAAAAAGAACGGAGACTGTTGCTAGAATTGAGCAACTTTAGACTTTTTTTCTTGTAGCAAATTCTGACTCTTCAACATTTGCTTCTGAGAAGACTAAAAGTTAAATTAGAATGAAAATGTGAATTTCCTAATTTGTTATGGGCCGGAAATTCAGGGAAAAAAATTGAGAAACTTCAAAATATTTGATGTCAGAATTTTAATCAGCCTAAAACATTCCAAGACTGCCAAAATCAAAATATTTGGGCATGATTCACTGAACTGACCTGCAGCACTTCATTGCAAATCAGTTCATGTTTAAGCTATACTTTTCTGTTGGCATGTGTGGCCTCAAGGGCATTACAATTTAGGAATCCAAAGTACCTCTTTGGACAAGCTACCTGGCCATGTTCCATCTTCTATGATGCTCCAGGACTCTTGACTCCTAGGACATGCCATGACGTTTGTTTAAAAGGGAAATCACATTGCATCATAGGAAATGTAGTCCTCTATGGAGCCCAGCTCATGGGAGCCAATAGGGCAGTGAACTACAACTCACAGAAGGGAAAGTTGAATGTTTAATTTAAGTGAACCACAAAGAGACATTGCCGGTCACCTTGGATATATATATATGCACACATATACACACTCTGATTAAAAAGACCTCAAACCAACAGTACACTTTAATTTTCTTATGGTGTTTCTTTTTTCATACAATCAAGATTTTCATGCAGAAATTTTCTATTTGATGGAAACGACTTTTCCATTGGAAAATAATTATGATGGAAAATTCCTCACCAGCTATAATCATCATGCCCCTTCATATTTATCCAGGTACTTACAATGTCTGAGTGCATTTCAGATATTAATGGACTAAGAGTTATAGTCCACTTAGGATGTATGGAAGTATCATTACCTCAGTTTTACAGATGGGGAAACCAAATAGCACTAAATACTTTGGTTTTGTTCCTCAAGGTTAATTGATATATCAAAGGCACAGACCAATTTCTCCATTTATCCTACATCCCTGAACTTCTAGCACAGTTCCTTACTAGTAAATCCTGTGGTCTGAGGTGCAAAGTAACTAAAGTTCCCTCCAGTGGGGGCAGGGGACACAGCACTATTACCGCTTCTGCACTTGCATAGCCTCAGTTATACTGTTGGCACATGACCAACTCATATATAACAAGAACAAGACAAAGGGTAGAGGTGTTTTGGGTTGATAATTCTTTTGTTTCCCAAGATCATTCTACTTAAATCTTTCTAGTAGAATGCCTCTGGAAGAAAAAAAAAAAGTGGCAATATAATAGAAAAATAAAAAAAATTGTAACGGGAAACCTTTCTTGATAATAGCTCCCCTTCAGAAATGATTGACAATTCTTGCTAGAAAAAGCAGTGTGATTGTAGCCTCCATGTTCATTGCTGTACTAACCTGCTGGTCTTGAGCTTTGCAGCCTTCTCCTGCACATCCTGAGTCAAATGGTTTCTTAGGGGATTGAATTATTTGCAGAGGTTTCCCATTGTCTCATCACGCAGGTCCTGCACTAATAACACATCCCAAATGATGGATGGTGATTTGCTCCCTGAACATCTGAGTCCTGCTTCTGGAGATCAGCATCAGAATTTGAATCCAGCACTTCCATCCCTTGCTTCTAAAATCATCCTGGGTTTGAACCCATGACCAGCAGCAGCAGCCACTACAATTTAAAACTATAAAAACAGCTCTATCACTTAGCAGCAGTAGTAAGCTATTATCTTTGAGTTGATCCACCACCGGAGGGATGTCATACATACTTTGGCAGCATGTTAGACATGTATGCATCACAGATGGAAATGTTGTGTATAAGATTATCTTGTATTTATATATTTAGAAGATAAATATAATGTAGATAAGATAAATATATATTTATCCTGAACTGAAACAAAAAGAATTCAAGAATTCAAGAGGGAGAGGGAGTGATGGAAATGCAGGGCCACTTAGTAGGGGGCACACAGCCCATTTTGGTGAATTCTTGAGGCTATGCTTTTATAGTAACAGTTTAAAAAAAAATTAAATCCCAACTGTGGTTAACAGCTCACTAATTGCATGCGACTGTTTCTCGAGTTCCTGATCCCTGTCTGGTGGTTAAGGAGGGAAAAGCCTCCATAAATCAATGGGAACAGCTGCCTCCTTAGAGCCAGGCATGGTGTATGTCACAAACTGTAGAAAGGAACGGAGATATAGGGAGAAGTGTAGATGATTAATGGAGCAGACGTGGAGGCTCGGAGTGTGGTTGCACTACTGTGAACAGCCATACATACTTCGGTCATTTATCTTCTCCACTCCCACAGCCCCTGTCTTTCTGAAACGATGGGGCAGTCATGTTAAGTGTAGTGGTCATTAAAAATATAATAATTTACAATGTGCTTAAGGAGATGGGGTTGTGTTTCCAGTGATGACTCTTAAATGTGGCCCTTCCTCTTATTCTTTGGAGAAGCGTGGAAAAAGATTATGAAACCCGGTGCTTGATTTAAAATTAGCAAAGGCTTGCCTGCTGAAAAGGAAGGAAAAGATGACTCCCTTTTTCCACATGCTGCTTGGTCCACTGCTGTTAAACCCTAAAAGCCTCATGGGTAAGGAAATCTGGAATCAATAAATAAAAAATAAACAAGCGAAGTTACCTCTGGAGTCTCCAGGAAGGATCATGACTGGTCTTTGAATCATCGAATCATAGACAATGAGGGTTGGTAGGGACCTCAGGAGGTCACATCTAATTCAGCCTTCTGCTCAAAGCAGAACTATCCCCAACTAGATCATCCCAAGCAAAGTTTTGTCTAGCCAGGTCTTGAAAACCTCCAATGATGGAGCTTCCACCACCTCTCTGGGTAACCTGTTCCAGTTTTTTACTACCCTCCTAGTGAGAAAAATTTCTAATATTTAACCTAAACTTCCCTTGCTGCAACTTGAGCCCATTGCTCCTTGTCCTGTCTTCTGCCCCCACTGAGGACAGTCCAGCTCCATCGTCTTTGCAATCCCCCCTGAGGGAGTTGAAGGCTGCTATCAAATCCAACCTTGGTCTTCTCTTCTCTAGACTAAATAAACCCAGTTCCCTCAGTCTTTTCTCATAAGTCATGTCCCTCAGTCCCCAAAGCATTTTTGTTGCCCTCCACTGGACTCTCTCCAATTTGTCCACATCCTTTCTGTAAGGGGGTGCCATGTCTTGTCTTGTGCCCATGGACAGAGGAAGACAGCATGTAGAAGCTTCCTTCCTAATGGGCTGATTTGGGGGTTGAGTGGGGGAATTTATCTCCAACTTCAGTGCCACACTTGCTTCAAGGAGGCCATCCAGACTCCACGGACTCCATAGGTGCCAGCGCAGGCAACACTAGACAGCAGTATAGCTCCTGCTTCAGATAATTCACGATCTGGCCGTCAATCCTAAAATTCAGCCTTTTCCTAGCACAGGAGAGATTTCCCATCTGTAGGTTCTTTGCTTTCAACTCGTTTAGGATGTGCAGACAACTCATTTCAACTTCCACCTGGACTTATAAAACTATCTCGCTGTTGGCTCAGCTACATTACCCTGATACCCCATTAAATGTGGAATCTTAGTGTAAAGGCTTATTGATTTATGGCTTTACTTTACATAAGATATTTCATAGAGCACCAAGTACAGAGTGGCCACTGTTTCCATACACTTGATCCATGGGATAGGAATGTCATGATGCCCCAGGAACTGGAGATGCTGGGCTTTTCGTTATTGTACCTAGTAGATCAGTAACAGGGGAGCCTGTCCCTTTAAGAGTGAACATTTAGCACTGTTCAAAGAGCCCAGCTACAGGGCAGGTGGAAAATGAGGGAATATCCCACTGGGATGTTAAAATCCCTGCAAAGAGAGCAGAAAGCCTGCAAGCAGTGAGGGACCAGTTTGCAAGCAGGAGGCCAGCTGTGAACAGAAAAAGCTTCCTTTCAAAAAGGGACCACGCCTCTAGGCCAAAAGGTGCTGGGAACCCATGAACCAGGGGCAGAGCCTCCTGGTACTGGGGACAGGATGGGAGGGTTTTGTTTTGTTGGCTTCTTTGTGTATGTGTTTACTGCACCTAGGGAGGAAAAATGTCCAGCATACCTACTGCCTAGGAAATGACCTGCTTGGTGGCACGGAAGCAGAAAGGGATCTTGGAGTCCTAGTGGACTCCAAGATGAACATGAGTCGGCAGTGTGACGAAGCCATCAGAAAAGCTAATGGCACTTTATCGTGCATCAGCAGATGCATGATAAACATCCAAGTTCAATTTTGGGCGTCACACTTCAAGAGAGGTGTGGATAACCTGGAGAGGGTCCAGAGAAGGGCCACTCGTATGGTTAAGGGCTTGCAGGCCAAGCCCTATGAGGAGAGACTGGGGCACCTGGACCTCTTCAGGCTCCTCAAGAGAAGGTTGAGAGGCGACCTTGTGGCTGCCTATAAGTTCATCACGGGGGCGCAGAAGGGAATTGGTGAGGATTTATTCACCAAGGCGCCCCCAGGGGTTACAAGAAATAATGGCCACAAGCTAGCAGAGAGCAGATTTAGACTGGACATTAGGAAGAACTTCTTCACAGTTCGAGTGGCCAAGGTCTGGAACGGGCTCCCAAGGGAGGTGGTGCTCTCCCCTACCCTGGGGGTCTTCAAGAGATGGTTAGATAGGCATCTAGCTGGGGTCATCTAGACCCAGCACTCTTTCCTGCCTATGCAGGGGGTCAGACTCAATGATCTATTGAGGTCCCTTCTGACCCTAACATCTATGAATCTATGATTCTATGCTCAAAGGCTGTGCAGTATTGGGAGGACTGGCTGAAGACATCCCCAGGGAGCAAAACCCACCTCAGGAAACCTTCATGCTGACTGTTAAGTTGAAGGTGAAAGTACATCATGCTGGTGACATCAACAACCTTTTGTATGGCAGCAATTCCTGGGCCATATGCTCCACTCAAAAAAAGCACCTCGACAGCCAGTATTCCTAGCATCTGTTCTCTTCTCAGCCAGTACGAACTTCAATGGCTTGGTCATATTGGCCATAAACCCAAGGGCTGGACGTTGGCCATAAACCCAAGGGTTTCTTGTAGGGAGAACTCTTTAAAGGAAGAAGACCAGGTGGGCATCCTTACCTCAGGTTCAAAGAGGCTTGCAAGAGAGAAATGGAGGCAATGAACATTGAACCAAATGACTGGGGGAAGATTGATGAGGATCAAAGTGCTTGGAAATCATCTGTTAAACATGGGATGAAGGGTGTTGAGGAAAGAAGATCCCAACAGGAAAGAAGAGGAAAGAAGAAACCTCAAGAAGAACCCCACACAATGTTCAGGAGTGATTGATATGGACTTCAGATGTGATACGTGTGGAAGGGAGTCAAGAATTGGGCTCTACAGCCACACTTGCAGATGTTCAGTGAGCTGATGCCTCACTAGGTTCAATTGTATTGTCTTGCAAGATAGATGCCTACTAGGCGGCCTGCTTACAAGCTCTTTTTAATGCCTCACCATCACTGCCAGACAGTTCCTCTATCTTCTTGAGATGAATGCGGACATCCACTGAAGACAACATAGCAACTTCTTTCTGTAGTAACAGAAGCCATGTTTCTTCCAGCTGACCTAGCTTCAATGGCTCCTCCTCATCATCACAGGAAGTATAAGAGCATAGGGCTAGACTCAACTGCTAAGTCCGGTTACAGGCTGAATGATTTGTCCAAAAAGGTGCACAAAAACATCCATCTCCTGGCATGCCGCAGTCCCCAATAGGAGAAAATATTCTACATTATGCCACAGGAAGAAGGTCAGAGACACAAGGGCAGCCCCAGTCATTATCCTTATCATCATTATTATTAGTTGCCAATGCACCAAATGCAGTATAAGGTACACCATGAAGAGGGGCTTTCTTCTGAAGACTCAGTGAAGAAGTCCATCTGTGCTGGGCAACACAGACAAGGGAATAAGTGAGAAAAATACCCTAAGGAGGGATGTCAGTGTAGGTGGCAGGGTGGTTCAGTAAATCAGTATCGGAAGACATTCTTTCTTTTCATCATTACCTTTGTTTTTGCATTGTCCCAGTGAGACAATGTGGGTCCCACCGACGTTACCTCAACTATGTCTATATTGCAATATACTGATATTTCCAGGGACCTAGAATCCTATGTTCATGAGATGTGGAATAACAAACATTGGGGTGATTGGCAATCGATTAAAATAATCTCAAACATATCCCTATTTATTTGGTTCATTTGGTATCTGAAAAAAACTGGCTAAACTTCAAGTGCGATCTGGATTAATTGTGAGATTTTTGGTGATTCCAGCTTTGGATTTGGCCAGAAATACTGATAGAAAGGTGTTCCTTTCTAGTAACTTTCTCTTTTTGTTTGTTTGTTTATGGTCCTGGTCAGAAGTTTTCTTTTAATTAGCTCTTCGAGTATCCAGACCATTTACCCATTTCTAGTGTTCAAACACTCCTCTATTCAAGGTTATCTAGATTTATCAAACACCAGCCATAGTACACTGGACAAACCTTTTGGTTTTTACTTATGTCAGAAGTGATTTAGACTGAGAATGGCTTGTAGGAGTATAAATTAGCCAATAAACTGTATTTAACAAATATATAGTTTAATGAGCATAAGATTTTCAGAAACTGACCTAAAAGTGATACATAAAATCAATCTTATGTAGGAATAAAGTAAAGGTTGACTTGATCTTCCAGCCAAAATGCTAAGCAAACTTGGAACAAGTCCAAGTCACTAAACTTCCATTGGTTTCCTGGCCTCCTCTTTACTTTCTGATTTCACATTCTTCTCTATACCCCTCCCCCCTTCGGTTCCAGACCAATAAAAGTGCCAGAATCACAAAAAAAATTAGTTCTTGCAGAATTTACTACAATGTGCCAAGATTTGTACCTTGTTGTCTACAGAGCCATGAAGGTTACGTAGGTTAGGTAATCTTCAGTTAAGCTTATAATGTTTTGGGTGCTGGGCTAAACCCAGTGGAACAAAACCAGAACTTTTAAGGTTCTTCTACAGGCCAATTATTTTAATGAAGGCTTTTCTTTAATGCACATTTTGGCACTGACTTTCATTACTGTTTTCTGTTGCAGCTCCCGAATTTCATCAACACAACCCTCCCGCCCCACGAACAGGTGACAGCCCAGGAGATAGACAGCTACTTCAGACAGGAGCTCATCTACAAGAGAAATGAGAGGATGGGGAAAAGAGTGATGGCCCTTTTAAAGGAGAACATGGACAAGAGCTTCTTCTTCGCTTTTGGAGCAGGTATGGACTACAATACCCATTGTTGTTAACTTATTCAGACATGGTAATTGAAACCAATGGAGTTCAAAAGAGGGCAGAATTTGGCCTTCAGTTTGGAAAATGCCCTTGTGGAAATTTCTTTTTAGGCAGAATTTACTTGCTCTCTTAACTCTTTCTGGACCTGGCTATGAGGTTTCTCATCTGAAGAAGGGTTAATTGATTTTGATGAAAACATCAGGCTATTTGCACATACACCATTTATTTTAATACCCAGCATACCCTCATTTTATTTTCCTCTTATAAAGTGATTAGTGTCTAACATGCCTATGATGCAGTCAGAAGTGTGACTGCAGCTCATGGAGATACAACGTGCCAACTTTGAACAAGCTAACTTGCTAAAGTTATTTCTTAAGATGGTTGCAGTATATTGCACTAACACTTTATTCTTATAACATCCTGGAAATAAGGTAGAAAAACTGTAAATAACATTTTTTCTTCCAAAGACTCAGTGAAGAAGTCCATCCATGCTGGGCAACTCAGACAAGGGAATAAGTCAGAAAAATACTGGTTAGTCCCTAAGGAGGGATGTCAGTATAGGCGGTAGTCTGATTCAGCAAAGTTGTTATTCCTAGGCCTAAGTTTTAATAAGTGCTCATGTCTAATTGATTTCAAGGCAGCTATCATTGCTGTGTTGAGGAATGATACTTTACTCATACTCTTTGCTTGCTTTCTTTTAACTCCGTGGCAGAATTTTTCTTTTAATCCCGTGATAAATTTTGGAAATATTGATATTTTTGTTGTTGTTTTTGGTTTTTTTACAAACAAAACTTTTTTTTTAAATATTCAACTTGGACATGTTGGACTGTTTTGCTTTAGTATGCAGAACTAAATAGAGCTTACCATTTTACGTCATTTCACCACTCAACTTCACCTACCGAAGGTGCTGAGGACCCTCATGGGAGTTATCAAAACACTATCGTTCATCCTCAGTCTTTCATCCTGAGCTTTATGGCTGCACCATGTCACTTGATCAAAGGAGGGAATGTAATTCATTATGGGAGATGCAGTTTAGCCAACCACTTGAAACAAGCAACTATCCAGTATGTATTGCACAAGAGATGAGCCAGTATGATGTCGGTCTAGATGGCTTTCAGAGGTTATATAGTGAAATCTGTCTTTTTACATGGTTCACCGAAGGTGTGATGGAAAGCTGAAAGGATTATCAAGACAGTCTATCCATTATAGCAGCAATTGTTTGTACAAGCTATTCTGGTACCTGACCACCTTCAAAGTGCTGTGTACCCTTCAGAAAAATGCCCTGTCAACTCATATTATGTGATGTGACAGTGGCACCAGGTAGACATATCAGAAATCCCAGTAATCTTAAAATGGGTAAGTAGCAATGGTACATACCATACCCATTACTGCTCATATACCATAGATTAATAGAAGCTATCACAGACCTGTGTTATTCCATGATTCCTTAAGGTACATACACTGCAGATCCTTTTTCCTTTGACTTCTCCAGTGACTTCTGAAGTCTAGTTTGAAATTATTCAAGCAACGGCACTCCTACCTTTTCCCTCAAAAAGACCCTTTATAGTCCAAGAGGATTTTCTATTTGTTGTTACTTTTCCTAATATTTGACCTATATGTTTTGTTTGCTCAGTTTCACCCCATTACTACTAGTATTTGCACTGTTCATCTACATTTAAAGGTCTTAGTGCTAGCATTTTCATAGATTCATAGATGTTAGGGGCTGGAAGGGACCTCACAAGATCATCGAGTCCAGCCCCCCTGCACTTGCGCAGGAAAGACTGCTGGGGTCAGTTAACCCCAGCAAGGTGGGTGTCAAGATACTTTTTGAAGATCATCAGGGTCAAGACACATTTTGAAGATCACCAGAGGTGTACCACGTGTTCCCCTAGGCCCTGATGTATACCTCCAATATACTTATAGGCTGCCACCAAGTCCCCCCTGAGTCTTCTCTTCCCCAGGCTGAACAGTCCCAAGTCTTTTAGCCTTTCCTCATATGACCTGCTCTCTAAGCCTCTTATCATGAGCATGGCCCTCCTTTGAACTCTCTGAAGTTCATGCAATTCCTATTTTGGATGCAGTTGAGGGCCTCCCACTATTCAGTGTTGTATTTTATTTGGGAGATTATCAATTCTTCCATGAAAGAATACTGCTGTAGGATTGATGCATCTGAGTTCATGCTACGTTGTGATTCAAAAACAATTACATTTTTCAACCCACCCAAATTCGTAGTAGTCTAAAAATCACGAGGATACGACTTGTGTTTTTCTATTTACCTTCTGCTTTCTAAGATTTGCTGGAATGCACACGGGCCATGTTTTCAAACTTTTCAAACATGCAGGAAATGAAAGCTACTTTTTCTCAAATATTCCCACTTCTTTAGAAGCTGAGGTTCAAAAAGCCTATTATGTATTATGAGATGCCGGATAAAAACATGAGGACTGGCACGAACACATTTAATTTGTTTTGCGATACTCCCAAATGCTGACTGACGCTATTTTTCTTAGGAGCCCAGTCGGTTTTGATACACACCATGACTCAGCCTAGTTTAGCATCTTGATTTAGTGGAGGGATAATTTGTGTTGGGTAATGGCCGATTTGCATTGTAAGCCTGAATGAACTGGCACAAAACACAGGTGACCTCATAAATTACAATCTGATTTTGTTCATCGTATCGCTTTCAATGAAAGTAGCGGGAAGACTTTTGTAGACTCCTCCAGGAAAAGAAATCCTGGTTTAAAACAAAAACATGAACGGGTCATTGTGACCAAAAGGGCTGTGGAGTTTGCAGGATGGCTTTTGCCATAAAACAAGGAGATATCGTCTGGGCTAACTACTAATGGAGATTTGCCACTTTCTTGATGTAGCACTCAGTGCTGAAAAACTAAAAAAAAAGGGTTTTGTTAGGGAATGTTGTGAATTTTGACCTGCTAAAATTCCTATTGGGATGCAACCTGTGCCATGCAGCAATGGGCATGCCTGGCACCACGTGAATAGCAACCAGACAGCATTGTCTCAGCAGGAGGGGAATGGGCCCCAGTGGCCAGGGCTTGTTTCTTGGAAGCAATATGGGTGTAGGAGTATCCAGATAGGTGAACCAGAGCGTCTCACTAATCCTGCTTCCCCACTTTTTCTCTACCTATGGGAAATGCAGCACTGGGAGTGTGGATGAAACGTGATCCAGCTCTGAAACATACTGAGTTCTATAACCTTCACTTGTCATGACCAGTTTTATTCTGCCCGGATTTAAAGGAAAGTCTATCTCTAGCTATGTGCATAGAAAGCATGCTCCTGAAACAGTAAGGTATTTACTATTTGTGATGGATATTGCAAGTTCCCG
This sequence comes from Alligator mississippiensis, assembly GCF_030867095.1. Lineage (NCBI taxonomy): Eukaryota > Metazoa > Chordata > Crocodylia > Alligatoridae > Alligator > Alligator mississippiensis. Next base: position 5,398,894 of record NC_081828.1, on the reverse strand, counting down.
ACCAAAGGTTGTGCTACTTCCCCCGGTGAATAAATGCATGACATTAAAGGAAGACAAGGTCCTTTAGGTAAATGTGATACCTTTTTTTAGATATCATTAAAAGATGCATTTTTAAGCCAAGTTGGTCTCAGACTGAAAGCCACATCTTGGCGAACATGAACTGATGGATGGCTTTTAACAAGAAAACAACTCACACGTAAAATACACAGGGAATTGTCAAGGCCCTTTCCCAGTTCAAAGAGAGGAAAGGAGACAAGGGCATGTAGGCTGTTAAATAGAGTTAATACTTTGGCAACAAGGTATATACACATGAAACCAATGTTTAACAAAAAAAACCCTTCTGGTTTCTTTCATTTTGATAGGCAAATAATTTTCAAGTAACACTTACGATAACAGATTGATAAATTTATGGCTGCAGTTAATTTGAATGATAATTTCCTGAGGATGTTTTACTTTCTTGTGTTCATTTCTGCCATTCTTATGGGCTCTGTCTTCATTCTTGTCACTGAGAGCTGTATTTATCACTTCTGAAGTTCAGATACCAGTCCATGACATTAAGAAACCATGCCATTGGGGGCAAGATGACATTTTGCTGACTAAAAGGAGGACATTCTTCTAATGCCACTGAAGTTCAGTTGGCCTTGTCCATGACTAGACCCCTACATAAGTCACTTTTATTTAGCTGTCTAGCTATGGATATGGATTTTGTTCTGAAGTCTTTATAAGCAAAAATGTACCAGTATATCAATATTTAATAACAGTCTTCAACTACCTGAAGGTGGTTATAAAGAGGATGGAGCTGGACTGTTCTCAGTGGGGGCAGATGACAGAACAAGGAGCAATGGGATGAAGTTGCAGCAAGGGAAGTTTAGGTTGGATATTAGCAAAAACGTTCTCACCAGGATGATAGTGAAACTCTGGAACATGTTACCTAGACGAGTTGTGGAGTCTCCATCCTTAGAGATTTTTTAAGACCCAGGTAGACAAAGCCTTGGCTTGGAGGATATAGTAGTGGGTGGTCCTGCTTGGAGCAGGAGGTTGGACTAGATGTGACCTCCAGAGGTCCCTTCAACCCTCGTTTTCTATGATTCTATTATTTGTGTGCCCTGAAAATTGTAGGGATTTCAGTGCATGTTAAGGATGTTGACACTTTGCTTTCCTCTTTTGGATCGGTCCACAGAATAGAAATTCTTGTAGCATCATCTTCTCATTCTCTTCAGCTGTCTCAGTATGCAGTGAACTGGTGCATCACTAATGGCAACGACCACCAAAGTGTTGCAGCTAGAACAATGAGATTTCTTGACTGTAACAGTCAAAGTATTTTGCTTAACCCTCACAACTGCCCTTTCAAGTAGATAAATATTCCAGAATCTGTTTTAGCAATGGGGAAATTAAAACACAGAATGTAATAGCTTTCCGAATTGTATTGCACAAACACTGTAATCAGAATAAAATGAACTAGTGTTAAAGATTCAGGAGTAAACCTTTACTAATGTATATTGCACCAGTTTAGATTACCATTCCAGAGTAATAATCTGCTACAGGTTCTTGTGCCGTTACCTCTTCCTGTGCTGCCCAATGAAGAGGTGAAGTGATGGGTACCTAAAGTTATGGGCACCTACAATGTAAGTTATGCTAGGTTAGCTGCACATTGATATGTGCAGTTTGCATCAATATGCAACACTGGTGTGAGTTACCACCATGGATACGTGTCCATCTGTACATGCCTTGAACTAAGATATCAGTGTCAGAATAGGGATGAGAAAATAGAAGTTGCAACTTTGTCTGATGTTCAGACTGTGTCTTTCTGTCTAGAAGCACTGCTCCCTGAAGTCTCTTCCTAGCATCTGATAAAGTAAACCATTGTTTATGAAACCTGGTGGGTCTCTGATTTAGTTAACCTCTAAGGTGCAACCCTGCCCCTGCTTTACACCTGTATTGGTTTTCAGTGCAAAGGCTTTCATAATGGGTGAAGTTACATGTTACACTTAGGCCATACTAAATGCTGAGGGGAAACCAGCATGGGTTTGTCACAGGTAGATCCTGCCTGACAAACCTTGTAGCCTTCTATGACCAGGTCACACACTGCCTGGACACGGGAGCCGAGGCTGATGTCATCTTCCTGGACTTTAGGAAGGCCTTCGACACAGTTTCGCACCCTATCCTCATTGGGAAGCTAGCAGACTGTGGAGTGGATGCCTACACGGTCGGGTGGGTGGCCAACTGGCTTAGGGACCGCACCCAGAGAGTGGTGGTGGATGGTTCCTTTTTGGCCTGGAAGGAGGTGGGCAGTGGGGTCCCGCAGGTTTCGGTCCTCAGACCAGTATTATTTAATGCCTTCATCAGCGATTTGGACAAGGGCGTGGAGAGCACCCTCTCCAAGTTCACTGATGATACCAAGTTATGGGGCAAAGTTAGTACACCGGAGGACAGGGAGCAGATTCAGGCCAACCTGGACAGGTTGGATCAATGGGCAGAGAGAAATAGGATGCAATTTAATAAAGATAAATGTAAGGTACTCCACCTGGGAAGGAGAAACCCCCAGCACACCTATAGGTTGGCGAGTGTCCTTCTCAGCAGCTCAGAGGCAGAGAGGGATCTTGGAGTCATAATTGACTCCAAGATGAACATGAGCCGGCAGTGTAACAATGCCATCAGCAAGGCCAATCGCACCTTGTTGTGCATTAACAGGTGCATGACTAATAGAACAAAGGAGGTGATGCTCCCCCTCTAGGCCATAGGTGGAGTACTGTGTCCAGTTTTGTGTGCCACACTTCAAGAGGGATGCGGGGAATCTCGAGAGGGTCCAGAGGAGGGCCACTCGCATGATTAGTGGCCTTCGTGATAGACCCTACGGGGGGAGGTTAAGAGAGCTGAATCTCTTCAGCCTTCACAAGAGACAGCTGAGGGGAGATCTTGTGGCCGCCTATAAATGTATTAGGGGAGGTCAACAGGGAATAGGGGAAGCGCTGTTTACTAAGGTGCCCCACGGAGTGACTAGGAATACCGAGTGTAAACTAGTTGAGAGTGGATTTAGGTTAGATATTAGGAAGAAATTTTTCACAGTAAGGGTGGCCAGGATCTGGAATGGGCTTCCAAGAGAGGTGGTGCTATCACCTAGCTTGGAGGTCTTCAAGAAGAGGCTAGATAGTCACCTGGCAGGGGTCATCTGACCTCGGTCCTCTTTCCTGCCAGGGGCAGGGGGTCAGACATGATGATCCATTGTGGTCCCTTCCAACTCTACAATCTATGAATCTATGAATCTATAAATCTTTGGAAAGTTAAGTGGTATTAAAGTTAGAAGGTGATGTGAGCAGTCACACATTAAGGGTTAATACTGTTTGTCTACACAGTGGTGACTTGCCAGTAGAGGGCAAATAGTGCCACAGCTAGGAGCCAGAACACCTGGGCTCTACCCCTGCTTGGGGGTAAGGAGGGGCATGTGCTGGGAGCAGTGCATCCTGGGACTGCAAATTGTTCATCTCTGTGGAGCAGACTGAAGTTACCCTAATACAAGCTAGGTAGCACAGCCTAAAGTTAACCCTTGCCTGAAGTGGCATAACTTTGGGATGCTCAGAGAACACTTAGCACAAGTTAACAAGCTTTAACATGTGGGTGCTCACATTTTAGATGCCTTTAGTATGGTCTAAGTGTAACATCTAACTAATTGCACTCATCATACATAAACCATTATTAAAACTGTAACTTTAAGGTGAAATATGGCAGTAGATTTACAGCAAACCACAGCAGTTCTCAATAGACTGGGGAAGGAAAGGAAGTGAATGATACTATATCCAAATTAAAAAAAAGCAGGGTGAATTTTAGCAATTTGTTAGCAGCTTGTCATTAAATGGAATCTGCTTATAGGCTTAAAATAAGTTACAGGGGACTGATTTTCAAAACAGTTACTTATGGCCCCATGTAAAAAGGTATGCAAAATATCAAAAGTTTGCAGCCAGTATTCGTGCAAAGTGATTTGATTTGCTTCCAGAAATGACTTAATATCAAATACAATTTAGGCATGAAATTTACACACACATATTTGTGCACATGACAATTTTGACTTTCTGGAAATCTGGCCTTTTGTTTCTAGCACGCCACTCTTCTTTCCGGTTTTCATTATTCTTCTTTTATCCTCCACAGAGGACAAAAAAAGTTGGAAAAGCCAAATGTCTGGATAATGTGGAATAAAGAGACTCTATTGTAGTTCTGGGTTCCCTGCTCCAGCACTGATTAGTGGTGCTATTGACATCACCATCTCAGTTCGTCCCAGGGTTGTCTCCATGGAGCAAGAAATTGGGATAGAATTTGGCGACCCTACAAAAGAGCAAAAAAGGGTAAATTAACAGTTTGCAGATGCTGGAATTCCCTGCGCTCATGTTTATTTGGGCAATCAGGTGCTTAGAGTAAAGTTTGGCTCTTTTTTTTTAAAGGCAAAGTATCATTTTGTAATTAAAAACCATATGATAATTTTGACTGATTTCTTATAAGTGATGCATTTAAAAGTCTTTGTTAAAAAGGAAGAGCCCGGTTTTTCTTTCAGAACTTCTATTATAAATCAAGGGATAATTTAATTAAAGAAATACTCATTCTAAGTATAAATCCAGCCTATTACAGTTTGAAAACCAGAGGAACTTTTTATTATAGGCTTATCTGATATCACATGGGTATTTGAAAGACTCTGAATGGGTTGTTGCTTCTTACCTAGGGCTGCATAAGCACGGAAGAAAAACTGAGGCCATATAACAAATGAAACCCAACTATATTAAACCAGTTGTAATAGGAATTGTCAGGGTTGCCACGGTTGTCATGCTTAGTGGGTGGAGCAGAGAGTGAGGACCAAGTGGGGTTGAAGGGGTGAACAGCAGGCTGAGAGCAACTGAGGGCAACCTGAGTTTCAAGACCAAGCCCGAAGGGTAACCAGGAATCAAAGGTCCGGAAGCAAGCCAAGGTCAAACCAAAGTCCAAACACTGAGCCAGAGGGTTAACCAGGAATCAGGGAGTTTGGCAGCCAGAAGAGTTATCTGGACAGGAGCTACACAAGGACAGAGACCAGTAAGTTATGTAGCCAGGCTCAAGTGCTAGAGGAGTTCCTTAAAAACGTCCCCTGAACCAACCCGGGGGAAGGGGCTCAGCCTTGGGGGCCCTGATTCCTGGGTAAAGTGTGGCTGACCTAATCATGCAGGCTGGAGAGGGCACCTTAAAGGAACACTGAACTAGACAGTACAGTATTTATTTAAAAAAGAACAACCTCCAAGTGAATCAATAAATATTTAAATCTATAAATAACAACACCAAGTTAACCTTAGCATGGGGGGGATCCAGGATTTTGGAAAGGGGGTGCAGATGGCATGGTGCATCACTGCATAACACAACACATATTTTTCTCCTGCTAAAAAGACACTAGAAGCATTGCTAGTGGCCATGCTAGTGGCCTAGGGGAGTATTATTCAGTTTAAGATCCAAAAAGAAACAAAGACAAATATGACAAGGTTGGTGGGGCGGAGGCTGGCTGGTAGCTCTAGGCAGGTAAAGCCTTGGATGCATCTGCTCCCTGCACTCCAACATGGGGGTCCTCCAGACCTCCCACCATGTCCTCAAAGTGCCCCACACCACCCTTTATGCATTACCTCTACCCCTTTACATCTCCCCTGGCTCCACTCTTTCCCCCATTAACCCACATATCACCCCATGTTCACCATCTCCCCATTATGCCTCAAGCCCCATCCCCCTAATGCCCCACTGAGCCCACCTCTGACCCATCACTGCTCCCATGAACCCACTACACAGATCCACCCCCATAACCCCGTGGCCTCCTTGACCCCCCACCATCCCCTCACACATTGATGAACCACCCCCTCACACATCTGGGTTCTACTCACCCACAATCCCTTGTGCTCCCAAATCCCTCACATCCTATTTCACTTCCACACCCCCTAAAAATATGTGCTTCTCTCACCCCCTCCACCGCCATAATGCCCCAGTCCCTCCTGTACCCTGCTCTACCGCTCCCCTAAAATCCCCTTGTTGTTTATGATTCCCCATTCAGCCCTTAACAGCCCCCAAGAGCCTCTTCCCTCAAACCCCCTCCCAAACAGTTCCCCCCATCCCTCATAGCCCCTAGCCATAGGGTAGGTGATGGCAGGGCTCCTGCTGCCTTCCCCTCACCCCATTTCTCCCCCCACCCACTTTCCCAACAGTATGCCCACATCTGGTCTCTACTACCTTCCACACTCAACATATAGCATATGCTGCAATGAATAACCCAGGAAAGGATCATTATGCCACCAGACTTACCTCTTTGCCTCATCTTCGCAACTTTTTCTCGCCTGTAACCACTTGGTCTGACTTCAGTCCTGCACATCCTCTCCCTGTCTCTGATTTTTTTTGGTTTCTGATCCCCTAGGAATAAAACCACCCGGTTTAAGTTCCTAGAGAGTAACACACCTTTACTAGACACACAGGGGGTGGGAGGAAGAAGAAAAATGCTCCTAAGTAACAGGATTTTAGAAGAAAGAAGAGCTTGATTAGTGGAAGATCTTGGGATCTTGACACCTATAGAGTGAAAAGATTAGCAGGAATCAAGTAAATTAACTATGAGCCATGAAATCAACTGACTCGCTCAGCTCCACATGAATAGAAATGCAGTTGTCCCTGCTTCGCAATCTGTTTTAAACTGTGAATGGAGCAGGAATCAAAGGGGAGGTGCAGTTGCATCACCAGGGCCATCTCTGGGGGGTGAGGGGAGGGGTGGCAATCAGGGCGACCGCCCCAGGCCCTGCACTTTGGGGGGCTCCACGGAGCCAGGCAGAGTGGCTGCAATGACTCCACACTGCTTCCAGCTTCACGTCTGGCTGCTCAGCAAAACCCTCCTCGCCTCCGAATCCACTGCTGGCCTCCTTGTATCCAGGGGCAGGGCCCCACACAGGGTGATTTACCCTGCTCAGGTCATAGTTTCCTAGTTTCCTAGTAGCTAGGGTCAGGAGGGACCTGAACAGATCATCTAGCCTGACCCCCTGCCACAGGCCTGAATGAATGCTGGGTTCACAAGACCTCAGACAGGTGATCACCTAATTTCTTCTTGAATTTACCCGAGGTAGGGGTGAGGACCACTTCCCTAGGAAGTTGGCTTCAGATTCTGGTGACCCTAACTGTCAAATATTGCCTCTTGATCCCTAACCTAAACCTATTCTCCATCGTCTCTGTGCATCACCAATGCCCCTCCTCTCCCACATGGATGCACCCCTGAACATTAGTTGGAGCATGGTAACTCATAAATGACTGAAGAGAGTGAAGAAATGACATGGTAGCACCCCAATATGGTTTGTCTTTCACCCATCAGTCAACTGACACTGGAGTTGGTTGGGGGAAGCTGGTGTAGGAGTTAGATGCAATTATTTTTTTGCAAGATGAGAGTTGCTGTCCTTCAGAAGAATTCTTTCCTATCTGGCCATGGCCATGCTTCATTATCTAAGAGGATTGTAAACCAGAATTTGGGACTATATTTGTCATAATTAGAAGTGGTCCAATTTTCCTTTGAAAATTTACCAATCCCAGCACATATATTTTGCATGCTGTAGTTTAGTTCTCTGAAAAAGATCTCACCGTCTGTGGTAGAATCTTAGTTTTAAAAACTCATACGGTAATGTGAGCTCCTTTGATTCCTAATAAAGGCATGTCACATCATGTCACATCACATCTCTTCGCAATCATACCCGTGCCATTTTTACTGTATAACTGTGACTGCCTTTTCTGAAACAAGCAATGTGTATATTAACTCGCATGTCTCACAGTATGATTTTGGCCATGCCTCTGCTGTAATTTTCTGGGACACATGAGACATTATAATTAAGGACAAAATTCAGGAAACCTCCCATGCAGAACAGCACTTCAAGCACAACGAGCTTAAGTATGTGCATAAGTGTTCTGCTAAATACAGATGGTCTTATGCCCCTGATTCAGTGCATAACTACTTGCTTAATGTCTTAGATCAGGCAAATAACACTCTAAATCTAGAGATCGGCCAGAACAACTGACTGGAAACTGGACAGAGTTCAATGAAACTTTGCTTATCTTTAGTCGGAAGATTGTCAGAACTGATACATTTACATAAAACATGTTGGTAAATCACTTTTTGACATAAACCATTTCATCCAAATATTCCCCAAATACTCCAACAACATCATAAGCAAGATTTCAAGGAAGTAACAGGAAGAAGTCTAAAGCTTGTATCAGACACTCCCTTTCCCAAAGGTCTCTAGTGCTGCACAGAAAATAAGACATTATTGTAAAGAGGAGAAAAGGACACAACCGTGCAAAGCATTCAGAGCAAGATTCATAGGGTCATAGAGAAGTGGGGCTGGAAGGGACCTCCAGAGGTCATCTAGTCCAACCCCCTGCCTGAGGCAGGGTCATCTCTATTCAGGCGATCTCATACAACCGTAATCTAAACTCTATAGTCTCAACAGTGTAAATCACCCTGGGTGTACTCACTTCCTAAACCTGGTCTGCTGTATAACAATGAGGAGGTTTTAATCTGTGTAAATTGATTTTATAAGCCTTTAGCTACATAGAAGGGGCCAACTTTTTTATCTTAACTGATTCTGCATTTTTAACTCCCCCCCCACCTCCCAAAAGAAAAAAGTTGGAGCTCTTGAAATGTCAAACCAAGGAACTAGATAAAAAGTTGTGGGTACATCTACACACATGCTTAACTGTGCAGTGGACTAACTAGTCCACTGTGCAGTGGACTAATTAGCTGTGCAGTAAAGCATCACTTTCTCCACGTGCGCTGGTATTGGGGCATCATAAATTAATTAACTCCATCGTAAGATAGTATTATCGGGGACAGTCCAATTTTATGATGGAATAATTAAGTGTGATGAAACCCACAAGCAGATGGTGATAGGTAGGCGCTGGCTGGGGCATGAGGGTGCTAAAATGCAGGGGCTGCCTGCCACATGGCTCTTCACTTTAGCACTTCAGCCAGCCCTGATGCCCCCCGACGCTGCCACCCAGAGCCTGGGGCTGACCCTCCGAGCCTGCTGCCAACCTGGGGTGCTACGCTCTGGCTCGAACTGCTGCTTTCCCAGGTGCATGTGTAGATGCTGCACCCAGGAGCAGCTGACTCTGGCTCAAACTGCTCTGGAGTTTATTGCATCACATTCATTTCACACGTAGATGCACTTTGTTTGTGTAGACTATCGAGGGAAAGGCGAAGAGTGTATTATGAACAGGCAAAAACCAACATTTCCTGAGCTTAAAATGAAATCTCTACTGACTGATGTCTGTTCAGAGCAATGCCCAGATCTTTGCAATGTACCCCATTATATATGGACTGATATATGTCATTACTTGAAGAGTGAAAACTGCATCCAAGTCATTATTTTAGGAGACTCCCTTTCTTGTTATATCTACAACAGAAATAAGCAGTTCCTGCTCAAAGATCCATAGCTGATATCCAGGATCTGACTTTTAAAGGGCACAGTTCTGAGTTAAAATGCCTATTATCCTTTTGAATTTACCTCTTTGCACTTCCATGAAGTGGGGCTTCAAGAGCAGAGCAGACAAAGCATTTGCTGTACATCTAGAGGCAAGTGGACCAGGCTTTACTCCAGATTTGCATACCCCCAGTAACTCAACTGCCAGTGGACACCAGGACATTCAGATCTGAGGAAAAGAGGTCTGGACCTAGGGATACATCTCAGAGACCCAGACCTAGGAATGGCAACTAGACTTGGCCAACTACAACTGACACTGGACCTAGAAGTGGGGCCCACTTACTACAACAGACTGGTAGCCTTCCAGAGTAAGTATGAACCAAGTGGTAACATGGTCGCATTTTAATCTATAGAGCTCAGTGCATCTGACAAAGGAAGTGGAAATCATTAGTCCTATTTTACACCCAAATTAGTCAGAGGAAGGTAAAGCAATTTGTCCAAAACCACCCAAGAGGCCAGGAGCAAAGCTAGAAGTAGAACCCTAGTCTTCTGCCTCCACGCTGGGTGCACGTTCAAGCAGGTCACACTACCACTGCAGATTGTTACCGCACATTCCTGCATATCCCACTGCCCCAACCACGCACTGTGTTTTGGGACATGAAAATGAAGAAAAAAGATTTTTTCCAGTCATGACAAGCTGACTGCCTGGCACAAACACAGAGACAACTCTTCGGCTCATTCACCCTGTCCTGGCTGCTCAGCCAAAAGCTACTGCCAATTTGGCAGTGGCTGTGCCAGGGTTAAATGATGCTGAGGAGTGGACTTTGCCCTTACTGAATGCTGGCCACAACAGGAGGAAGAGAAGCATAGCCCCCAGGATCCTTTTCAGTGTCTCCAAGCTGCCATCCCAGCACAGAAAGTAGTTTCCCTGCTTAAGTCACACACCCTACAACCCCCAATTTTGGAAGGCTATTTATTTTTGGGGGAAAGGTACATGCAATACATGAATAAATATAATATATTCCCTATCAACTGGAAAATTAATCATTCATTAATATTATTTCTAGCCATCTTTAGCATTATTACCCAGCTGTCTTCACTACTTAGCTCATCTCCATACCATGTTAAACTGAGGGCCATGGCATTTGTGAGCTATAAACAACCACTAGCACTTTTCAATAAAGCCAGGGGATAGCCTCAAAAAAGTTCCTGCTGTAGTTTCACGTTGATAAATTATTGTTTCCTTGCACTCAAACCCTTCCTATTCTTGCTTTTGCACTTGTAGAACTTGCCCTTGATCCCGTAAACCTCAAGGCTGAGCCTCAAGTTTGCAGTCTGAATCACAGAGATGAGGCCAAGACCTTGTGGATGAATAGTGCATTTTTCAGAAGGGGCATAATATAATCTGAGCTAGAGCATTTGCATATTTGAGTATTAAAAGGAAAAATCTCAAGCTCTTTGGGGTTTACACTTTGGTTGTAAATTGGATGGATTCTTTGGGCAACTTCATTGGTGCAGAATCTGAGGCCATATATCTAATTAAACCAAGCAATCGTATGAGATTTCTGTTTCGTCTTAGCTATGATTGGGCTAGAGTTATAGCGAGAATGACCTCAGTGAGGACATTTTCTGGATATGAGATTTAGTCCTGTTCATATTGAAGTCAATGGTAGTTTCGCTGCTGAGTTGGTCAGATTAGCATTCGACCACTGATGAAAAAAATGTTGTTTGAAGTTAAAACTCCTTGACCTAGATCATTTCTCTACCACTACTGGAAAGCAACAGTGCCTTACTTCTCTATTAAAAATTGGTTAAATCCACTCTCCAGCACTGTTTTCTCTATAAGATCAGAAGAGAGGTGTCAAGAAAAAAAAAAGGAAAAGAAAATGTATATCTAATAGGCTGTTGCCCAAGAAAATATTTAAAAGTCAGAAATGAAAAGCAAAGATAGAATTACTTAAGGAGGCACAAGAAAAATACTTAATATTCCAGCCACCTGTAGGCTAGAAGAGGTGTCACTAAATTAGGCTATTAAGCTCCTGCAGACAGCAAAAATATGAACTCCTTCCTTTGTTCATCAGTTATTCTCTGACGTACGCAAAACGAGTGAGATATGTTTTATGAAACGGTCAAGGTGGGAACCAGAGACAGCCAAACGAGAATCTCACATCTAATCACCAGCCCAAATTTTGGAGAAGTTCAGGGACACCTAAATCTCAGCGCCGCCTCCTCTCCATAAGATGAACCTAAGCAAACCTGTGTCTGAGATACACTTGTGCGTAGATAGGCAATTCTGTTGCATGGACAATTCTGGCATTTTTAAATATGGTGTGTTCTGATATGCAGCAGCCCCCTTTCCCCACCCACAACATACAAAACGATCTACAAAATGGAAAGGCTTGCTGGTATATCTGAGCCATGGAAGCCCTGGTGGTCCTGGATCATACATAGTCTGCCTGCTGAAGAGCTGGACAGCTGGGCTAGGGACACAAATGACACATAAACCAGTATAAGCAATCAGAAACCAGTTCAAATCCGTAACACAATAGTTCAGTGCACATAAGTCACTATCAAAGTGACTGAAACTGGTTTAAGATAAACCTGGGTGAATGTAGTATCAGACTCCACTGATTTAAGGTAAAGCGGTTTATTGAACTTCTGTCCCAGATTCCCTGCAGATTCAAGTTATCCAGCATCCCAGGATGCTTTGCACCTCCCCCACAAACCCCACACCCCTCATAGAGTGGACGGGTTAGCCTTGGTCCAATCTGTCTGCTCCAGCTCAGCAGGGAGGCGTGCTCTAGCACCCCCCGGCTTCTAGCCTGGGCCATTGCACCATAGGGCTGCATTTCTGGGAAGTCTAGCCTGATTCATAGAAGGAGGGTCAGAGGGGACCTGAGCAGATCATCTAGTCCAACCCCTGCCCTGGGCAGGAATGCATACAGGGCCCTTATGACCCCTACTAGGTTTAAGCTCAAATGGCCCCAGGTAGGTAGTTATCAATCCTCCTTTTAAAGACCCCTAAGGTAGGAGCCAGCACCACTTCCCTTGGAAGCTGGTTTCAGATCCTAGCTGCCCTGACAGTGAAGTAGCGCCTCCTGATGTCTAGCCTGAATCTACTCTCCATCAGCTTGTGGCCGTTGTTTCTTGTTACTGCAGGAGGTGCTCGGGGGAACACAGACTCACCCAATCCCCTCTGGTCCCCCCTGGTAATTTTATAGACGGCCACTAGATCCCCTTTCAGCCTTCTCTTGTGAAATGTCTGTTCACTTGCTTATGGGTTCAATCTACACAGTTTAGACTAACCTGCAAAGATTGAATTGATTTAGCCTGGGGCTTTTTGACTGTCTGTATTTAGCCACTACAGAAGAGCCAGAAGTCTCTTGAGCAGTTTGACTGCAGAGACAATCATCAGGAAAGCAGGCAGGTCTCCCATAGAAGCCTGCTCTATTGTATTTCAATTTAAATAACTCTACCTTCTTTGACTGCAAAACAGTCAGCAAGACTGTTTCTAAACATTTGAACTTGGGATCTGCATGCAGCTATAGTAGGACACTGAAATCTCCACAGTTTTACGCAAATCCCTTAATGGTGCTGAAAAATGCAGCTTGTCTCTAGGATAATGAGACACATTAACCTCAGCATCTACAGTATTCTTTTGTGCTTCCCTACAATTATAGGAGGAAATACCTCAAATACTGCAGATGCTGAGGTTAGTGGACTGAAACATTTATTTACAGGTTGAAAGTAACTGGAGAGAAAATTTAAATAACTCCACTGTGTTTGTGCAGCATGAAATTCTGCACCAATGCCTAGCACTGAGACAGACTTAATGTTCATTTTGCATTTTGTTACTTGAGGTTTTTGATATACAGAGAAACTGCTGTGAAGTTCTCAGCATCAACACTGCAGTCAAGTTCCAGCTGAAATATTTGCAATACTTCACTAGGAAGTTTGGTGTAAGAGGAACAAAAATCTACCAAAGATATAAAAATATCATTCTTGACATAATACATGAATAGTATATTTTTAAAATACGTTTGTTAATTATTGGCAGTATTGGATGAGGAAAAAAACACGTTTCAGGATGATCTATGGTCGATGTGGCTCTGAAGCTGTATGAAGATACAGGTCTTGAGAAGGTCTGACCGTCTACAACAACTGCTGAGATCAGTGGGTGCTGGGAGCAGAGAACACCTTAGAAAGCCATGCCCTTGGCCTGTAGCTGAATGCCCTGAACTTGCTTAGAGACAACCTCTGATCCCTTCAGCCCAGACAGAGCATAAAAAGTGAGGAAACACTGGGATGCATAACTGTGGGCAGAATACACCAAGGTGAGTCTCTTTGCAATGGCCATACCCAACCAGAGCATCAGAGATAGACAGGAAGAACAAAGAAAAATAAAGGAAGCAGTGAGGAGTGAAAAGAGGAAAACCACTTAGCAACCCTAGCTAATCAAGAGAAAGAAACACATGTGGCAGATGTTGTTGCTTGAGACACTACTGGAAAGTGCTCAGAAAATACAGCGAGAAAATACTAGGAACCTCTACAGACTACAATACATAGGGTTTTAAGCAGCAGATAATAGTGGAAATACAGTGAGAAGGAAGCTCTCAGCTTCTCTGGTTATGAAAATGCAAGCCAAGACTTTTTTTGGAAACTTCTAACATTTCTAAACATGAGGCATCCATAATATGGTGATTAGGCTGAGAGACAGAGAGAAAATTGTAGCGGGGGTTAGAGTCAATAAATCAGGGTATTCTTATCCATGCAACAGTGTGACCCTAAGCAAGTAGCTTAGCAATACCCAAAGCCCACATTATGATACCCACTGCTAAATCCAGAAAATCCTCCCTCACTAGAGCACTGTCATATTATTAAAAATACATATTTGACAAAAACCTAGCCAAAGAGTATCCCTTTCACTGTGCCACCAAGCCTGGCTGCCAGAAAGACTGGTTTCCACAAGCAAGGGATTTTCCTCGAGAAAGCCCTGTCGCCTACACTGAGTGTTTCGATATAAGCAGAATCTGAACTCTTATGCCTCAGTTGTGTCTCAGTTCATGTAGGCTTTTGCAGACTGTTTTTCACACAGGAGCCTCTGGGCAGCCTTTCTTTATGGAAAAATTGGGATTCTAGAAATACAAAGAGGGATTTAAATTCTTTCCATCTTCGTGGTTGCACAGAACAGATGGACACAGACTTGTAGACGTGTAAAGCTTTTCCATCTTTCCTCACCTGTCATCTGCAGGGAAGGAGAATTACCTTTGTCTTGAGTTCAGCCTCCCTTGGCCCAAGCTGGATGAATAAAATAGACACTGTTTGCACTGCAGGGAGCACAGAGTCTTGTTTCTTGTCATTCAAGCTGGTTATCTCTTTTGTTTGTGGAGGAGCCGGGAGGAAACAAAAATCCCTTGGCATAGGGAATGTCTGTTTTTGTCTGCATCCATACATCAGAAATATCTCCCTTCGAGTCAGTGATATAACTAAGAACAGAATCAAACCCTCCGGCTCTTTGCTGCTTTACAATGCAACATGCATTATGATGCATCAGGTTTGGGAAAAAATAGGACTAAAGGCAAAAAAAGAAATGCAGTGGAGGGCTCCAAAGACAGCATGCTCTTCCAGAGGTCTTATGGAGTCTGTAGGGATCAAAACTCGTGGTAGAGGTGATCTCTTTTATTAGACCAACGGGATTTTTGCAAAATGTCTTACAGAGTCTGTAGGGATCAAAACTCATGGTAGAGGTGGTCTCTTTTATTAGACCAATGAGATTTTTGCAAAATGTCTTGTAGAGTCCATAGGGATCAAAACTTGTGGTAGAAGTGATCTCTTTTATTAGACCAATGGGATTTTTGCAAAATGTCTTATGGAGTCCGTAGGGATAAAAACTCATAGTAGAGGTGATCTCTTTTATTAGACCAAAGAGATGTTTGCAAAATGTCTGGTGGAGTCTGTAACCTTTTTGCAGGGCATCCTTTAAGGCAAGCGTCTTTAAAATCCTCCTCCTGAACTTCCATGTTTCAGAGGTCAGGCAGCCCGCACAATAAAAGCTCCAGTGTTGGCCTGCATTTCACTCCTACCCTGAGCAGCTCACATGTCAAGTAGGAGCCCTTCCTTATAACAGTCTTGTTTTTCTTAATAGCTGCCAATCATGCCATTTGCCCTTGCTCGGAGTTTGTTGTCTTTTCAGTTGGTCACAGCGTGAGCTACCAAAAACCTCACTGAGCTTGACAGGAGATTCTGTTAGCCTAACCCTAGCATATGATCTGGCACCTACCCAGAGCACAAAGGGGCTTTTCACCGGCCCACCGCAGCTCGAATATTTCATTTCATGTGTTACAATTAATTTGTATTTATTGCCACTTATCTTAAATAGCTAACAATATCAAGAGTTTAAAAAGTGCTTTTAATGTCAAACTGGGTCAATTAAAAACCTACTTAAAATATTTGCAAAACTTCTAGGCTGAAAACTGCTCCCTCAGTGTGCTGCTCACCCAAATGTTTTAAACAAATATACTTGGCTTACGGGGACGGATGCTGAGAAAATTCCTCCCGTCGATATCTTTGGAGAACCCGGGATCAATTTCTTCACTTTTGCACTTCTACTCTTACTAAAAAAAAGAGATTGCAATAATAATCCTTGGGACTGTGGTAAGCTTTTAACAAAAGATTCTTTCAATCCATTAAGAAACAGGAGTCCATTTCATTGATTCATAGTTTTTTAATGGCCGGTAGAGACTGTTCGATCAGCTAGTCTGGCCAGGCCAGAGATTTCCAGCCTGTGACTGCTGTATTGAGTTGAATAACTTATGTTTGATTGAACCATATTTCCTATAAAGGGCATCCAGTCTTAATCGGAGGTCTTCTGTAGCTCAGTCTTCAGGAAGAACTATGTAAAAGGAGGGAAGACAAACCTTTGTGGGAATTTCAAGTTCAGGTCAGTTTGGCCACATTTGTATGAGTGTGACTGTTCATATTATAATGGGGATTACAGACCCAATTCCCACCTGAAATCACGACCTATTGTATTTAGTACTGCAAATGTACATAGCAAGTGATAGTCCTTGTCCAGGACAGTTCATGCTTCAAAGCCTTCCAGACCTGAACTGGAGGTCTGTCCACACACACAGTGTAGGACTGAGGTCTTAGAAGTATTGATCCTGCAAACATTTATCCTCATGCTTCATGTTGCACATGTGAGCATTCCCCTGGTCAGCTGCAGTGCTGCTCCCATATTAAAAGCAATGCGCACACACATTTGCAAGATCAGAGTCGTAAGGGATCGTCTGCATTGCAGACTATGTAACGTATACCCACCCTACCTCTCATGTAACTAGGGTGAGGAACATGAAGTGGCGCAAAGGATGTCTACCTGGGCTAGGCACCATATATGAGATGTGTGGTAGGCTGCACAACTGGTGCTTCCCGAGTCTGGGGGGCAATGAATGGACCCACTCATTGAATGATTCAATTAAATCCACTGCACCAATGAAGTGGTACAATGGATGTCTACCTGAGCTAGGCATCATATATGAGATATGTAGTAGGCTCGTACTGATGTCCATGCTGCTATATATGTACTACCATTACTGTGCTGGCTAGATGGAAGCCTGTATGAATATGTCTACTTGCCAATCACCCCACTAACTGCAGTACAGACATACCGTAAGATGCCAGTCCAAGAGCTCAGCTTCATGTTTTGTTGCAAGATCAGGTGTTATGGAAGAGAAAGATGATGCGAGAAGCAATGACTGGGAGGACCAGGATAATGCAAGTAGATGCTGATGATTACATCGTTTCTACATTGCACAGCTTGCATTCATTGGTTTGGATCATTTGTTTATTTGTTTCCTTTTTTCAAAATGAATCATTCCAGCTCGGCCCAGCTGACGTGTAGAAGAACTGTCCCTGTGTGTCCCATTTCTTAGATTTTGGATGAAAATGGATCTTGAGTGTTGGCTTTAAGACACAACAGAGATGGCAGATAATTTCCGGGAGGATGCTCCATGCATAAGAATTAATATGGAGCAACGTTCTTCATTATTGGCTACCAGTGTACATTTAGTTAGAGGGGAATTTGTTTGCATACCTTTTGAGGTATGACTACCCACCTTCTCAGTATTCTTATCTGAATGAGAATGAAAGTATTGGAATACGGTTTTACTTTTCATAAAAACTCTACTCTCTGCCTGTTATGCTTTTATTTTTCTTGTATCCATTCAGACATCCATTCGAGAAGCCAAAACAAGACCATGTGACCCAAACAGTCAATCACACACCAGGGATCAGGAATAAAATAAAGCTGATCAACTTGCAGAGGACACCTAGGTTGACATTGTGCCCATAAGCTAATTTGTAAGGACTTGCAAACAGTAAATCATGATCGGTTCCCAAATGATTTCTTGCATTGTCCATAATCTGTCAGTCTGGCAGCAGACCTGTGTGTGGCGGAGAGACTACACTGACCTCATTCATTGATGTTCTCCTGCTGCGCATGGCCAAAGTTCAAGTGTCAGTCTTTGAAAGGATCGAATTTTAGACCCTTCGGCTGCCTTTGATAACATGAGCCGAGAGGTGCTGCTGATATGCCTGCCGACCACGGCGGGAACAAAGCGTGCTGCTGTGGATTGGCTTCTTTCATTTCTCTCTGCACGTTTCCTTGTGGGTGGCATTCAGAGACTGCTCTTCCACCTTGCCCTGAGCACAGCTGCCTTGCACAGAGGTCCACAGCGTTGTGCTCTGTCCCTACAACCGTTCTTTTCTGAGGAAGGTGAGGATCTCATGGGACTCCTGGGCGATGCAATGATATCAATGACAAGTCATAGTAGGGGAAAAAATTAAATTTCATGCAGCATTTCATGGCTTTGTTGTTTTTTTAACATCATTTTTGGACAAGTTCTGGTCATCGGTATGCTGGAAGAATCCTGCCCTGTTTCTGCCTCCAGCACACCTGGTTATTACTAGCCAGTGTCTTTCCCAGTGTCTGTCTGGGCAAGGCTCATTGGCAATGCAAAGGGGGTGAATGCAGGTGCATGTGCACCCCCTGAGATCGGCCAAGCACCCCCTGGAAGCGCCAGCCGTGAAACCGGAAATGCACTTCCGGTTTCACAGTGGCTCAGTGATCATCCACTGGGGGACCCCTCCCCCAGCGATCTGCTGCCCCCCCAGACTCAGGAGGCACCAGTCGCCCATGGCAAGGCTGGCACCCCGAGGAGAGCCGATTGACTGAAATTCACCTGCATCAGACAGGAAATGATGATGGGTCGGGAGGAAGCATCCTCTCGATTATGGAAGCTGCTCCAACATCCATGGAGTTTGGTTTAAGAAAGATGTGAATGCTGCAGTTATCTCGCTTCTACTGGCCAGGTGCCAAAGGAACGTGAAAATGGGGGAATCAAAATTGGGGTTTACAGGAGGGGAGGGGCAAATCTGCACTGCTGCCTAGCTGTATTCTTGAATCACTTAAACTGTGGGAAAATCCAATGAGACAACGTCACTGAGCACATCTGCTTTTTCTTTGTTAATTC
Source organism: Alligator mississippiensis (assembly GCF_030867095.1). Taxonomy (NCBI): domain Eukaryota; kingdom Metazoa; phylum Chordata; order Crocodylia; family Alligatoridae; genus Alligator; species Alligator mississippiensis. The sequence continues at coordinate 5,379,924 of NC_081828.1, read as the reverse complement.
TGCTCTGTCGTGCATAAACAGGCTGTGATAGATTGTCCCTGGGTTCTACTTGTGATATCTGAAGGACCTGGATTTAACTGGCCTGCATTTATTGCACAAAAGGAGTGAATTATGACCCACTTTACAGCATCTCCAGTGAAAGTGATTATCAGTTTTGCAGAAAGCTGTGCTGTGCCAGAGATATAACTCTGTCAAACAGATTCCCTCCCCCTCTTGGGCTCCACTGGAAAAAGCTTGTGAATTTTCTGCCTCCTGCCAATTAAAGCTTGAGGTGAAATGCAAAACCAAAAGCTGCCAATAACTATATATTCAATTCAGATGTTGGTATTTTTTTCCTGCCCCCTCCATGTGTGAGATCAGTCAGGAAAAAGGAAATTTGGGGCCCAGAGCAATTGAAATAATTGCCTTGTTGGTTGCCCTTGTGTGCAGGTAGGTGGAAGCTGCACATAGAGAAGGTGAGATTTCGTACTTACCTGTAATGCATGTTCTCCTAGATGTGTGCACCTTTTAAAAAGTATATTAGCACCCAGCGGCGCCCATGCCATTACTCATAGCTGCCATCATCATGGCATGCTATCATATAGGCCAGGCAGGTCCTGATGGAGATTGAAGATGGGCTAGGACTACGAACAGATTGCTATAAGCCCTACCTTTAAGGCTTTGTATCAAGTCACTCATTGAGCTTATGTATAGTTTCTCTTGTTCATTTTCCTACCTGTTCACTTGATTGAATTGCAGCTGAATTAGCTGGGGGAAGTGTGCATTGCACTGCTGTCTCAGACAGGCCCAAGGGCTATCTCCAGCATATCAGTTCTTAAGTGTCTAAACCCAGTGGCCTGCAAGGCAGTGATGGACTGGTATCATACCTACCATCCATTAACTTCCCAGTGACCAGGCATCATTTGTAGCAACACTCGAGATGGGGAAGGAAGAGCACTTCGGCAATATTTGAACTTACTCTTGTGGATCCATAGCAAGAGACCTTAACCACCATGCCACTGTCCTCCTTGGTATTCCCTTCTGCTGGGAAGAATTTGAATTGCTCCAGTGTCTTATCACCCATGACTGCTAACAGGTAATGCAGCTGCTTGAGGATCCCAAACAAGTCAATGGGAAATGTGTCATTGACCTGAATGGTGTGGGATCCAACCTCTGGCAAAAATGCTGTAGATGTATATTTTAGGAGGCTTTGCATTCAGTTCTTACTACTGGTATACAGCTTCAGATGGTAATTATGTACAGCATTTTGATGACCATGACATTCCTATGTGGCCTCAGATACTTTTAGGATGCATATATACCATTACATTATATTGAGCTCTAGAGACTGTACACATAATATACATGTCTGTAAATGTGTGAACACTTGTCTCTGTGCATGCATCTAGGTGCCTCTATATGAGAGGGTTTTATAGGGATTTATAGGCAGCTATGCAGCTGCCAGAAAGTATATATCTTAACAAATAAAATCCTGGGATCCTAATGGCACTACAGGGCAGCATGTGTAAGTCATTTTGCTCGTTGAGTCTATGAATGTGTTAGCACATAGCTGTGGTAATGCTCATGGCAACAGTCGCCAAGCTGAGAACTGTCCTGCTAATTAATAACAGCTAAGAACAGAGGTTATGCGGAGTGTCATTGTGACAGGTCATGAATTAGGAGAGGAGTAAGCAGAGTGAATGTGGTCACGCTCCTTCTATTAGCCGAGAGCTATTTTTGTAACACCTCCCTTGGACACTGTGCTCAGTGCATCTTAAACGAAAAATCAACACAACGTTCCTGATTCCCGCTTTATTCTGCTCCCATTGGCTTAAATTGATTTGCTCCTAGTTTATACTGCCGTAAATAAGTGGATACTCCTGATTTATAGTCCTTTAAGTGATGGCAGCACTGGGCCCAATGGTGAGAAAGTTAAGTTAGGAGAAATTTGGAAAATCACTTTTTGTATCATGAGCTCAAAGTGTTAGACCAGCACTGAGTAGTGTGTCGGGGAAAAGTTGTAGTTTGATCCTTGGCAACGTTCCCATGGATTTCCATAGCACTGGCTCTAGCCTGAAGTTTATCAATCGTCCAAAAGATGGGCTAGGTGATCCTGAAGTCAAGGTGGCTGGAAATGTGGCAATGAAACAATTTCCAGGTCCCATCCATGCCGGTTTCACCAGAAAAGACTTCTCAGGCCCAAGATGGATCTCTAAGTCGAGAGAAATTTTCTTTAGTTATTAACCCGGTCACTGGGGATCTTGCCTTAGATGCAGGAATTGTAAATTCAATTCCTCCTCCTCCTCTCCTAGTCTAGGAGAGATGTGTGCTATAACTATTCCCAGCTGAGTGCTATAACCACTGTGTTTTGACTATACCAGGCCAGAGTGTGATGGCTCTCTGTCTCTTCCTGGACCTGTTCCACTTCCTATAATTTTTTGGTATAAGCGTTGGAATCTGAGTGCCTTACATCTCAGGGGCAAGGATCTCTTAGGGTGACTTACCTCTTACATAATTTCTGGACCATCACGGCTACAACATCACTCTTACACCCCGAATTCCAGAACAGAAGTCATGGTTCCTAAATAATTGCCCTGTTTTATAAATGGACTATTTATTCCTGAATCAAAACCTTTTTATTTTGGGATGGAGTATCCATACCAGAAGCCATCCTGGAGAAATTATTGTGGCACAGCTTATTTTACAGTACCTATCCCCATGTGAGCAAGACTAGATTATCTTGCACTTCTGCTGCCCCAGTGCAGTATTGTTAAAGAGAAAGCTTTTAAAGTGGCCAGAAAGAGGAACTGCATTGTCACAAGAGCTCAGCTAACTAAGACCCAATCTGCCCAAGCACTCAGCACATAGCTCTCAACCTACATCTATTTTTTGAAAGAATCGAGCACCCCACTTTGTACTGCCTGAAAATTTGGCCACTTATTTCAGCGCTTAAATGAGAACGGAGCTCTCTTGAAAAGCCAGTCTTGAATTGAAATGTAAGCTGGGCTTTCAACCTTTTTACACCTATGCATATGCCTAGGCATAAGCATATGCACCTACATAGACATATACATATGAATATACATAGAAATATATGTATACGTATGCGTATACATATTATACATATACTCATTTACCACCATGGGACAGTGAGTTTTGTAGGCCCATGCCTTTATAAAGAGGTGCCATCTCCTGGTGATCAGAGCCAGAGTTGAGGCAAAACCCAGCCTCCAAAATGTGTCTCTCATTAGCACCCGCCTGAAAGCATCACTTTGGCAGGGATTCAAAGGCTCTAATTGTAAAAAGCTGTGGAGTAGGGTAAGGTGGGGAGAGGACATCCTATTTTCATTGATAGGAATTTCCCCATAATAGAGGGGGGAAAAAAATCACTTGATGAGTCAAGTGGCTTGATTTATAAGTGAACTTACTCTAAAGTAAACACCATACAGCATGCGTCCAATTTGCCAGTGAGATCATCTGTTTCTTTGTTAGGGAAGAAAAATGCCTTTCCCTTCCAAGCGAAGGGCCACTCAGGCAATTTACATGAACAAATAAAGATGAGGTTTAGCAGCACTAAATAAATAAAACACACACAAGTCTAAGTGGTCGCCACAGAGTATACTTCTTCAGCTGGAATAGTACTGGGAGGAGAGCCAGGAAGCTGCTGTTTGCTATGCCTACTTACCTCTCTCCATCTAAGCATTGCTTGGGTGGATTGTTGCTAAAGTCAGTGACCTACAGCTTAAACAAAGCGTATATTTGGAGTCAGTCAATTTAAGCTAGACCCGAGCAACAGAGCACAGAAGGTAAAGCAAATATGTTGGCGTAGTTGTGGTCTCCGTGAAAAGTCGGTGGAAAATAGCCAGCGCAACAGTCAGTCTGGAATGACTTTCTATTCCCTCCCTTTCTGAATGGGAGAGGTGGAAGGTCCAGCTCTGATTACTTCCACCCATGAACGCCACATGCCCCCGGAGGCTGGAGGGGCATGGCGAGCTCCCACAGGTGGCGGAGACACTGTCGGTGGTGGGAGTGTGGCAGCAGTAAGCAGTGAGCTCCTGCAGGCAACTGCTGTGCTGTTGGCATAGGGGAGGCTAGCGAGTGCCAACCGGGAGTCAGCAACCACCCTCAGGCACTGCCAGCAGTGGCGGTCAGTGGCGATCGCAGACTGCCCACAGATGCCACCGATGGTGTTGGTGGCAAGCGGGAGTGGAGAGTGGCAACCACCCGCAGGTGCTGCCAGCAGTGTTGGTGCTGCCGGCACAGTCAGCAGCAGCTTTTTGCAAGGGGTGCACCAGGGGTGGGCAATGCACCTGCATGCACTCCCCACACATCACCAATGCTTCCACCAAATATTTGCCAGGGAAACTCCACTGAATTCAGTGGAGTTATTCATGATTTACCCCAGCTGGACCTCAGACATCATGCGTATGGGGTGTGACATATGCCAGGCTACCAGGAGAAGCAGCAGCAGGCTGTGCACAATGCTCATGTCTATGGTGGCAGCATTCAGTTGACAATGCCATAGCTCACAGCTATATTGAAAGCACTTTGATCCCATTCATAGATTGTAAGGGGTTGGAAGAGACTTCGCAAGATCATCAGGTCCAGCCCCCCTACATTAGGCAGGAAAGACAACTGGGGTCAATCCCAAACCTCCATGGGCTAACATTTCAACTGGGGTCAATCCTAAACCTCCATGGATAGAGCTAACATTTCATGTTCCCAAATGTTCTTCTTTCTCCCTCAGCTTCTTCGAACGCTGAGGATAGATTCATTACAATGTAAATACCATCCAGACAAGATTCAGTTTCTGAGCCTGAGGCCACTTCTAGGAAACAGCACTTTTCTGTCCTGGTCTGATTACCTATAAGAGGCATGTTTAGTGTATTTCCTACACTACAGAAAGATCCTAGTTACAGTATTTGATCCTTTAATAGAATCATAGAAAATAAGGGCTGGAGGGGACCTCAGGAGGTCATATCTAATCCAACCCCCTGCTCAAGGCAGGACCAGCTCCAACTAGATCATCCCAGCCAGAGCTTTGGCTGAAACTGGTTTGAGATAAACCTGGTAAAATCAGAATGTAATATCAGAATTTAATGTAATATCAGACTTAACTGATTTGCGGTCAAACTGGTTTATGCAATGTCTGTCCCCGACTCCTTGCTGGTTTAAGTTAAATCAGAGTCCCCCAGCATCCCTGCATGCTTTGTAGTAATGGGTTGGACTGGGCTGGGCTGTGCTTTCTGCTGCAAAGATGAGGCTGGCCCTTCCCCTCTGCTCCCTAGCCAGAACTACAGTGGAGACTGCAGACACAGCAGCATCTGCCTGGCTTCCCTCGCCCACACACCTTCACTGCTCTCTGCTCAAGCAGGGATTTCCCCCCCCCCCATCTCCCACAGCACAGATCCCAGCCCCACGGACCCTAGATATGTGGTATGCTAGCTAATGATGAGAGGTGTCTGTCTTTGTGTGTGTCTCCAATTTCACTTGCACAGGCAGACAGAACAGTGTCCACTTAGGGCTTTTTGGAGCTAATCAACAGGTCGGCTGGTAATCTCCCTCCTTGGAAAAAGCTGTTTAAGAAGAGCTTGAACTAATGAGAGATGCTTTTTGTTTTGCTGATGGGCTGATAACACACTGTGGTTTTATCAGCCCCCTGCTAGTTTGCAGCCCTGTCAGGTTTACAGACAGGGAGAGGAAGATTGAAAAGTTCACTATCATCAACAGATGCATCAACTGCATACCCCCCACCCTTTGCCTCAGAGTGCTAGCCCAGGTTTGGGGGCTGGCAACACTCTTGCCCTTTGAGCAGCAAGTGCGGGGGAAAAGCCTGAGATGGTGCAGACAGGGTGGGAGTTTAAACCCTTCCATAATCAGAGCAGCCTGCTGGTGCCTGGCCATACTCCCCTCCTCCCCCCACCCCCAGCTCAGCACTGTTGAAGGGAAGGGAGGGCTGCTCTGGTGCCCCCCGGCTTCTAGCCTGAGCCACTGCAGGCATGTGCCTGAATTTCTGGAATGAAAAGGGAATGTCTATCCACTTCCTATTCAGTTCAAACTTTGCAGGTTAGACTAACCCACAAAGATCAAATCAATTCCGGCTCAGGCTTTTTGAATGTCTGTCCCTAGCCCAAAGGTTTGGTTTTGAGACTGGGTTGGCACTGGTTGTTTTGCATAGCAACAAATACACCATTGCTTTTGACCTCAGAGAGACCAGGAGCAGAAGTCCCAGTGACTTCACTTTATAAGGGCACATCTACACATTGCCCAATAGCAATGTTGTTACTACACCATGCTTTAGTACCTCCTTTTGGAAGTACTAAGGCACAGCGCATAAACCGCCCATTGCAGTCCATATGCATGGTGCACAGTTATTATTAGCTGCTACTTTGCTGTAGTGGCATGCTATAACAGGGGAGTGCACTGCTACAATGAAATAGCTGCCAGTCACATGTAGACCCATGTGGTCACTAAGTCACTATAACTAATCGTTACAGTGACGTAGTGTGATGTATAGATGTGTCCTAAATGAATGAGCCCTATACTTGAATCTCTTATCTCCATACTCTAGCTTGAAATCTCTCAAAGCCTCTCTAGTTATCAAATGTAAGTAAAAGAAATTAAGGGAAACGGAAACAGTGCTGGTAAGAAGTGGGACATGCTTCTACAAAATTTCCACCTATATCACACCAAGAAGAAGGTCTTTTAAGGGCATCTTTCCTTGGATGCTGACCTTGATGTGTAGCCTGGGGTCCCTTGCCTTTCATTCCCCAATGTATTTGAATGCCCAAATATCGAGAGCAGGAAAACTCATTCACTTCCATCTGCAAATAAGCAGAGGATTGCGTACCATCCTGTAAATGTCAACCTAGCCATATTTATTCATGCATTCAGATAATCTGTCTATCTTATAATAACTCTATTAAGTAGGAATGACTTGTAAAAGCTTCGGATGAGACAATTGCATAGCATCCCAACTGCACAGCCAACACAGATCATTGCATTATGCAATGAAAACCGTCTCTTAGAGAGAAGAATGCCTACAGACCACTCTCATTCACAGCTAAATGGAAATGTATATCTTTCTGGCTTTCCCTCAGTTACATCCTCAAACACAAATATCTTTGGTTAATCAAGTAGTCTGTGACCATGGATAGCACTAAACAAACTAAATGATTTTAGTCAAGCTGGAACAGGCTGAATGCAGTCTACTTGTATCCTCTTGGTACTTGCAGCCATTTCTGCCTTTCCTGAAAGACATCCTACACCATCTTTATTTCACTCAAAGGCAGTTGGCCAAACCCCATTATGGTGACATTGCTGGAACTCCATTGAGTTGGTTCAGTATAGTCTATTGTTGTCACAATGATCTGAATTGGAAAAGTGGTTCTGGCAAGATAATTTTTGGATGTGGTCTTCTGGGTGGGGGGAGGTTCTGCGTTTTTTTTTCAAGGATTTTTTTTGCTCAGAAGAAAATTTGATTTTGATCAAACTAATGATTTCCTATTAAATTACAAGAGGAATGTTTAAGTAAATAAATAAACACTCTGGCCCATCAGACTCCCCTCTCCCTCACAAAATGTTTAATTTCAATTCCTGGAACTGAAAAAAAAATACCAAAAGCATAAGTATGGTAAATTATACATAAGATGAAAGGAATCCAGGCTTTGCCAAAATATATATCAATAAGTAATATTAAACTGATGAGTTTTTTAAAAAAGCATAATTAAAATAAAATGGCTTATGCTGCTTTTAAAGTTTTTTTTTTGGGGCTGGATGTCTAAGGAATGAAAGTTGGATATAAAGGTCAGTGGGAGGAAAAACAGAATAGGCCAAAGATGTCTCTGTTGTAATTTTTTAAAGTTCAGTGCATTTACCGTCAGGACCCATAGTAGTAATGATATCTTTTATTAGACCAACAAGATTTTTGCTAAAACAATTCTTTAATTGCAAGCTTTGGGACATAAACACCCTTCATCGGGCATTGGAGAAAAGCTTGTAAAAGTTCTCCTGGGTAGAAATGAAAGTTCATGTTTCATAGGATTTCACAGAGGAGTCAATAGATGGAAAGCTCCTCCGGGCAGGCAGTTCATAGCTGGTCTGGAGCCTCTCACCTCCTGTGAGGATCTGTGATGATGCAAATCATTAGGCCCGTGCAAATAGGCAGCTATTCAATTCGGCTTCGGATCTGGCTGCTTCGGATGCCAGTGATCCAATCCGGAGCTCTGGATTGTTTTCCCGCTTTCATTCAGCTGGCGATTGGGCCATAGGGTTTAATGGGGAATCAATGAAATATCAATGAAATATCTATAACTTTGTTTTTTGTCTGATTTGGATGAAAATGCAGGGGTAGTAGCCTCTGCTGAGAGCATGAAGCCTGCCAAGTTTCAAGGAGATAAATGCAGGGGTTTGGGGGGAACTGCATCTCAAACTGCTAACATGCAAAACTCGTGACATAGATGACTCTGTGCGTCTTAAGGTGCAGCGGGCTGAAAACTGCAGGGGTGGTGGCTTCTGCTGAGGCCACGAAGCCTGCCAGCTGTCAAGGAGATCGGTGCAGGGGGAGTCTGGGTTCTGGGGCCCTGCACCTTTGGCTGCTAACAGGCAAAACTCATGATGTGGGTGGTTGACACTGTGTGTGTGTTAAGGTGCTCCCTTCCTGGCACTGGGGCCTCTGCATGACCTGGCAGTGTGCCCCAGTAAGGCCTCCTCCTCCTCCTCCCCTACAGCCTCAGGCCCGGTCCACCGCTTTACATGACAGTAGGTAAAATAACTTAGCTGGCTCAACACCAGTAGCATCAGCAGCAGCATCAAAGGTGCCCACACAGAACTGTCGCAGAGCCTGTTCTTTCATAAAGGAATTGACAGCAAGAAGTAAAGATGTTGTGTTGTGTTGGACATATAATGTTACTCATGGTGCGTGATGGCTTATCATGTGTTTTTTATGTCTATATGTGTATTATGAAAAAAGGGAGTACTTAAAAAATATATCTTAGGAAGCTTTAGGGTTGAAAACCACTTTCTCAGGCTGAGGAAGTACCTGCAGTTGGTCCTGGATGGAAGGAATCGTAAAGAAGCCAGAGGCTGGCCTGGCCCGCAATGCAGGCAAGAAAGCAAGTCAGTGAAAATAGTTGGGTAGTTGTTTTTTTTTTTGTCTTTGATACATTCTGGTGTGCATTTTGTGGGATACTGGAGATATTTTGCAGGTTTTGTGTTTTGAGCTGTAGGAAGTTGGCTTCAGTTCTGGTGATGAGGTTAGGTGATTGTTTGAATGTACAAACCACTTTGGTCAGCATTTGGTCTCCTATGTTTTTGCTTCTGCTGTCACTAGAGAGTTGCCCCTAGCACATATCTCAGTCTTGATAGCCCTTGTCATCAATGATGGATTGAAACAGTTTCTTCATTTTCTTCTTCAGCAATACCTAGAAGCTTACCCCGAGATCAAGGCCCAGCTCTGACCCAGTTACACGTAGTACATGACAGTCCTTTACCCTTAGGAGTTTACTATCTATAGAGTTAAGACAAAGGAAACATTATCATTCATAGTTTGAAGGCTAGGAACTGCAGTGCCTGGCCTAAGGGTCCACACAAAGTCTGTGACAGAGGTAAAAACTAAACCTGCTTGCTCTAAGTCCAAGGTCATGGCCTCAGCTACAAAACCACCATTCTTTTCTTTTTTCAAAATCAACATTGAAAACTGCACCTTAAAAGGTAAATATGCATTTGTTTATTAAAGATAAAGCTTTAGAGCTCAGAGGGACTGGTATGCACGTGCCTCCCTGATACTTAGATACCAATAAGACCTAGAGTTTTCCCCTCTAGACTACCAAATCAAATCCAGTATCGATTAGTAGCAACTACATATAGCTACTAATTGCTTATTTCAGTCCACTCACTGGATTAAGAAGGACATACATGATAGCAATCTTCCAATATGTCAGAGAAGAGGGAAAACAACTGTTCTCTGCTGTAGAGGGCAACCCATGAAGCAACGAGCTTATACTGCAGCAAAATAGATTTAGATTAAATCTCAAAAGAAAATGTCCTTACTATTGCAAAAGTAGGATAATGGAACAAGGAATTCTAATCCAGGAAACTATAGGCCCGTTAGTCTTACCTCGGGCCTGGGAAAGCTCTTTGAGAAAATTATCCAGGAGCACATCTGTGAGGGACCAGCAAGGGAGATTATGCTTGGGGCAACCAACATAGGTTCATTAGAGGCAGGTCCTGTCAGACCAACCTGATTGTAGAAGGTCACAAAATCCTTGGACACAGGTGTCACGGTGGATGTAGTCTTTCTGGACTTTAGGAAGGCCTTCAACACTCTCTCACCCCACTCTCATTAAAAAATTAGGTGACTGTGGTGTCAGTGCCTACACAGTCAGATGGGTCGCAAATTGGCTGCAGGGCTGCACCAACAGAGTGGTGGTGGATGGGTCATTTTTGACCTGGAGGGTTGTGGGCAGTGGGGTTCCCCAGGGCTTGGTCCTCAGACCCACCCTGTTCAACATCTTCATCAGCAACTTGGGCGGGGGGGTGAAAAGCACCCTATTCAAATTTGCAGATGACACTAAGATGTGGGGAGAAGTGAGCATGCTAGAAGAGAGTGACAGGCTACAACTAGACCTGGACAGGTTACAGGGGTAGACGGATGAGAACAGGATGGGTTTCAACACTGACAAGTGCAGGGTGCTGCACCTGGGGAGGAAGAACCAGCAGCAAACCTACAGGCTGGGGAACTCCCTTCTTGTCAGTGCAGAGGCAGAAAAGGATCTTGGAGTCATTATTGATGCCAAAATGAACATGGACCGACACTGGTCAGGCCGCAGCTGAAGTACTGCGTCCAGTTCTGGGTGCCGCACTTCAGGAGGGATGAGAGGGGATCTGGTGGCTGTCTATAAACTGGCCAAGGGGGACCAGCAGGCAATGGGAGAGTCCGTGTTCCCTCGAGCACTACCGGGAGTAACAAGGAATAATGGCCATAAGTTGACTGAAAGTAGATTCAGACTAGACATCAGGAGGCGCTACTTCACAGTCAGGGCAGCTAGGATCTGGAACCAACTTCCAAGGGAAGTGGTGCTCGCTTCTATCCTAGGTGTCTTCAAAAGGAAGCTAGACAGCCACCTAGCTGGGGTTGTTTGACCCCAGCATTCTTTCCTGCCATGGCAAGGGGTCAGACTTGATGATGTGCTCAGGTCCCTTCTGACCCGACCAACTATGCAACTATGAAAATAAGCTGCCTAGGGAAGCCATTGAGTCTCCTTTATTGGAGGCTTTGAAGAAGAGGCTAGGGAACCACTGGACTAGATGACCCTGGAGGTCCCTTCCAACCATATTTTTCTATGACAAGCAGACACTATCCTCATCACAAAAACTATCCGCTCTACCTAGCATCCTTATTAAGAGTTTTCAGAGCAGTTAGGAACCGAGGCCTTGATCCTTCAGTTGTTGAAGTTAATGGCAAAACTCATATTAGCATCAGGGTAAGATAAGACCTTGTCTGGATAGTGATGACTGAACTCCTTTCTAGATAAAGCCCTGTCCAATTAGGATGAAGATGCGCTGATAGGACATTGTTGTTTGAGGTCTATAGCACCTCATGCTGTACACGCTTGATGGAAAGGATAGTGGTCTTGAACAAACAAGCCCTTCAGTGCACCAAAAAATGCATAGACTTTGCTTCAGATGTTGAACAACTGGAGCACCATGAACAAAACTGAGGTTCCCATGCCTGCGGTTTTGCAGGTATTGTTATACTGCTAATAATAAAGACAAAGATCTTTTTTTTCATAAACAGTCAGCAGACCCTCACAAATCATATTTGGATGCATTGTTCTGGTTATAGACTTGAAGAACAGTTATTATGATAAAAATCAGATATGAGGATCAGGCAGCCTAGCTAATAGAGAACTTGTATACTTGGGTAATAGATGCAGCTGTTGCAGAAAAAAAGTCATATGAATAGTTTTATTTTACTAGGAAATATTTGTTTTTAAAGCTGTGGTGAAAGTCTATTTAGTCGGGAGTTTAGGTGGGACTGTAAAAATAGAAACATAATTATCCAGCCCCTGATAACAGCAATTTATCTCCATCCACCAGATCACTGAAGCATCTGATGAATTTTAGCCATGAATGGAAGTCCAGTTGATTTCAGTTTGGTCTTAAGCATGGGCTTACAGTGGGGATGGAAGTGCCTTGCTGAATAATGATGAGCTTAAGCACATGCTTAAATGCTTTGTTGAACTGATATCCCAAAGGGTCACCATGCACAGCACAGTGCATGGGAGCTTTTTTGCCTGACAAGTTCAGACTGCATAAGACCTCTGATTTTCTTATGGTTTGAGTGACTAGCAGCAAAAGTCAAGAGTTCTTGGCTCCCAACATAGGAGCTTGGAACGGTAAGCTCCTTAAAGCATTATTGCCACAGTGACTATTTTACATTTAG